>NW_026126008.1:0-395709 GCF_943737965.1 Phodopus roborovskii | reverse complement strand
TGCTTTCTGGAGTTCCATGTACTGCTTTCTTTTATGCCTTTCACTTCCAGTATGGGAGCTGTGAATCAAACAATTTCACTGACTGTTGATTGCCACTCTGTTACAGAAATCAACTTTGCCCATTTCTGGCTATGCTGAATACAAAGCTTCTGGACAAGACTTGGATGTTCCACTGGTTCCTGAGGTCAGATGCCCCAGAGGCCCTGCCTTCCCAGGGGATCCAGGTTGCTATGTTCTGCCTCCATGAAACATCTATGGAGATGCTCCACAGTATGATCCACCAAGGGACTTCCCAGGCCCACCATTCCCTCCTATGACAGGTAGACTTTTTTAAAGGACCATGTATGTGCATCAGTGTTTATCAGTGCTTCCTTTCAAGTTCGCTTCCTGTTAATATAAGAAACACAGGCCAGGACTAACCTGAGGAGGAAAGGGTTTATATGGCTCACAGGTAACTATTCAGCAAGAAAGGAAGTCAAGACCTTACCTTAATCCACCCTAGGTACTTATAATTTAATATGTCCAGTGTTAGATCAGATAGTCAATAAATTCACAAGCACATTTTCCTTGTTTTATTCCTCCAGGCAGGGTTTCTCTATAGATTTGGAGACTTCCCCGAAAATCAGTGTGCAGACTAGACTAGCTTTGAAATCACAAGTATCTACCTGTCTCTGCTTCCTAAATGCTGGGTTTACAGTCTTGAGGCACAAATGTCCTGCTACAAGCAGTTTCACCTTAAAAATTTGTATTTTATTTGACAGAAATGTTTTGAGGCCATTATAGTAATTAATTATAGTTGCTTTTCTTAATATATCTGACTAAAATATTTTAAATCATTTCTCCTGAGTAGTAGTTCCTACAGGATCATATTTAAAATCTAAGATTATAGTTATTAGTTGAATTCACTGAAATATTTTCCTACCATTACATTTTAAAAAAATTTAATGTACTGCTTTTACATCATATTTTCTCCTTTGGAATCATGAGTTTCTACTCAGTTAATTATGTTTCTAAGTAATAGATAAGAACCAGCTTAGTTGTCCTAGGTCTTTCTCTCTCTGTCTCTTTCTCTCTCTCTCTCTCTCTCTGTCTGTCTGTCTGTCTGTCTGTCTCTCTCTCTCTCTCTCTCTCTCTCTCTCTCTCTCTCTCTCTCTCTCTCTCCTTACCTCTGCTCTTAAACTTCTATTGGAATGGCTTGAGTTTTGTTTGGGAAGTTTTAAGTTAGTCCTTGGCATTAGAGGAAATGTTTCTATTAGGTTGTCAGGTCAGGTAACTGATATGCATGTTAAGTTTGAAAGTTTTACTCCTTGGAAAAGCTGTTTTAAAGTAAGTGTAGATTGTATTGAGATCTTTTTATCTGCCAAGTTAGGAAAAACAAACCCAAAAGTGTTGTTGATGTTCTTATTATTCCTAAGTAGATAAGTCCAATTTTGAATGTCAAGTTTTATATGTGAGAACGAATATTGTGATGTGAGTGTTTGGATAACAGAGTAGGGGCTGGAGTTAGTGTTTTAATAAGTGTGCAGTACAGGATTTCTTCTACCACTGTCTTTTACCCATCTCTTTGAGCAGGGAGAAATGTGTATGAACCAAGTTGCTTTCCACCTTATCTTCACCCAAGATTTGGATTCTTTCCCCCACTCCCATATCCTCCAGAAAACATCTACGGTGATCAATGTGGATATTTTCCTACAAGAGACTTCCCTGGTCCACCATTTCCCCCAATGCCAGGTAAGCTTTTTTAATGGTTCTTGTGTATGTCAATGTTTATCTGTGTTTTCCTTCAAGTTTGCTTCCAGTTACTGTGTTAAAACTAATCCTTAACCAACTTAAGGTTGTAAGGGTTTATATGGTTCACAGGTTATATCCCAGCCACAAGGGAAGTCAAGGCTTCACCTTGATTCACCTTAGAGATTTTTGAATTTTGATTGTTTTTTTTTTTTTTTTTTGATAGGTCAGAAAAATCAGCAATTTTACCAGAGGGTTGTTTTTTTTTTTTTTTTTTTTTTTGTTTGTTTGTTTTGTTTTCCTCAATTCAAGGATTTGCTATCACTTTGAAGCCTGTGTTGGAACTCTATCTGCATAGTAGTTTAGCCTGATTACATTCCAAATTAGTACAAACTCACCTGAAACTGATGGGGAAGTTATTATTTTTCCTACCTAGGTGAGAAGTATTTATTTGAGAGTTGAAATATGTTGGTGTTAGTGTGTGGATATCAGGATATGGGCTAGACTTAGTGGTTGAACAATTGTGTAGTATGTGGTTTCAACTTGCATTGTCCTTTACCCATCTCTTCCAACAGGGAGAAATACATACGAACCATGGGTATTTATACCTTACCTTCCTACAAGAGCTGGGTTCTTCCCACCACCACCGTATCCTCCAAAAAATCTCTATGGAGATCCAAGACATTGCATTCCACCATGGGATTTTGCTAACCCATCTTTTCATCCATTTCCAGGTAGGCTATATGAAAGTCCACGTATGACTCAATATTTATCAGCTTTTGTTCAAGTTTGGTTACTATTACTGTGAGAAACACAGGCCAGAACAATCTTCGGGAGAATAGTGTTTATATAGCTCACATGTTACAGTCCAGCAAAACATAGTTCAAGGCTTCACCTTGATACACCTTAGGGAATTTTGAATTTTACTCTAGTATGACAGATCTGAAAATCATTAATTTCTCCACCAGATTTAACTTTTAGATTTTTTTCCAATGCAGATTTTCTCTATAACATTGGTGCCTTTCCTTGAACTCTCTCTGTATGCTAGGCTTATATTAAACTCATAGCAATCCACATGTTTCTGCGTGTAAGTTACAGGGATTAAAGTCCTGTGCTACCAGTGCCCCGCTTCAAGCAGTATTTAGGTTCAAATTATGTGTATTTCATTTTATACAAATGTATAAGTGTAAGGAGTAAAGTTTTTCTTCCTGCTGCTGATCTGTGCTGTCACCGCGCCAGCCCCAATGAACACACAAAGACTCTGTATTTGATATAATCCTATTGGCCCGATTCTAGTTTCTTATCAGCTAGGTCTGTCTTAAGTAGAAACCCATTAATGCTGATCTATGAATTTTCATGTGGAACGGCAGTTATGTTCTCTCTCCACTCTCCATCTTGACTCCTCCTATCTACTTCATCTTTCCTCCTTGTCTCCTATTCCCTCCTATCTTTCTTTCCTATTGGCCAACAATGCTTTATTCATTAAACAATATGGGAAACATATTTACAGAATCGCATCTCCCATCATATAATGCTTAAAGTAATTACTTATATTTTTGTCTTAAGATTACTGACAAAGGTGTTTTAAAGTATTTTCCTAAGTACTAGTTCCAACATAATCATATTTAATATTTAAGATCCTATTATTTGTTGAATTCCTGAAATTCCTTCCTACACTTACATTTTAAATTAAAAGCAGTTTGTTTATTTTACAGTATAATATCCCTTAAGGCATCACACATTTCTAAACAGTAAATCATGTTTTCAAGTAGCAAACAAGATGCAGCTCAGTTGTCCTAGGTGTCTGCCCTCTACACTGTCTTCTAGTTTTAAGCTTCTAGGAGAATGAAATGAGTTTTGTTTGGGAAGTTTTAAGTTGACCCTGGTCATTACAAGAAATGTTCCTTGTTGGGTTTACTAATGTAAATGTTAAGTTTCAAAGTTTTACTACATTGAAACAGTGTTGTACAAGATCTGTCAAGTGTATTGAGGTCTGGCATAGCTGTTAGGACAAATACACCTGACATTGTTGATGGCCTTTCTTATTAATTCTTTGTAGCTTAAGAAGTCCATTTTTTAATGTGAGGATTTTTTTGTGAGATCAATATTTTGATGTGAATGTTGGGATATCAGAAACAGGCTTGGAGCTATTGGTTTTGTAAGTGTGCCCTGCAGGGTCTCAATTTCCACTGAACTTTACCCATCTCTTGGAACTTGAGAAATGTGTAGGAAATGAAGGGCTTTCCATCTTACCTTTCCCCAAGAGCCGAGATTTCCCTGACTCCACACCATGAAAGTAGAAATGAGCTCCATCAGTACTCAATTTCCCCTTCCCAACAACCTGCAGCTGAGCCTGCAGCCTGCACCGGTACTTCCAGAAACACAAGGAGTCCTACGACTTTCCAAGGCAATCATTTCTTCTCATTTGCAGTTTAGTCAACTGCTGTTCCTTATGTGATTCTGCTGTTGGTCAGTTGGAAGCTTAACGCAATTAGAATTTCAGAATAGTATTTTGTAAGGAAGGATTCCATTCTGGATAGCATCTTTTACTTTGAATATTACCTCTTATATAATCATGGTAGTTGTGAATGTGTCTGTGTCTTTAGACCAGGAATGTGTAGAAACATCTGGTTGCAGACAAATTGACGTCTTATTTGGCATTGTTATTAAAACCAGCCAGTGTCCCATAATCATGGTTCCATAAATGAGAACTTTTGCTGGAGGGTCTTTTTCCTGGAGAAAAGTGGATCATTAGTTAAGACTAGCTCCTACATCAGAACACAGTACTTGAGCTTTGTTCCCAGCATCCACAAAGAGCTTCACTGCAAGGCACTTCCCCTTCCAGGGCTGATTTCATTCCCTTTTAGCAGCTCTTCTTGGCAGATTCACATTGACTCTGGCATTTCTGAAATCTTATTTATTTCTGTGTATCTCATGCATGCTTGATGCCTGATAAGTTCAGAACAGGGCACCTGAGCCTCTGGTAACAGAGTTCAAGAATTTTGTGAAAGGCAGTGTGCTTGCTGGGATATATGCACAGTCCTATGGAAGAGCAACTGGGACCCTTATTCCTGAAGCCATCTTTCCCGCCCTTTATTGTTATGTCATATATCAGGCATGTAATCTAATGTATGTTTTTAAGGTTAGTTTTGAACCTTATTAAGGGTTTCCTGTGTCTTTACATAATAGAAATTTTATTGTGTTGCATACCAATCATCTCATTGTTTTTAGTCTATTTACATTTATCATATTTACCAGTAAGTAAATTAGGCAGGTAAATGTCAATGGATATGTAAAAGAATACCAGAAATATAATTTGGGAAATTGTTCTTAATGCATGATCTTATTTAATCATTTAGTATTTAATAGATTGAATCTGTAAGGACCTATTCAACTATCTCTCACTACGCAATGAAGGTGAGAAAGGTGTGTATCTACTGTAGGTAATAAACTAGCTAACATTAAGAAAGAATAAAATTCAGAAATTTAAAATTTCATCGTGTATTTGTTGAGTTATTTATTATGGAATTTTTTACATAATAGTATATTCTATATGCTGAGGGCAAGGTTGGCACAGATAGAAGGTGGTGCATCCTGAGTTGTTTCCTTAGGCTGACAGGGCTGAATAGGTCAACATCACCATGCAAAAGGATATCTCTGCTGTTTAAATTTCTCCTAGTCTGAGGCTGCTTTTGGCACCCTAATGAAGAATATTATTGTATTTAGGTCGCATTGTTCTCTGTCCCAGCAAGGGGAGTGGAATATGTCAGGGTCATTTGCATCTGTTAATGGTCTGGGAATATAATTAGTACTCATGTAGTTTTGTTTTGGGGGGTTGTAATTTTTGTCTAGATGGGGCAGTACCTTCCACTTTGGAATCCGGAAAGTGTGCCACCAAACATGATACTGGGGTAAGTATTGGAAATTGAATTCTACCTGTGGATCTACAACTAGTTTCTTGGTTTTATTAGAACAAGGCTTGAGCTTGTCTACTTTGTTATATTAATAAAATGCACTTGCACTTAGCATTAACACATTCATTATTGGTTTGTAACCTTCTGTGAAATAGTATGGAACACAAGGCATGTTTTGATGGCCCATGTAATCCTGTCATTTTGGCAGGCTGAGGCCAAGCATGGTAATTTGAAAGACAATGTGGACTATATGACTACATGAACTAGCATTTGCCTCAAAAAAAATATATATATAAGCTTGTAGAAATGACATACACTTTAAGAACACTGGTGGCTCTTCTACATTACCTAGATTTGATTCCTAGCACCTGAGTGTGGGCTCACCACCCTTCTTAACTCCATTTTAAGAGATATTAAATCGTATTCTATCCTTCCAGAATATTGAATGTATAGAGAATGCAGATATGCATGCAGAAAAAAAAAACAAATTCCAGTGAGACGAAAAAGTATTAAAATAAACAAACAAAGCAACCTGATATCTCCCACTTTACCAAGTACAACTTTTAGATGAACTTCCAAGCTTTTTTATGTACTATACACTATTTCAGATTTCCTTCCTTAAAATCTTAATAACTATGTACTTTCTTTACAAATATAGCATTGATTTTGATCATTTTGATAATATTGATTTCTCAACCTTTTTCTTATCTTTTTGTGTTTGATAAAGGAGTCTATTTTTTTTCCTGGAGTTAGGGTTTCCCATTAGATATGTTGCAAGTCTGGGAACTCGTTGTATTTAAAAAGGCTAGATTAGTAATGGTACTGACAGAGATACAACCCCCCACTACTGAATTTCTTGTATTAAAGGCATGTGCCCTCTCTTCCTGATGTATTTATATCTTAAAAAGTGTCGTTTTTTGATGTAGCTGAACTATGTTTTTGTTTTAGGGTGAGCTAGGTAGATTGTTACTAATATGTTTAAAGATATCTGTTTAATAAAGTAAAAATAATTAGGATATCTAATAAGCTGATCCTACACACATGTGGGAAACTCAGCCTGTTCCTAGACTTAATGGAATGTCATGGACTTCCTTTTCTTTGCCTGACACTCCCAGTAAAGGAGCTGTGTCAAGCTACTTCACTGACTGTTGATGCGGATTATCATTCTGTTACAGAAGGAAACATTGCCCACCACTAGACCTCCTGGAAACAATGCAGCTGGTCACAGCTTGACTCCTCCACCTGTTCCCAGGCTTAGAGGCCCTAGAGGCTCTAGAGGTCCCAGAGGCCCTGCCTCTCAATATGATCGAAGAGGCCGGATCCCACCACCTCCTCCTCCAGGAAACATCTGTAGAGGTCCTGGACAGTATGTCCCACAAAAGAAATTTGCAGGCCCACAGTTTCCTCCAATGTCAGGAAGGCTTATCTAAAAGTCTCTGTATGTGTCCATTTTTATCTATTCTTTCCTTCAAGTTTGTTTCCTGTTACTGTGAGATACACAGGCCACAACCAACTTAAGGGGGAAAAAATTGCATGGGATCACGGGTTACATTTCAGCAGCAAAGGATTTCAAGGATTCAACTTGATCCATCTTATGGAATGTTGAATTTCAACTGTGTTATGACAAGCCAGAAGATCAGTAAAATTACAAGCTGTTTTTTTGTTTATTTGCTTGTTTTTGTTGTTGTTTTTTTTCCTCCACATTGCAGGATTTCTCTAGCTTTGGAGCCTGTCCTGGAACATTCTCTGTAGATGAGGCATTCCTTGAGTAATGGAGATCCACCTGTCTCTGCTTCCCATGTACTGGGATTAAATTCAAGTTTCAAACAAACCCAGAAGCAAATAGTATTAGGATTAAAACTATGTGTGTTTCATTTGATAATAATGAATTGAAGCCATTATTTCAAATAATTATTAAATATGGACTTATGATAATGGACTAAAGTGTTTCACAGCATTACTTCTTTTTTATTTATTTTTTTATTTAATTTTAGATAACAAAGTACAATTAAATGAAAACAAACATTTATACACAATATTTGGGAATTTGGGTGTCTTTCTTTCCAAACTACATCATGCTGGTAAGGAGAGCTGTCTTGGGGGATTCTAAGACGATTCAGATATCCTAGCAGTAGTCTGTAGGGATATTTTGTCCAACTGTTTTGAATGGAGGATCAGCTTGTACTCTGTTTCAGGCGGTCTGGCATGATCAAACCACATTAGTCTGGAAGAAATCCACATCTTTTCATTTTCTGTGGAAACAAAGATAGAAATCCTTTTCCCCAGTAACTTGTTCTTCAAGTTAAATTTTGGAGTCAAAGAATGTTTTTTTTTAATTTATTATTTTACTTGTCGATCCCAGTTCTCCCCTCCAGCCCTCCCTCCCTCCTTCCCTCACTTTTACCATCTCTGCCTCTCACATGCATTCTAAACACCCTCCCCTCCCACCCCCCCAATACAATTCCATATATAGGGGAATGCCATCCAGTTGTGGTCATATAGATGTGACAGGTCCTGTGACGTAGGGACTAGGGCTTCTCTCGTGTCTCTAGAATAAGGCAGTTATCCCTCCATGGGGGATATGTTTGCAAAGTCCTTTTGTGCACCAGGGATACATCCTGGCTCCACTGTCTGAGGTCTCTTACACTGCTCAGACCTTCTGGCTGAGACCCATATTCAGGGGGGCCCGAGTCAGTCCCCTGCTGGCTTCCCAACTATCAGTCTAGTGGCCCTTATCTCCTCCTTGTTCAGGTAAGCTGTCTCTATGTGCTTCTACTGCATGGTCTTGTCCTCTCTATCTGCTTCTGGGTTCTAGTTCGACTCAGTGTTTATGTATGGGTGTTTGCTATTATTTTCAACAGGCATTAGTTGAGGGCTCCATGGAGAAGTTAGTTTTGATCTCACTCTCCAGGAAGGGCATTTATGATAGCATTTCCACGGAAGATGAGATTGTTAGTTGGGAGCAGTCTTGAAGTTCTCTCGACCTTTCTTTGTGTTCAACTTTATCTTCAAACCAATATTGGCTCCCTCTTTTATGTTCTCTCTCTCTGTCTCTGTCTCTCTACCTCTGTCTCTGTTTCCTGTCTTCCATTCCTAACCAGGCTCAATCCTCCTGGTCGCACATGCCTTCCTCTCCTCCCCCTCATTTTCACCTACTCTCTCCATTTACTGTATTCCCCACTTCACCTGAGCTCTGGGGGACTTGTCCCTTCCCAGTTCTGTGAGGGACTTTATATGAATCTCTTAGAATACACTTTGTACCCTAGTTCCTCTGGTGATGTGAATTATAGGCTGGTGATCCTTTGATCTAGTTTTAAAATCCATATATGACTGAGTAGATACTGTGTTCCTCTTTTTGTGACTGGGTTACCTCATTCAGGATGGTTTCTTCAAGTGCCATCCACTTGCCTGTGAAATTCACGATGCCATTGTTTTTTTTCTGCAGAGTAGTATTCCATTGTGTAGATGTGACACATCTTCTTTATCCATTTTTCAATTGAGGGGCATCTAGGTTGCTTCCAGGTTCTTGATGTTACAAATAGTGCTGCTATGAACACAGTTTAACAGATGTCTTTGTTGCGTGGATGTGAATCCATACGGTATATGCCTAAGAGGGGGATTGCTGGGTCCTGTGGTAAACTAATTCCCATTTTCCTGAGGAACCGGCATACTGATCTACAAAACGGCTGTATGAGTTTGCACTCACACCAGCAGTGGAGGAGTGCTCCCCTTTTGCCACATCCTCTCCAACATAAGTCATCACTGGTGTTTCTAATTTTAGCCATTCTGCCAGGGGTAAGATGGTATCTCAAAGTTGTTTTGATTTGCATTTACCTGATAGCTAAGGATGTGGAGCATTTTCTTAAGTGTCTTTCAGCCTTTTTGATTTCCTCCATTGAGAATTCTTTCTTCAGTTCTGTACCCTATTTTTTAATATGGTTATTTGGTGTTCTGTTGACTAGTTTCCCAAGTTCTTTGTGAATTTTGGAGTTCAGCCCTTCGTCGGATATAGGATTGGAGAAATTTTTTTCCCAGTCTGTGGGCTACCATTTGGTCTTGTCCACTGTGTTCTTTGCATTACAGAAGCTTCTAAGTTTGAAGAGGTCCCATTTATTAATTGTTTTTCCCAGTTTCTATGCCCCTGGAGTTATGTTCATGAAGAGTTCTCCTTTACCAATTTGTTTAAGGGTACCTCCTACTTTCCCTTGTAAGAGGTTCAATGTAGCTGGATTGATGTTGAGGTCTTTGGTCCATTTGGACTTGAGTTTTGTGCATGGCGACAGACATGGGTCTATCTGCAGTCTTCTACACACCCTCATCCAATTGTGCCAGCACCATTTGTTGAAGATGCTGTCTTTGCCCCATTGTATAATTTTAGCTGTTTTGTCAAAAATCAGGTGTTCATAGGTGCGTGGATTTATATCAGGATTTTCAATTTGATTCCATTGGTCTACCCATCCATTTTTATGCCAATACCAGGCTGTTTTGAGAACTATAGGTCTGTAGTAGTGCTTAAAGTCAGGAATGGTGATGCCTCCTGATGTTCTTTTATTGTATAGGGTCATTTTGCCTATCCTGGGTCTTTTGTTTTTCGATATAAAATTGATTATTATCCTTTCAAGTTTGGTGAAGAATGGTGGTGGGATTTTAATGGCAATTGCACTGAATCTGTAGATTATTTTTGGTAAGATTGCCATTTTTAATATGTTTATCCTACCTATCCATGAGCATGGAATATCTTTCCATTTTCTGGTATCTTCTTTAATTTCTTTCTTTAGAGCCACAAAGTTCTTATTATATAGGTCTTTTACTTGTTTAGTAAGCGTTACACAAAGATACTTTATGTTGCTTGTGGCTATTGTAAAGGGTGATGTTTCTCTGATTTCTTTCTCTATCTCTTTGTTGTCTGAAAAAAGAAGGGCTACTGATTTTTTTGATTTTATCTTGTATCCTGCTAGTTTGCTGAAGGTGTTTATCAGCTGTAGGAGTTCCCTGGTAGAGTTTATTGGGTCGCTTATGTAAACTATCATATCATCTGCAAATAGAGACAGTTTGACTTCTTCCTTTCCATTTGGATCCCCTTGATCTACTTTTGTTGCCTTATAGCATTAGCTAGAACTTCTAGTATGATATTGAAGAGATAAGGAGAGAGAGGACAGCCTTGTCTTGTTCCTGATTTTAGAGGAATCGTCTTAAGTTTCTCTCCATTCAGTTTGATGTTGGCAGTTGGTTTGTGGTATATTGCTCTTATTATGTTTAGGTATGTTGCTGTTATCCCTGACCTCTCCAATACCTTTATCATGAAAGTGTGTTGAATTTTGTTTGAGGCTTTTTCCGCATCTAGGGTGATAATCATATGGTTTTTTATTTCAGTTTGTTTATATGGTGGATCACGTTGATAGATTTTCGTATGTTAAACCATCCCTGCAATCCAGGGATGAAGCCTACTTGATCATGGTGGATGATAGCTCTGATGTATTCTTGATTTCGGTTTGCCAGTATTTTATTGAGTATTTTTGCATCGATGTTCATCAGGGATATTAGTCTGTAGTTTTCTTTCTTAGTTGTGACTTTGTGAGGTTTGGGTACCAAAGTTATTGTGGCCTCATAAAAAGAGTTTGGCAATAAACCTTCTGTTTCTATCTTGTGGAACAATTTGAGGAGTAGTGGTATTAGTTCTTCCTTGAATGTCTGGTAGAATTCTGCACTGAATCCATCTGGCCCTGGACTGTTTTTCCTTGGAAGGCTTTCGATGACTGCTTCTATTTCATTTCGGGTTATAGGTCTATTTAAGTTGTTTGTCTGTTCTTGATTTAATTTTGGTAAGTGATAGTTATCCAGAAACTTGTCCATTTCCTTTGAATTTTCAATATTTGTGGAATACAGATTTTCAAAGTATGACCTGAAAATTGTCTGGATTTCCTCTGTGTCTATTGTTATGTTCCGCATTTCGTTTTTGATTTTGTTAATTTGCATATTCTGTATCTGCTTTTTCGTTAATTTGTATAAAGGTTTGTCTATCTTATTGATTTTCTCAAAAAAACAACTCTTTGTTGCATTGATTTTTTGTATTGTTTTTCTGGTTTCTATTTTGTTGATTTCAGCCCTCAAGTTGATTATTACTTGGCATCTACTCTTGCGTGGTAAATTCACTTCTCTCTGTTCTCAGGTTTTCAGTTGGGCTGTTAATTCTCTTATGTGACTATCCTCTGTTTTCTTTATATGGGCACATAGTGCAATGAACTTTCCTTGTATCACTGCTTTCAAGGTATCCTATAAGTTCGTGTATGTTGTATCCTCATTCTCGTTGAACATTAGAAAGACTTTAATATCTTTATTTCTTCTTTGACCCAGGAGTGGTGCAAATGTACAATGTTAAGTTTCCATGAGTTTGCAGGTTTTCTGCTATTTGTGTTGTTGTTTAATTCCAATTTTAAAGCATGGTGGTCCGATAAGATACAGGGGACTATTCCTATTCTCTTGTATCTGTTGAGGTTTGTTATGTCTCCTAGTATGTGGTCGATTTTAGAGAAGGTTCCATGTGGAGAAGAAAAGAAGATACATTCTTTTGTCTTTGGATGGAATGTTCTATAGATGTCTGTTAACCCCAGTTGAGACATAACTTCTGTTAATTCTTTTGTTTCTTTGTTGAGTTTCTGATTTGTGGTCTTATCTAGTGTTGAGAGTGCTGTATAGAAGTCTCCTACTATAAGTGTGTGCGGTTTTATATGAGCTTTGAATTTTAGTAGTGTTTCTTTTACGAATGTGGGTGACTTTGTATTAGGGGCATAGATGTTCAGAACTGAGTCTTTGTGGTGATGTATTTCTCCTGAAATTAATATGAAATGACGGTTTTCATCACTTTTTACTAATTTTGTTTTGAAGTCTAACTTGTTAGATATTAGGATATCTATGCCTGCTTGCTTCTTATTTCCATTTGATTGAAAAATCTTTTCCCAACCCTTTACCCTGAGGTAATGTCTATCTTTGGAGGTAAGATGTGTTTCATGTATGCAGCAGAAGGATGGATTCTGTCTTCGTATCCATTCTGTTAGCCTGTGTCTTTTTATAGGTGAGTTAAGACCATTAATGTTGAGGGTGAGTTAGGTCTACTGATAGTTGATACTTGTTTGATTTAGGTTTGTTGTTGGGAGTGCTATTGTGAATATATTTGTTCTGCTTCACCCTAGGTTTCTGGTGTAGATGGATTATCTGTTGCCTAAATTTTTGTGGGAATAGTTACCTTCCTAGGATTGGAGTTTTCCTTCAAATTCTTTCTGTAGGGCTGGATTTGTAGATGCATATTGAGAAAATCTGGTTTTGTCATTAAATATCTTGTTCTCTCCATCTTTATTGATTGAGAATTTTGCTAGATATAGTAGCCTAGGCTGGCATCAGTGTTCTCTTAATACTTTTAGAACAACTATCCAGGACCTTCTGGCCTTGAAGGTTTCCATGGAGAAGTCAGGTGTAATTTTGATAGGTCTGCCTTTATATGTTACCTGTCCTTTTTCCTTCGCTGCTCTTAATATTCTTTCATTATTCTTTATGCTAGGTGTTTTGTTTATTATATGTCGAGGGGTCTTTTTTCTTTGGTCCAGCCTATTTGGGGTTCGGTATGCTTCTTGTACTTTCATGGGCATGTCCTACTTCAGATTTGGAAAGTTTTCCTCGATGATTTTGTTGAATATGTTTTTGGCACCTTTGAGCTGGGCTTCCTCACCTTCGTCTATGCCTATTATTCTTAAGTTTGGCCTTTCCATGGTGTTCCATATTTCCTGGATGTTTTGTGTTAAGGTTTTGTTGGATTTATGATTTTCTTTGGTCGATGAATCTATTTCTTCTAGTTTATCTTCTGAGCCTGAGATTCTCTCCTCATCTCTTGAATTCTATTGGTTATGCTTGTGCCCGTGGTTTCCGATTTTTGCCCAGCTTTTCAATTTCCAGCCTTCCTTCCATTTGTGTTTCCTTTATTTTGCCAATTTCAGTTTTCAAGTCTTGAACTACTTCCTTCACCTGGTTAATTGTTTTTTCTTGGCTTTCTGTACTTTCCTTAAGGAATTTGTTCATTTCTTCCAATTTTTTGTTTGTTTTTTCCTCCATTTCTTTAAGGGATTTTCTCACATCTTCTTTGAGGGCCTCTATCATTTTTATGATGGTGATTTTTAAGTCGTACCCTTCTGCTTCCTCTGCTTTGTTGTTGTGTTCCATTCTATTTGGTGTAGATTCCCTAGATTCTGGTGGTGTCATGTTTGTCTTTCTGTTGTTAGGTGTTCTCTTGTATTGCCTACTTCCCATAGTTTCTTCGAGTAGGTGTAGGTGGTGTCTCTTTCCTCTCTTTATGGTCCTTCCCCGATGGGCTTATGTGGATCTGAGATTCAATATCTTTAGCTCTGTGTGTTCCAAGCTCTCTAGGAGGTTTCTCTGCAGACAGGGATCCAGGGATGGGGTCAAGGATGAGGATCCAGAAGAAGATGCCAGCAGGTACTCACTGTAGTCCTCTAGCCAATAGCTCTGGCCTATAGCCGGCAGAAGATAGTGGACCCGCAGAGATAGGCGGATCTCTGGGAGGTGCCCGGGACTCCAGCAGAGGACTGGAGGTGGTGTCAGAGACCAAGCCAGTGGAAATTATATTTGGTCCCGCGTAGACAGTCAGATCTCCTTTGTTCGGAGTTGCTCCGAGAAGTCTCCGAAGTAGGGTGGACTGTTGGCTGTACCCTCTGTCCCAGTGCTCAACCAGAGCGGCAGGACCTTAGGTGGGGTAGTGCACAGGGTAGGGGGGTAGGCTGTAGGTGGGGATGGTTGGGTGTGTATCAGAGCTTCAAGGGTGCTCTCGATGGGGACCAGAGACAGGAGCAGCAGGATCAGGGGCCAATCCTGGGAGTTCAGGGGGGGAGGGGGAAAAGAGTTTGTAGGGAACAGGCAGCCCTTATTGGGGCCAGAGTCATCTCTGGCCAATAGCCAGTGGAAGAGGACGAGGGCTGGGCTGGAACTTGAGAAGGTTTTGCAGGGTAGTGGGATCTCACTGGAAACTGGAGCTCTCCTGCTGAGACCTCATTCTTTTACAGGGTCCCAGATTTGGGGGTCAAGAGTCTTGCCCACAGGAATTCTGAGTGGACCTGCAGAGATAGGCAGATCTCTGTGAGGGGCCGAGTACTCCAGCAGAGGATTGGAGGAGGGGTCAGAGACCAAGCCGGTGGAAATTATAGGTTGTCCCG
Organism: Phodopus roborovskii; assembly: GCF_943737965.1. Taxonomy (NCBI): domain Eukaryota; kingdom Metazoa; phylum Chordata; class Mammalia; order Rodentia; family Cricetidae; genus Phodopus; species Phodopus roborovskii. The sequence goes on along the minus strand of NW_026126008.1, from coordinate 380,849 downwards.
AGTGGATAGTCAGGTCTCCTTTCTTCTGAGTTGCTCTGAGAAGTCTCTTATGTAGGGTGGACTGTTGGCTCCACCCTCTGTCCCAGTGCTCAACCAGAGCAGCAGGACCTTAGGTGGGGTGGGACACAGGGTAGCGGGGGTAGGCTGGAGGTGGGATGGGTGGGGGTGTATAAGAGCTCCAAGGGTGCTCTCCATGGGGACCAGAGACAGGAGCAGCAGGATCAGGATCCAATCCAGGGAATTCCCACAGTATTACTTCTAAGCAATAGTTTTCACATGATCGTGTTTAAAATCCAAAATCAGTTTATTATTTGGTGAATTCATGAAATTCCTTCATACACTTACATTTTAAAATAAATGTAATTAGTTGCTTTTACATCATAATTACCCATTTGACATCATGTGTTTGTACACAATAAATCATGTTTTCAAGTACTAGAAAAGAACAAGCTCAGTTGTGCTTGGTGTCTTATCTCTGCCATGGCCTCTAATCTTAAGCTCCTTGGAGAACGATATGTGTTATTTGAGTGAATTTTTCCACTGGCATTATAGGAAATTTCTCTTGTCAAATGTCAGGTCGATATTATCATGGGACTGCTAAGTGTGAACGTTTTACTGTATTGAAATCTATTTTAAAATAGGCCTCCAGCATATTGAGATCTGGCATAGCTGCAAGATCGGACAAATACAACTGAAATCGTTGGCATATTAATCATATGTAGCAAAGAAGTCCATTTTTCAATGTAAAGATTTGTATGTAAGATCAAGTCTTATTGTAGTGTTGACATATTACCACAGGGGCTGGAGCTATTGGTTTAATATGTGTAAGGTATAGGGTTTTACTTTGCGATGACCTAGACCCATCTCCTGAAATTGAGAAAAGTGCATGAACCTATGGGCTTTCAAAGTTTCCTCAACAAAAGTGCTGCATTTTCCCAAACCCCCACATCCTGAGTTTAGAAATGATCTCCCTCTCCAGAATCGATTCCACTTTCCCAACATGCACATGAAACTCCAAACTACACCAGGACCTCCTGAAACACAAGGAGACCTGGCAATTTCCATGGCAATAATTTATTGTCATTTGCACTCTGACAACTGATGTTCCTTCTGTGACTCTGTTGTGGTTCAGAAGGAAGCTTAATACAATTAAATTTCAGAATAGTATTTTGGAAAGAAGGATGATTTAAATACTATCTTATGAGTAAGTTATTTCCATTTATTTCACTATGGATAGTAATATTTACATTGATTTACATCTTATATGATGAAGGGAGTTAGGCATACAGTCTTAGTAATTAGGATACCTTAAACACTATCCTCTGTGTCCTTACACCAGGAATGCATAGAACATATGGTTGTAGACAATTGTAAAAGTAACTGTAGCTACAATCAATCAAAATTTATTTGAAGTAAATTCTCATTTCACAGTGTTAATATTAAAACCAGCTTGTGTCCCATAAACATGGTTCCATAAATGAGTACTTTTTACTCTGTAGTTCCAGAGGGAAGGGTCTGAGCTGGATAAATGGTGGATCACTGGATAAAACTGGATCTTTCAGCAGAACTGAGGATTGGGCTTTGTTCCCAGCATCCACATATAGCTACAGTGCAAGGCAATTCTCTCTGTTGGGCTGGTAGTACTCCCTGTTAGCAGCATATCTTGGCAGATATACCATGACTGTGGCATCCACACTATCTTCTTTCTGTGTATCACATTTATGTGTAATGTATGAGAAGGCCAGAAGTTGACATCAGAACCTCTGGAAGTGCTGTTACAGATTGTTGTGAGCTGTTGTGTTGTTGCTGGGAATTAAGCACAGGTCCTAAGGAAAAGCAGCCTGTATCCTTACACACTGAACCCATTTATCCACATCTTATATATAGATAATATTTTAGGAGTGCCATCTAATGTGTGTGTGGAACGGTAATTCTGGTGACATAGTAATGGTTTCCTATATTTGGCCATAGTACAAACTGTCCTTTGCTCCCTAGGTATTATCTCATCGGTCTCTATTTGCAGATAATATGATAGTTTACATAAGTGACACAATAAACTCTACCACGGAAGTCCTACAGCTGATAAACACTTTCATCAAATTAGCAGGATACAAGATAAACTCAAAAAAGTTAGTAGCCCTACAATTTTCAGATGACAAAGGCATAGAGAAAGAAATCAGAGAAACATCACCCTTTACAATAGCCACAAGCAACATAAAGTATTTTGGTGTTGCATTTACCAAACAAGTGAAAGAGCTATATAATAACTTGCTCGCTCAAAACAAAGAAATTAAAGATACCAAAAAATGGAAAGATCTCCCATGCTCTTAGATAGGTAGGATAAACATAGTAAATATGACACCTACATATTCAATGCGATCCCCATTAAAATCCCACCACAATTCTTCACTGACCTTGAAAGGATAATAATCAACTTTATATGGAATACAAAGGACCCAGGATAGCCAAAACAACCATATAAAATAAAAGAACTTCAGGAAGCATCACCATTCCTGACTTTAAGCTCTACTACAGAATTATAATTCTGAAAACAGCTTGATATTGGCATAAAAATAGACAAGTAGGCCAATGGAATCTAATTGAAAATCCTCATATTAACCCACAAACCTATGAAAACCTGAGTTTTGACAAAACAGTAAAAATTATACAATGGGGAAAGGACAGGATCTTCAACAAATGGTGCTGACACAATTGGATGAGGGTGTGTAGAAGACTGCAGATAGAACCATGTCTGTTTCCATGCAAAAAACTGAAGTCCAAAGGCATCAAAGTCCTCAACATCAATCCAGCCACATTGAACCTTTTAGAAGAGAAAGTAGGAGGTACCCTTGAACAAATTGGTATAGGAGACCACTTCCTGTACATAACTCCAGGGGCACAGACACTGAGACAAACAATTAATAAATGGGACCTCTTCAAACTTTCTGTAAAGCAAAGGACACAGTGGATAAGAATAAATGGCAGCCCACAGAAACGGAAAGATGTTCACCAATCCTATATTTAACGATGGGCTGAACTCCAAAATATACAAACAACTCAAGAACCTAGTCAATAAAACACCAAATAAGCCTATTAAATAATGGGGTACATAACTGAAGAAAGAATTCTCAATAGGGAAAATCAAAAAGGCTGAAAGACACTTAAGAAAGTGCTCTACATCCTTAGCTATCAGGGAAATGCAAATCAAAACAACTTTGAGATACCATCTTACTCCTGCCAGAATGGCTAAAATTAGAAACACAAATGATGACTCATGTTGGAGAGGTTGTGGAGAAATGGGAACACTCCTCCAATACTGGTTGGAACACAAACTCATTCAGCCATTTTGGAGATCAGTATGGCGGTTCCTCAGGAAAATGGGAATTAGTTTACCACAGGACCCGGCAATCCACCTCTTAGGCATATACCCAAATGGTCCACATCCATGCATAAAAGACATCTGTTCAACTATGTTCACGGCAGCAGTATTTGTAATAGCAAAACCTGGAAGCAACCTAGATGCCCCTCAATTGAAGAATGAATAATGAAGATGTGTCACATCTACACAATGGAATACTACTCTTCAGAAAAAAAATAATGGTATCTTGAAATTCTCAGGCAAGTGGATGGCACATAAAAAAATCATCCTGAATGAGGTAACCCTGTCATGAAAGAGGAACATAGTATGTACTCATTCATATATGGATTTAGACCTAGATCAAAGGATCACCAGCCTTTAATTCATACCACCAGAGGAACTAGTATACAAGGTATATTCTAAGAGATTCGTGTAAAGTCCCTCAAAGATCCAGGAAGGGATGAATCCCCCAGAGCACCTGTGGGGGGAAATGAAATGGGCAGCGAATGGAGAGAGAAGTAGGAGAAAATGAGGGAGAGGAAAGGAAAACATGTGTGACCAGTAAGATTGAGCCCGGTTAGGAATAGAAGATGAGAGAGAGAGAGGGGGGGGGAGAGACAAAGAGAGAGAGAGAAGATAAAAGAGGGAGCCATTATTGGTTTGAAGAGAAAATTGAACACAAAGAAATGTCTAGAGAACTACAAGACTGCCAGCAACTAACAAATTGAGCTTCTGTGAAAAGGCTACCATAAATGCCCTTCCAGGAGATTGAGATCAACAACTAACTTATCCATGGAACCCTCATCTAATGCCTGTTGGAAACAGGAGCAAATACTCATCATACACTGAGTAGAACTAGAACCCAGATGCAGATGGAGAGGACAAGGCCCGGCTGCAGAAACACATAGAAACAGCTTAACTGAGCAAGGAGGTGCTAACAGGCCCTCAGACTGATAGCTGTTAAGCCAGCATGGGACTGACTCAGGTCTCAGTGAATATGAGTCTCAGCCAGAAAGAATGAAGAGTCTAAGGGACCTCAGAGAGTGGAGCCAGGATGTATCTCTGGGGCACAAAAAGACCTTGCGAACATATTCCTCATGGAGGGATAACTGTCTTAACCTAGAGACAGGAGGAAGCCCTAGTGCCTACTTCACATGACCTGTCAGATCTACATAACCCCAACTGGATATCATTCCCCTACATATGGAATTGGGGTTGGGGGATGGGAGGGGAGGGTGTCCAGGGTGCATGTGAGAGGGCAGAGAAGGTAAAAGTGAGGGAGGGAGGGAGGGAGGGAGGGAGAGAAGGAGCGAGGGAGATAGGGAGAGGGAAATGGGATCGACATGTAAAATAATAAATTAAATAAAAAAATATTTGGCTCCAAAATGTAAGTTCAAGTACAAGTTACTGGGGCAAGGATTTCTATTTTTGTTTCCACAGAAAATGAAAAATTGTGGATTCTTGCATGACTAATGTAGTTTGATCAATGCAGACCACCTTAAACAGAGTAGCAAGTGATACTACATTCAAAACAGCTGGGCAAAGCAGCCTTACAGACTACAGCAAGGTTTTCTGTATCTTCTTAGAATCCCCCATGACAGGGCCACTTACCAGCAGGAGGTGGTTTGGAAAGAACGATGCCCAAATTCCCAAATATTGTGTAATGTTTGTTTTCATTTAAATGGACTTGGTTATAAAAAAATAAATAAATAAATATATAAAAAATTGAAAATTTCATGGGGCATGTGATGAGTTACGTGTAAAGATACTATTTAAATAAAAGTACATGTCCTATTATAAGCTAATGGTTACCATATTAAGAACAATGGAAATGAATGATGCATCTGCAGATGTATTTCAGGCTGACATGTCATGGTCATCTTAAAGTTAGCTATAAATGTCAAAAGTACAAATCAAAAACAGATCTTTTATGTTGTATTTTTCCAAGTTTGAAGGAGATTTTTCCTTCATGAGAAATTATTATATACTTGTCGACCTATTCACTGTCCGGACAAGGAGAGAGGAACAGTCAGTATATTTGGATTTGCAAACGGTCAGGTCATAAAGGGAAAACTCATGAATATTACTGGTATAATTCTTGAGTATCATCTCATAGATTTCAGGGCATTTGACCACACCATTCATGCTGTGAACAGTATAGGTATGTCAACTAATGCGTCTGTGTGTAAGGTTAGTATTGACACCAAGTCTGAGGCTGCTTTATTCACAGTGATCAGGGGTACTATTGTATTCCTGTAGCCCGGTTTTCTATTCAGACAAGGGGAGTGGGACATATAAGTGGTACTTGAATTGGGGAAGCCTGAAAATAAAGGGAGAACTCATGAATTTTCCTGGTTTAACTTCTAGGTGAGCCAGTGTACTCAACAATGGCGTCCGGGAAGAGTGCCACCAAACACGACCCCTTGGTAAGTTTTGGGCATTGACATCTACCCGTGCATCCACAAGGAGTTTCTTGGTTCCATTAGAACAAGACTTGAACTTTTCTACCTTGTGATATTTATTAAGTATAGTTGCACCTAGCATTACCACTCAGTGTTGACTTGTAACCTTCTGTGAAATCATGCAGATCACTGTCAGGGATTGATGGCCCACATGTTCCTAGCATTTGGCAGGTTCAGACAGGAGCACAGTATTTTCAAAGCCTGCGTGGGCTATATGGACATAATGCGCCTTCAAATCCTGGTAGAACTGAAAAGGCATACACTATTAAAAGCACTCACTGCTCTTCTGAAGGACCTGGACTTGATTCCCAGAAGCTCTGTGGTGGCTCACCACCCATCTTAACTCCATGTCAAGGGATCTGATGTCCTATTCTGCCCTTCAAGAACAGTGAGTGAAAATAGTATGCATACATACATGCAGTCAAAAATGCCCTTTATGTGAATGAAAATAAAATGATAACAAAAAAAAAAAAAAAACTGATACCTCCCACTTCAACTTTTACCACTTTTAGATGTCATTCCAAACTTGTTTAATTGCAATGCACTATTTCAGACTTCCATCCTGCAAATCTTACTGGAAACTTAATATGTATCTATTTTACTTTTAACATACAGCCTTGATTTTGTTCATAGTGAAAATGTCCTCAACTCAACAGTTTGCCTATTTGTGTGTGTCTGATAAAAAGTGTCTTTATTTTTCGATTCCAGGTAGGTTTTTCCATTAGAGATAATTCCATCCTTCGATCCCACTGTATTGACAATGTGGCCACATACTGTCAGAACTATACCACAATCTGAAGGAGAGTTCATGTATTCAAGGCATTGGCTCTACCTACCTCCTGGTCATATCTGATTCACAAAGTGTCTGTCCAATTAGACCAGCATGAACTGTATTTTTGTTTGAGGCTGAGCTAGGGAGAGTGTCACTGCCATGTTTAATGATTTGTGCTGAACTAGTATACCTAGTTAGGATAGCGAGTAGGCAGCACATACACACAAGTGGAAAACTGGGCCTGTTACATGGCTTGCTGAAATGTCATGGGGTGCTTTCTTCTGTGCCTGACACTCCCAGTAATTGAGTAGTGAAGCAAACTACCTCACTGACAGCATATTGTCGCTCTGTTACAGGAGACACAATTGCTCACCTCTGGCCATGATGCACATGATGCAGCTGGCCATGACTTGACTCCTCAACTTAGTCCTGAGCTTAGAGGACCCGAGGGACCTGCATTTGCAGTAGATCCAAGAGTTCAGATCCCACCACCTCCTCCTCCAGGAAACATCTGTGGAGGTCCTGGATGGTATGTCCCACCAGAGGACTTTGTGGTTCCATCGTTTCCTCCAATGCCAGGTAGATTTTGTTTGAAAAGTCTGAGTATGTTTCAATTTGGTTCTAGATTCTGTTAGAAACAGGGGACAGAACTAACTTGGTAGGGAAAGGGTCGTAAGGGCTCTCAGTTTACAGTCCAACAGTCTATGATGTCAAGGCTTAACATTGATACACATTATGGAATTTTGAAAATGAATTGTGTTCTGACAGGCCAGAAGAACAGTAAATTTCCAAGATATGTCTGTTTTTATTGTCTGTTATTATTTTTTTTTCTCTCCACCACACATGGTGAGCCTGTTCTGGAATTTTCTGTTCATCAGGCCTCCCTAACATCATAGATATACACATATATTTGATACCCAGGTGTGGAGAGTAAATTCCTGGGCCACACATGCCCATCTGCAAACTGCTTTCAGATTAAATTTCTGTGTCTTCATTGATGAGAATGTACTGAGGCCAATATAGCATGTAATGACTCGATGTTTTGGCTAAAACTTCCGGAGTCAATTACTTAAAGTTTTTCCCCAAAGTCATTGTTCCCACCCAATCATGTTTAAAATCTAACATACATTTAATATTTTGTTGCAGTGAATCATGTATCCATGTGTCTATAACATGAGGAAGAAGAACCAATCAGTGCTCCAAGGTGTCTCCTCTCTGCCATGGCCTCTAGTTTTATGCTCCTAGGTGAATGATATGCCTTTTTTTGGGGTGCAAGTGCTTTCTCTGACATTACAGGGAATTTCACGTTTAGGATGTCAGGTTTGTCTCATGATAGGAATGTGGATTCTGAAAGTTTACTCCATTTTAAAGCTCTTTTACAATAAGACTTCAGTGCACTGAGATCTCATATAGCTCTTTAGATAGGAAAAATACACCTGAAAGTCTTAGTGATGTTATTTCTTATTAATGCTATGTACTTAACAAGTACATATTTCCACTCAAGATTTATTCGTTTGATCATGTATTGTGGTATTCAGTTGGGCACATCAAAAATATGGTCTGGAACTTTTGGTTGCATAAGTGAACCATACACATGCTCAACTTCACTGTCCTATTCCTAAATCTTGGATACTGAGAAACGTGGAGGTGCCAAGTAGCATTCTATCTTACCTTCCCCAAGAGGCACAGTGGCCCCACTCACACATCATGAAAGTATATATGAGCCCCCACCAGACTCGATTCCCCCTTCCCAACAACCAGCTCCTGAACGTGCAAACTGCACCTGCAGGCACCTCCTGAAACACAAGGAGACATGGCACTTTCCATGGCAGTCACTTCTTCTCATTGGCTGTTTAGGCGACTGCTGTTCCTTCTGCACAGCTGCTGTTGCTCAGTTGGAAGCCTAATGCAATTAGAATTTCAGATTAGTTTTTGGAAAGGAAGTGAGATATGATTACTAATCTTATAAGTAAGTTATTTCATTTAATTTCAAAATGGTTAATATCTTTTAATTAGAATATTATGTCTAATATAATCCTGGTTGTTATGCGTGCAGTCTCAGTATTGGGGATATCTTCACCACTACTATCTATTTCTTTAGACCAGGAATGTTTAGAAACATCTGGTTCCAGACAAACGTATAGGTCCCTGCAGATATAGTCACTCAAATTTTAATTAAAGTCTTATTTGGCAGTGTTAATATTAAAACCAGGCAGTGTCCCATGAACATGGTTCCATAATGAGTACGTTTTACTCTGTGCTTCCAGATAGAAGGGTCTGTGGCTGGAAAAATGGTAGGTGACTGGTTCATACTGGCTCCTCCAGCAGAACTGAGGACATGGGCTTTGTTCCCAGCATCTACAAAGAGCTTCGGGTGCAAGGCACTTTTCTCTTTGGGGCTGGTAGTATGCCCTGTTAGCAGCCCTCCCTGGTAGATATCCCATGAATGTGCCAATGTTTCCATAATCTTTCTGTGTATCTCATTCATGTGTGAGATGTTACAAGGACAGAAGGAGACATCAGAGACCCTGGAATTGCATTTACAGATGGCTGTCAGCTGCTGTGTAGTTTCTGTGAACCCAGCACGGGTCCTAAGGAAGAGTAGACTGTCCACTTGAGCACTGGAGCCATTTGACCACACCATTCATGCTGTGTCTTATATAGGCATGTAAGCTAATTTGTGTATATGTGTAAGGTTAGTTTTGATGCCATAATAATGATTTCCTAAATACTTCACCACTTAAGCCATTTATCCAGACCTTTATTTTGTCTAAAATTTTTGGCTTGTAATCCAATGTATGTGTTGAAGATTGGCTTTGTTGCGAGAGGAAGGGTTTCCTGTATTTGGTCGTAATACAAACTTATTCTTCCATAGGTTTCATCATTCTTCTTAAGGCCTTTACATAGATCCTGCTTACCACACAAGGACATTAAGCAGGCAAATATCAATGGATATTTAAAAGACTATCAATAAATCAATTTGTGTTCTTGTTCTAAATTAATTATCTAATTTAATATATTTATATACAGTCGATTGATTCCTTCAGGATGTCTTCAGCTATCACTAACTATTCACTAATGTAGGGAATGATGTTTATCTACTATAGATATTAAAGAAACTAATACTTAGAAATAATAAAATTCAGAAATTTCCATTTTCATTGTGTAATTGTTGCATTATCTATAAGGGTACCTATCAACTGAAAGTATATGATATGTACTGAGGGAAAGGTTGGCACACCTTGAAAACAGGAAGTGCATGCACTTGTCTAAGTCTGGGGCTGCTTTGTGCCAACCTGTTCTGTGTCCCAGCAAGGGGAGTGGAACAAGTCACTGTCATTTGGATCTGGAAATGGTCTGGGAATAATGTGAGAACTCATGAGATTCACTGGTTTCATTTTTCGGTCTAGATGCACCAGTAACTTCCACATTGGAATCTGGTAGGAGTGCCACCAAACATGACCCTGTGGTAAGTATTAGAAATTGTATTCTACCTATAGATCAACAACTTGTTTCTTATTTTATTAGAACAAAGCTAGAGTTGATTCATATGTGATATTAATTAAATATACTTTCAATTATCTGTAACACTTTCATTGTTGGCTTGTAACTTTCTGTTAAATTTTACAGAATACAAGCCAGAGTTTGATGGTCCATGCGTTCCTTGCAATTTGCTGGCTGACCCAGGAGGAGGGGAACTTCAAGCCAGTCTGTGTTATTTAAGACAATTTGCCTCAAAAAAATCATCTAGAGTAGAGAAATGGCTTACACGTTTAAGACCACTGGCTGTCTCTCCTACAGGACATGGGTTTAACTCCCCGCTCCTGTGTGGTTTATGACCATCCTTCTTAATTCCTGTTCATGGGATATGATGCCCTATCATATATTTCCAGAATATTGCATGGATACAATATGTTGAAATACATGCAGGCAAATTCCCATTTCTCTGAAATAAAAAATATCCTAAAATAAACAAACAAGAGAAATAAACCAGATATCTCACACTTCAAGTATTACACTTTTAGATGAATTCCAAGCTTATTTACTTTCACTACCCTCTTTCAGATTTTCTTTCTTTAAATCTTTTTTGCAATCCTATTATGTATGTATTTTACCTATTATATATGTATTTATGCTGCACATTGTATTCTTGGAAGAATGCCATCAAACATCATTGAACATTGAATTCTACTGAACATTGAATTCTTCCTGTAGATGCACACCTAGTTTCTTGTTTATGTTAGAGCAAGGCTTGTGTTAAAAATACTTGCACTTAGCATTAACTTTCTTTGTTGATTTGTAACCTTATGTGAAATTGTTTAGCTCACTAGCCTTTGTTTGATGGTACATGTGATCACAGAAGTTTGCAGAGTGAGGCAGTAGGATGGGAATATATAAGCCAGTGTAGGCTATATACGCAGAATGTGCCTCATTAAACCACACAGACTTGAGAAATGGCATTCAAGTTAAATGCATTGGCTTCTTTTCTACAGGACCTAGGTTTAATTCCCAAGCTAGGAGTGGTGGCTCAAAATCCATCTTACCTCCAAGGAATTATTCTATCCTTAAAGAACACTGACTATAGTATGCAGACATACATACAGGAAAATATACCATAATCTGTGAAATGAAAAAAAAAATACTAAAATAATCCAACAAGAGAAAGAAACCAGATATCTCCCATTCAAGAAGTTCAACTTTTACATGAACTTCCAAGCTTGTTTACTTGCTTTACAAAATTTCATATTTTCTTCCTTGGAATCTTATTTGAATATTAATATGTATGTATTTTACTTTTCAAATGACTTAGTCATTTTATAAATGTCCGCATTTCAATCATTTTGTGTGTGTGTGTGTGTGTGTGTGTGTGTGTGTGTTCGATTAAAAAGTGCCTATGTTTTATTTTCTATTTTATTTTTTTTAGTAGAGATAGTGTTCCCATTAAATATTGTGCCAGTCATGGACCTTACTGAATTTGTTGAATTCCTCAATTTCTTTCCAGCCTTTGCAATTGAAAATAACAGTCATTTGTTGTTTATACAGCATAATTTTCTCTTTTGCTTCACATGTTCTCATACGGTAAATCAAGTGTTCAAGTACTAGACTAGAACCAGCTCAGTTGTCCTAAGTGTCTGTACTTTGCCATGGCAACTACTCTTAACCTTCTAGGAGAATGATATGAGAATTTTGGAGGGCATTTATTTCATTGGCAACACAGGAAATGTATCTTGTAGGATATCAGGTGAGGATCATAATGGGAATGTTAAGTCTGTGAGATTTACTCCATTGAAAATCTATTTTACAGTAAGCCTCCAATGTATTGAGATCTTGCATAGCTGCCAAGATAAGGAAAATATACCTGAAATTGCTGGAGACATTCTTTCTCATTAGTCCTATATAGCTAAGAAGGTTTTTTTTTTTTTCAATGTCAAGACTTATTTCTTAGATCAAGGAATGTCTGAGTGATGGGATATCAGTAGAAGTGCTGAAGATTTCGGTTTTGTATTTGGGCTTCGAACTTAAAATTTCCTTTACCCATCTCTTGGAACATGAGAAACATGATTGAACCCAGGGCATTTCCATCTTACCTCACCACAAGATCTGAGTTTTTTCCAACTCCCACATCATGAGGCAGGAGTATGGTACATTCAAAGCCAGTGTAGCCAATATACATAGATGGTGAATCAAAAAACTACTGAGCTGTAGAAATGGCTAAAAGGTTAATAGCACTGGCTGCTCTCCCATGGAGCTGGGTTTGAATCCCAGCACATGATTTCAGGCAGACAATCCTTCTTACTTCCAATTCAAGGGATCTGAAGCCCTATCCTATCATTCTTTCACAATGAGTTTATAGGGCTGGAGAGATGGCTCAGCCATTAAAGGCAAGGCTCACAACCAAAAATTTAACAATGAATTTGTCGAGTATGCAGATATACATGCAATCAAGACACCCATTTCTTCAGCATTAAAAATATACAAATAAAAAAAAAGAAGCAAGAGAAAGGAACTTGATATCTCCTACTTAAAGAAGTACAACTTTTAGAAGAACTTCAAAGCTTGTATATGTGCTGTTTACTATTTCAGATTTTCTTCCTTGAATCTTATTTGAATCTAAACATGAATTTCAGTTTTCAAATATAAAATTAATTTGGATCATTTTGAAATCACCAACATGTTAAACATTTTCCTTTTGCATCTATGTTTGATAAAAGTTCTATATTTTGGGGGGCTTTGTAGTTGTAGTTGTTGTTTGTTGTTTTTTCCTAGAGATAGGATTTCCCAGTAGAACTTGAGTCAGTCCTGGAACTCACTCTATTGACCAGGCACCCTCATTCTGACAGATATCGACCTTTCTCTAATAGACAAGTTCTGAGATTTATGACCTGTGCCACCATATCCTGGTGTATATCTGTTTTTAAAAGTGTCTGTTTTGATCTGTTTTACTGTACTTGTGTTTGAGGTGGAGCTAGGTAGAGGATTAGTTCCATCCATAAAGATTTCAGTTGAGATAGTAAAACTACTTCTGACTGTGAATAAGTGGCTCTTACACACATGTGGAAAACTCAGCCTGTTCCCAGGCTTTCAGGAATTCCTACACTCACAGGAAAGTAGCTATGAATAAAGAAGCTTCACTGACTGTTGATTGTGACTCTGTTACAAAAGGCACCTTTGCCCAACTCTAGCCCTCCTGAATGCAATGCGGTTAGTCATGATGTGATTCCTTCACTGGATCCTTTGGTCAGAAGCCCTAGAGGCCCTGCCTTTCCAGGGAATCCAAGAGGCCCAATCCTGCCTCCACCTCCTCCTGGAAACATCTGTGGAGATTCCGGACAGTATGTCACACCCAGGGACTTTGCAGGCCCACTTTTCTCTCCAGTGCCAGGTAGGCATTTTTAAAGGTCCCTGCATGTGTCAATGTTTGTCTGTTCTTTTATTCAAGTTTGGGAGAATTTTTGTTTGTTTCTTTATTTATTTATTTTACATATCAATCCCAGTTCCCTTTCCCTCACTTACTCTTTCCCTCTCTCCCATTCTCCCATGCCCTCAGACCACCCTCCACTCCCACCAGCCCACTACACATGTAGGTTGATGCGTTCCAGGAGGGTTCACCTAAATCTGTCAAGTCATTTTGAATAGGGAATAGGATTCCCCTTCTGCCTCCAGGTTAAAGAAATGTGCTCCCAAAGTCCATTTGTGCACTGGGTATACATCCTGGTTCCTCTGTCCAAGGTCCTTTAGACTTCCCAGGCCTTCCAACTGAGACCCATATTCAGGTGGTCTGATTCAGTCCCATGATGGATTCCCAGCTATCAGTCTGGGGCCCATAAGCTCCTCCTTGTTTAGCTCAGCTGTCTTTGTGTGTTTCTGAAGTCTGGTCTTGTCCTCCCTCTCTGCATTAGATTCCAGTTCAGCTTAGTGTTTAATTGCGGGTGTCTGCTTCTGTTTCCATCAGCTACTAGAAGAGGGCGCCATGATGGAGGATAAGTTAGTCATTGATCTCCTTACCAGGAAATGGCATTTATGGTAGCCTTTCCATTGTTGCTCAAATTGTTAGTTGAGGTCAGTCTTGTAGGTAACTGGATATTTCTCTAGAGTCAGTTTTCTCTTCAAACCTTTAATGGCTCCCTCTTTTATGATTCTCTCTCTCTTTCTGTCTCTCTGTCTCTCTCTCCTCTTGTCTATTGCTCCTCTGACTCAATCTTCCAAGTCCCCCGTGCTTTCCCCTCTTCCCCTTCTCTTCCTCCTAGCTCCCTCTACACTCAGTGTTGTCCCCCCACTACCAAAATGCTCAGAGACGCTGTCCCTTTGCCCTCCTCTGACGGAACTTAAGTGAATCTCTTAGAATCCTCCTTGTATCCTAGTTTCTCTGGAGGTGTGTATTATAAGATGGTGAACCTTTACTGTATGTCTAAATTCCATATATGAGTGAGTTCATATCATGTTCCTCTTTTTGTGACTGGGTTACCTCATTCAGGATGTTTTCTTCAAGTACCATTCACTTGCCTGTGAACATGAAGATTCCATTTTTTTTTCTGTAAATAGTATTCCATTGTGTAACTGTGCCACATCTTCTCTATCCATTCTTCAGTTGAGGGGCATCTAGATTGCTTCCAGGTTCTTGCTATTACAAATAATGCTGCTATGAACATAGTTGAGCACATGTCTTTGTTACATGGATGTAAATCATTTGGGTATATGCCTAAGAGTGACATTGCCAGACCTGTGGTAGACTGATTCCCCTTTTCCTGAGGAACCACCATTCTGATCTACAAAATGGCTGTATAAGTGTGCACTCCCACCAGCAGTGGATGAGCATTCCCCTTCCTCCACATCCTCTCCAACATAAGTATTTTTGAAGTCCTTGAATTTTTTTATACACCTACATTTTATTTTTTATCATATAATTTTTTATTTAATTTTCTATAACAAAGTCCAATTAAATGAAAACAAACATTTATACACAATATTTGGGAATTTGGGCGTCGTTCTTTCCAAACTACTTCCTACTGGTAAGGGGTGCTGTCTTGGGGGATTAGAAGAAGATTCAGATATCCTGGCTGAAGTCTGTAGGGCTGTTTTGTCCAGCTGTTTGGAATGTAGGATCAGCTTGTACTCTGTTTCAGGCGGTCTGGCGTGATCAAACCACATTAGTCTGGAAGGAATCCACATCTTTTCATTTTCTGTGGAAACAAAAATAGAAATCCTTTTCCCCAGTAACTTGTTCTTCATCTTAAATTTTGGAGTCAAAGTGTTTTTTTTTTTTAATTTATTATTTTACATGTCGATCCCAGTTCCCTCTCCCTCCCTCCCTCCCCTCCAGCCCTCCCTCCCTCCTTCCCTCTCTTTTACCCTCTCTTCCCTCTAACATGCATTCTAAACACCCTCCCCTCCCAACCCCCCACCACAATACCATATCTAGGGGAATGCCATCCAGTTGGGGTCATGTAGATCTGACAGGTCCTGTGAAGTAGGGACTAGGGCTTCTCTCCTATCTCTAGAATAAGGCAGTTATCCCTCCATGGGGGATATGTTTGCAAAGTCCTTTTGTGCACCAGGGATACATCCTGGCTCCACTGTCTGAGGTCTCTTAGACTGCTCAGACCTTCTGGCTGAGACCCATATTCAGGGGGGTCCGAGTCAGTCCCATGTTGGCTTCCCAGCTATCAGTCTAGTGGCCCTTAGCTCCTCTTTGTTCAGGTAAGCTGTCTCTATGTGCTTCTACTGCATGGTCTTGTCCTCTCCATCTGCTTCTGGGTTCTAGTTCGACTCAGTGTTTATGTATGGGATGCACCTACATTTTTAAATAAAAATAATTTTTTTTTTGTTTTACATTGTAATGTCCCCTTTGGTTAGTCAAGTTTCTACACAGTAAATCATGATTTCAAGTAATAGACAAGTACCATTTCAGTTGTCATAGGTTTATATTCTTTTCCCTGACACCATCCACATTGTCGTTCACTATAAGTCACTTCTCTCCTCTGGCCTGGTTGCATTTCCCGTTAGCACCTTTCCTTGGTAGGTATCCCATTAATCTGTCATCTCTACCATCTGATTTCTGTGTATGACATGTGTGTATGATTCCACAGAATGCCATAACAGATCATCAGTGCCCCAGGAAGTGGAGTTACAGATGGTTGTGTGCTGCTGTGTAGTGGCTTGCTATTAAGCATAAGTCCTAAAGGAGGAGCAGCCCATAACATTACCCTGTAAACCCATTTCTATAGCACTTTCTTGTTGTGTCATATTTCATGTATGTCATCTAATGTATGTGTTAAGGTTAGTTTTGTTGCCATTTGAAGGGTTTCCTTCAAGGGTTGTAATACAAAGTTACTCTTTTCAATAGCTAACTTCTTAACTTTTTTTTAATTTTATTTATTTATTTATTTTTTTACTGCTCAACATTTTAAACCATTTATTTATATCCAGTGTAGTAGTGAAAGATTTTAGTCAGGAAAATGTCAGTTGATATGTGTAAGACATCCAGTAAAATTTTTTGGTTTCATGTTCTTTATTAGCTACTTTATTTAATCATTTTTCATCTAGTTGAGTCAATCTCCCAGTACCTCTTCAGTTATCACTCACTACCCTTTGAAGTTGGGAAAGATGTGTATCTATTGTAGGTATGACACAAAATCACATTAAGTATAAAATGAAAGCATTTAAATTTTCATTGTGTATTTGTTATCTATAAGGGTACTTTTTACCAAAAATATATGTTATATACTGAGGGAAGTGATGTCACACATAGACAAAGGAAGCAGATGATTCATCCTGAGTTCTTCGCTTAGGCTACCTCAGTAAGATTACCTAAGAGCCTGTTGGAAAGGTCACCAGCACACTGAAAAAGAATGTGTTTTTTTCCTATTGAAATTTCCATGGTTCTCATGGTGCTTTGGGGACCCTAATGAGGAATACTATTGTATTTGTGTCCAGTTGTTCTCTGTACTGGCCAGGGTGAGTGGAACATGTCAGGATCACTTGATCTGGAAACAGTCGTGGGATAAAGTGAGAACTCATGAAGTTCTCCTGGTTTAATTTTCCTGTCTAGATGGGCCAGCATCCTCCACGTTGGAATACAAGAAGAATGCCACCAAAACAGACGTTGGGGTAAGTATTGGAAACTGAATTCTACCCACGAATCCACAACTAGTTTCTCTGTTCTATTAGAACAAGGTGAGAGCTCTTCTACTTTGTGATATTATGATATTAATATAATATACCTATACTTAGAGTTAACATTCTCATTGTTGGCTTGTAACCTTCTGCGAAATAGTACATATCACAAGACAGGTTTTCATGGTCCATGTAACCCATGCATTTTGGCAGGCTACATCAGAAAGATGGTAAAGTAAAAGCCAGTGTGGGCTATATAAGCAGATCTTGTCTCAAAAATCCACATAGGCTTGCTAAATGGCTTACAGGTTGAGAGCCCTGGCTGCTCTCCTAAAGAACTTGGGTTTAATTCCCAGCACCTTCTTACCTCCTGTTTCAAGGGATCTGAAGGCTTATTGTATCCTTCCAGAAAACTGAATGTATATAGTATGAAGACGTACATGCAGGGAAAACACCCATTCTTGTTAATGAAAAAAAATTAAGATAAAAAACAGAGAAAGAAGCCCAATATGTTGCCCTAAAAAAAGTACAACGTTTACGTGAAATTCAAAGCTTATTTAGGTGCTGTACATGATTTCAGATTTTCTCCCTTGAAATCTTATTTGAAATTTTTAGTTATATTTATTATTTTTCTTGTTTTAGATACTGATCCCTGTTCCCTCTCTCTCCCATGCCCCCTTGGGACCCTTCCCATCCTATTCCTGTAACCCTCCACTGTAAGGGTGATGCCTTCCAGGTGGGATCATCTAAATCTGTCAAATTATTTGAAGTAGGGACTAGGCCCTCCTTCCTGGCTCTAGGCTAAGTGAATATCCTTCCATGGAAAATGTGCACCCAAAGTCCTTTTGTGCACCAGGGATACATCCTGGTTACACTGTCAGAGGCCCCTTAGACTTACCAGGCCTTCTACCTGAGACCCACATTCTGGATGTCTAAGTCGGTCCAATGCTGATTACCCAGTTATCAGTTTTGGGTACATGAGTTTCCCATTGTTCAGGTAGGCTGCCTCTGTGAGTTTCTGTAGCCTGACCTTCATCCCTTTTCTCAACATCCCTCCCTCTCTGAAACTGCATTCTAGGAGTTTGGCTCAGTGTTTAGCTGTAGGTGCTGCTTCTGTTTCCATCAGCTACTAGATGAGGGTTCTATGATGGCATATAAGTTAGTTATCAATCTCATTATCAAGGTAAGCCATTTATGGCAGCCTTTCCACTATTGCTCACATAGAGAGTTGGGGTCATTCTTATAGATCTCTTGGCATTTCCCTAGTGCCAGATATCTCTTAAAACCTGTTATGGCTCCCTCTATTATAATGTCTCCTTTCTTGCTCTCCCCTATTCTTTCCCTAACTCAATCTTCCTGTTCCACCATGCTTACGTCTCTCATCATTTTCTACCTAACTCCCACCATCCACAATTCTCCCAATTTACTAGGGAGATCTTGCCCATTTCTCCTTCTCCACGGCAACATGTATGTCTCTCTGAGGGTCCGCCTTTTTTCCTAGCTTCTCTGGCATTGTGGATTGTTGGATGGTCATCCTTTGCTCTGTCTAAAAGCCATATATGAGTGAGTACATACCATGTTTGTCATTTTGTGACCGGGTTTATGGTTTCATCTAGTTCCTTCCATTTGCCAGCAAATTTCCATGTTACGTTGTTTATTCCCTCTGAATAGTATTTCATTCTTTAAATGTACCACATTTTCTCCATCCATTCTTCAGTTCAGCAAATAATGTTTCAGTGAACATAGTTGAACAGATGTCCTTGTTGTATGAGTGTGCATATTTTGGGTATATGCCTAAGAGTGGAATTACTGAAACTCCAGGTACACTGATTCCCATTTTTCTGAGGAACCACCATACTGATTTCCAAAGTGTCTGTACGAGTTTGCACTCCCACTAGCAGTGGAAGAATGTACTACAGTCTCCATATCCTCTCCAGCATAAACTGTCATTAGTGTTTTTGATTTTAGCCATTCTGACAGGAGTAAGATGATATCTCAGAGTTATTTGATTTGCATTTCCATGGTGGCAGAGGATTTTGAACACATTCTTAGGTGTCTCTATTTAGTTCTGTACCGTACTTTTTAATTGGAATATTTGGTGTTTTGGTACCTAGCTTCTTGAGTTATTTGTCATTGTGGAAATCAGCCCTTTGTCAGATGTGGGGATTTTGAAGATCTTTTAACATTGTGTGGGCTGCCATTTTGTCTTGTTGACTATGTCCTTTGTCTTAAAGAAGCTTTACAATTTCAAGAGGTTTCGTTTATTAATTGTTGATCTCAGAGTCTGTGGTACTGGAGTTATGTTCAGGAAGCAGTCTCCTGTACCAATTTGTTAATGGATACCTCCCACTTTCTCTTCTGGGATGTTCAGTGTGGCTGGATTTATGGTGAGGTCTTTCTTTGATATATTTTGACTTAAGTATTATGCATGGTGATCTGGAGTCTTCTATAGGTCAGCCTCCAATTATGCCAGCACAATTTGTTGGAAATGCTTTTTATATTCCATTGTATAATTTCAGGTGCTTTGTCAAAAATCAGGTATTGGTAGATGTATTTGTTAATATCAGTGTTTTAAATTTGATTCCATTGGTCTTCCTGTCTATTTTTGTGACAGATCCAAGCTGTATTCAGGAATATATCTCTACAGTAGAGCTTGAAAAAAATGGTAGTGATGCCTCCAGAAAGAAGATCCTTTATTATACAACGTTGTCTAGCCTACCCTGGGTCTACTCTTTTTCCATATGAAGCTGACTATTGTTCTTTCAAGGTTGTGAAGAATTGTGCTGGGGTTTATGATAGGGATTACATTGAATCTGTAGATTACTTTTGGAAAGACTACTATTTTTACTATGTTGATCCTACCTATCCAAAAGCATGAGAGATCTTCAGATTTTCTGGCATCTTCTTTAATTTTTTTTCTTTAAAGACCCAAATTCTTATTAAATAAGTTATTCACTTGTTTGGTTAACATTACCCCAAGCTATTTTATGTTGTCTTGGATAATGCAAAAAAAGGAGATGTTTCTTTGATTCCTTTCTCAGCCCCTTTATCATATGTATATAGTAATGTTAGTGATTATTTTTTTATATTATTAGTTAATTTTGTATCCTGCCACTTTGGTAAAAGTGTGTATCAGTGGTAGGTTTTCCCTGATGTAACCTGTCATATCATCTGCAAATAGTGAAAGTTTGATTTGTTACTTTCAATTTGTATTCTGTGAATCTCCTTTTGCTGTCTTAATGCCCTAGCTAGAACTTCAACTACAAAATGGAAGAGGTATGCAGAGAGTGAAGTCAGTAAAACTACTTAGAATAACAAATAAGCAGCTCCTGCACCTTTATGGGATACTGAGCCTATCCCCAGCCTTACTAGAATGTAATGGACTGCTTTCTCCTATGCCTCACACTCCCAGGAAAAGAGCTGTTAATCAAATGTCTTTACTTGTTGCCAAGGTTAGAGGCCCTGGAGGCCCTGCCTTACCAGGTGATCCTAGAGAAGAGATCCCACCAACTTCTCCACCAGGAAACACCTCAACAGCATGCCCCAAAAAGGGATTTTGAAGGCCTGCAGTTTACTCCAATGTCATGTAGGCTTTTTGAAACGTCCGTGTTTGTGTCAGTGCTTATCTGTGCTTTCCATCAAGTTTGGTTTCTTTCACTGGAAGAAACACTAGCCAGAACCAACTTGAGAGGGAAAGGGTTTATATGGTATACAGGTTAAAGTACAGCATCAAAGGAAGTGAAAGCTTCACCTTGATCAATATTAGGCAAATTTGAATTTGAATTTTAACTATAATATGATAGGCCAAAAGATCATTGAATGTATAAGCAGGTTTTTGTTTTGCTTTGCTTTTCTCCCCAAGGCTGGGTTTCCCTATAGCTTTGGAGCCTTAACTGGAAGGCTAGCCTGGTCTGTGCTTCCCAAATACTGGGATTAAAGGCCTGTGCCACCAATGTTCAGTTGCAAGCAGTTTTAATGTTATGTATATGTGTACTCCATGTAAGTGTATATTTAAAATATTTAAAATAAAAAATGATTTAAAATAATTACTTAAGTGTTTGTCTTATGATTACTGGCTAAATTGTTTTAAAGTATTTAGTATGTCTCCTAAGTAGTGGTTCCCACATGATCCTAATTAAAATCTAAGATCATATTTAGTCATTTATTGAATTTTTAAAAATTATTTCCTACCCTTACATTTTAAAATAAAAGTAATTTATTGATTTTACAGCATAATTTCCCCCTTTGGAATCACATGTTTCCACACAGAAAATCATAGTTCCAATACTAGACAAGAACTAGCTTAGTTGTCCTAGGTGCCTGCTCTGTGCCCTCACCTTTAGTCTTAAGTTTCTATGAGCATGCCATGAGACTTTTTTTGGTGATGGAGGGATTTAAGGTTGTCCTTGGCATGACAGGAAATGCTTCAAATAGGATATCTGGTCGAGATCACTGACCTGAATGTTAAGTTTCAAAGTTTTCATGTATTGAAAATCTTATTTCCAGTAAGTCTGAACTGTATTGAGATCTTGCATAGCTGCCATTGACAAACACCCTTGAAATTTTTTGTGATGTTTTTATTAGTCCTTTGTAGCTAAAATGTCCATTTTGTAATGTGAAGATTTATTTGGCAGATCAAATATTATGGTATGAATGTTTGGATACCACAATAAGGGCTGGAACTAGTGGTTTAACAAGGGTGCAGTACAGGGTTGCAACTCCCACTGTCTTTTTCATGTCTCTTGGAAGAGGGAGAAATGTGTGCAAATGAAGGGGCTTTCCGTCTTATCTTCCCCCAAGATTCAAGTTCTTCCACCACTCTTACATCTCAAAGTAGAAATGAGTTCTCTCCTGACTTGAATCCTACTTCCAGTCAAACTTCACCAGAACCTCCAGCCTGCACTGGAACATCTGGAGACAGAGGAGACCTGACCGATTCTTTGGCATCCATTTTCTTTTTAGATGAAATTTAGGTAACTGTTGTTCCTATGTGATGATATTGTTCCTCAAATCAAATGGTAACAGAATAGCATTTTGTAAATGAGGATGATTTAACTCTGAATCTTATTGGTAATTTTTTTCCATTTTATTTAATTCTGTATAGTATTTTTTAGGTGGACCACCTATTCCTAATTATGGTAGTTTTATAAATGCAATTTTATTATTGGTCTATCTTAAACTGGAAATGCTTTGTATCTTTACCTGGAATGTGTTCACCATGGTTTTAAACAAATGTAGAGGTAATGTATTTTTAATCAAATAAATTTCAATTGATTAATTAATCTTGTTTGGCATTGATTATACAAAACAACAAAACAAATTAAATAACCAAAAACCCAGCCAGGTTTCCATAAACATGATTCCATAATGTAGTCTTTTTTCCTGTACCAATAATTCAGTGGTTCAAGGGGGTAATGTCTACGGCTGGAGAGATGGCGGATCAGTATTTAAGACTGGCTGCTACGTCAAACCAGAGTTCAGTACCCATACTGGGGTTTAAAGCACTCCAGACCTAAGGAGTGCCACTCCAGTGGCCACTTCTGTTTCCAAGTACACCAGACATGCATGTATTCATCAGACATGGGAGTAATGAACAACAATGCATCTATCTGCAGACATAAATTATGTAAAAAGATGTTAAGCATTTGTAGTTTTTGTGATTTGGTTATCTTACAAAATATGTACCCTACTTTTTGCAGTTAGATATAAATGACCAAAAATGGAGAATAAGAGACTTTAAAAACTTACATATGGTTTAAAGAAGCCAGAATATTGCCTAATGATGAACTTCAGGGTTTTTTTTTTTTTAACTTAGTTCACTGAGTAGTTTTAACACTTCAAAAACAAGTGTGCTTGTGTATGCTGTGTTTGATTCATGAAAGTGATGGGAGAAACAGAGAGAGAGACAGAGAGAGAGAGAGAGAGAAAGAGAGAGAGAGCACAAGTAGGTACAGGCATTCCTATTCTTATGCTCAATGAATGGTGATTAATTGAAAGCTGGAAGATTATCTTTCTACAGTACATTCTGGTGACAGCTGAGGTTCTCAGCTCACACAGTAGGCATAGAGACCTATTCCCTTCCTGTCGTACTGACTGGCTTTTTATATATTTCCTCTTTTCTCAGTTAACTATTTATACATTGATTAATTTTGTTTGCTTGCTTCTTAGAGATAGGGTCTGTGTGTGTAGCCCTTGTACTTGCTGTGATGACCACGTTGGCCTTGAATTTGGAGATATTACTGATTTTGCCCATAGAGTGATGGAATTAAGGGTGTGGGGGGGGGGGGGGGGGGGGGGGGGGGCCGGGGGGGGCGGGGGGCCGTTGTCGGTGAAACACCAAGCCTGCCATTTTATTCTTAACATATAAGATATTGACTGTTTTCCATGGTCTGTATTGAGAGAGCTGCCATGATGTAACTACTTTGAGATACCTCTTTCTAAGGTAGGGAGTACAAGTATCTTCAGACTGGTGTTCATGTTCTTGGTATTGCATACTGATAGGAATAGAGAGTGAGACCTAACTAATGAATTTCCCTTCGGTGTATTCAACCAGTGGTTTTCACCTGTTCAGTTATATTTTGCTTCAATGTAAAGGGACAGCATAAGAACTCATTCTCTAGCACATCAGTGTGATCGTGACTAGAATGGTTCCCTAGTGGCTATGGGGACATTCAGTGACCAGGAGGTGTTTCTGCTCCAGACAGAAAGCAAAGCTTTGTATTGAGTGCACTGTTTCTCCCTATTCTGTTAATTAGAATTTTACAACATGTACATCTACTTCTTCATTCCCATTTTATTTCTTGATTCAGCAAATTTAAAAGAACTTATGACTGGTATTTATCTACAATCAAGTTTTATATTGAAACTTTTGTAATCTTGACATCCTTAAATCTCTGTTTAAACCCACTTCCTCTTTCTATCCCTGGAGCAGTATTTTATTTTGTATTAGCAATTTCGATTCCCAAAATACTATTAATTTAATTGGGCAAAAAACCTGCAAAATTTTTCCATAATTGAACTTAAATTTGCAACTCAAGAAATCGAATTCATTATTTAAGTGCTAATTCTGGCCTGTAGTAATCACATACTAAATATCGTTCTCCTGCTCTGTGAATCCTAGGGACCCAGTTTCTTGCTGCCATAGTTTGTTCATAGCCTGAAACAAGAGCCTGACATGATAACATATTTAGTTTCCCTTATACTTAGACTAATTGAAGTGATAATGGGACAGGTGAAAGCTCATGAAATTGAATTGGGCATTACTTTTGAGCAATGTGAGTGTGTAATTATAGCATATAAGAGTAACCATCTCTTCTTCATTTTCTTTCATAAACAAAACAGAAAAGCAGTATACAATACTTAGTAAAGTAGACAATGGTTGAATCAATGGAAAACATCTGTTAGGAAGTGATGTTTACAACACTTCAGAGTATGTTGCCATGTGGCTTTTGTCCTTCTCCTGTCTTTTTAAATATAGATTCATGCATTGATTTCATATGAGATACTTACATAGATTCATGAATATATTTTTAAAATAAAATATTTTATTTCACATAGAAACACCAGTTTTTGGACTTTGTGAACACATCCCCCATGGAGCGATAACTCCCTTAATATAGAGGCAGGAGAGAAGCCCTAGTCCCTACTTCACATGACTTGTCAGACCTACATGACCCCAACTGGATGACATTCCCCTACATATGGAATTGGGCTGGGGTATGGGAGGGGAGGATGGTAAGAGTGCATGTGAGAGGGCAGAGAGAGAAAAAGGAGGGAAGGAGGGTGGGAGGAAGGGAGGGAAGAAGGGAGGGAGGGAGAGGGAACTGGGATCGACATTAAAATAATATATTAAATTTAAAAAAATGCTTTGACTCCAAAATTTAAGTTCAAGGACAAGTTACTGGGGAAAAGGATTTCTATTTTTGTTTTCACATAAAATGAAAAGATGTGGATTCCTTCCAAACTAATGTGGTTTGATCAAGCCAGACCACTTTAAACAGAGTATGAGGTGATCCTACATTCAAAACAGCTGGACAAACCAGCCTTACAGACTACAGCCAGGATTTCTGCATCTTCTTCGAATCCCCATGGCAACACCCCTCACCAGCAGGAAGTAGTTTGGAAAGAACAACGCTCAAATTCCTAAATATTGTCTATAAATGTTTGTTTTCATTTAAATGGACTTGGTTATATAAAATTAAAAAGAAAGAAACCCCAGTTTTTCCTCAGTTCTTCCACACAGTGACACACTGCCACAAACAAGGCCATACTTCCTAATAATACCACTCCCTTTAGTAGCCATTTTCTTTCCAACAGCACAGTTGGCCTCTCACACTTTGAGACACCTTACCCCATCTCATTTTGTAGGATCAACTACATGCAAGTTGATGGTTTTGTTGCTGAGTTGGTCTCTCACTCCCTCCACTGGACAAGTCATGTTGTTCTAGAATATGGCAAGTTGAGATTCTGGATCTCCTATTAGTAGTCTTAGCTGGGGTCACCCTTGTAGATTCCTGGGAGTTTCTATTGACCTAGGTTTCTAGGTCATCCCTGACATGTGCACCATAATCTACTCATCTCTCCTAGTTCTCTCTTCCTCTACCCTCCACCCTAACCTATCCTTAAGTGCTTCCATGCCCATTTGTTTTCAGTCCATTCACTAATTCGACTCTATTTCTCATTCCTAGTGATATTCCTGAATATTGCCTCTTCCACTCCATGTTACTTAGACTCTCTGGTTCTGTGAATGTAGCATGATTATCCTTTCTAAATATGTTCGTTTTTCTGGGTCTCTGTTACCTCATTGCAGAAGATTTTTATCTAATTCTGTTTGCCTGCAATTTCATGATATTTTTCTTTGTCTAAGCGCTGAGTGATACGCCATGGTGTAAATGTACCATTTATTGTTTCTTTCGATTGTTTCTAGTCTCGGACTCTTACTAATGAAGCTGCTATAACATATCTGGGCAAGTGTCTGGTGGTAGGATGGTGTCTTAGTGGTTTTGTTGCACAACATCTTTTATAAAGGAGATATCATGACGGTTTCACAACATCTTTTATAAAGGAAACATTTAATTGGCGTGGCTTACTTACACATTCAGAGGTTCAGTCCATTATCATTACAGCAGGGAGAGCATGGTGGCAGAAGAGGTGCTCAAGGAAGAGCTGAGAATCCTACACTTTGCAGGCCATAGGAAGTACTGAAAATCTGGGTGCTATCCTTGTTTAAGAAACCTCAAAGCTTGCCCCCACACTGTCACACTGCCTCTAGCAAGTCCAAACACACTAAACTCCAGAGAAGCCACATCTCCTAACAGTGCCACTACCTGTGAAATTATGGGGCTAATATTCAAACTCCCACTTTCCACTTACTAACCCTCAGAAATTTGTAAAAATAACATAATGCAAAACACATTTTGTTCAAATATAAAAAGATTCATGCAATCTAATACCTCTAATCTCTTATAAAAATCAATATCAAAATGCAGATCACATGCTTCTAATACATAATGGCACAAAATGTACACTACCATTCCAAAAATAAGTATGGGAGCATAGTGAAGAAATACTCTACCAAAGCAAGACTGAAAATCAGCTGGGCAAACTTCAATCATACATCACCCTGTGTGATCTCAAAACACTCTTCAGATTTCTAACTATGTTCAAGTTTGTTAAGTGTAAGGCACTTCTCTATCTTGGGCTGGTTGCACTCCCTGAGAGTAGTTCTCTTTAGCAGGTATTCCTTGACACTGGAATCTATAATAATTGGGTTCTCTAAGGCTATCAAGGCTTTACATTTAATATTTTTTCACAATGGTCTCTGTACTAGGCCTCCATTCAGGAACACCCCACACTTTATTCCATAACTCCTTTCTTCCGTCCTGGAACTCACTGTGTAGTCTAGTTGGCCTCCAGAAGATCTGCTTGCTGGGATTGAGAGGACCCACTACTGGGCTCCATGTCCAGTTCTTATGTAAGACATAAGGAAACTGACAAAAAAGCCTGGAATTAGGCAGGTGGATAAAGAATCAGAAATTGAGCCTTTTAGTTCAGTATTTCATTCTTCACTTGGATGCTAATCCTCTTTACTCTTTCTTCTGCAAACACATGGGTACATTTTGTTTTTACACACACACAGATGTTGAGTCAAAGTTATCAGATCTGTCTATGAATAAAAGAATCAAATGACACTAGACAAGTTCAAGGAGAAACAGTGCCTGTGAAGTCCGAGTCTAGAACAATAAAGTAAGGAAAGGTAGAAAAAAGAAAGAAGCTATGTTCTTTCCCTTTGAATGATAGCTGTTAATATCAAGGACCAAGAGCAGAGATAATATTAAGAAAATAATAATAAGGCTTAGCATGTATCTAACAATGGTAACAATCTCTGCATCTAATAAATGTAAAAAGAAGTCAATTTAAATTAATAATAATGTATACTAAATGTAGAGTACAGAGGGATTTTGTTAACCAGCCTAGAACCTTTTTTTGTTTGTTTGTTTGTTTTTTGAGGTTTTGTCTAAAACAGCCAAAGCTGGCTTCAAATTTGCACCAGGAGATGTCTGCAATGGTTTGAATAAGAATGGCCCATTGGCTTTTGTTTCAATATTTGATGGACAGTTGGTGGAACTCTTTAGGAAGTATTAGGATGTGTGGCCTGTAACTGACCTTGGGTGTGATGGTTTGAATGAGAATACTCCCTGTAGCTCATTTATTTGAATGCATAGTCACCAATTGGTAGACTGTGAAAATTAGTAGGTGTTTCTCTGTTGGAGGTAGTTTGCCCAGGGGATGGCCTTTGAAGTGTCAAAAGCCCTTGGCTGGTCAAGTCTATCCCCATCCCCTGGCCCCACCCCATTGCCTGAGTATCAAGGTGTAAAACACTGCTACTTGAAGAAACCATCCTGAATGAGGTAACCCTGTCACAAAAAGAGGAACCCAGTATGTACTCACTCATATATGGACTTTAGACCTAGATCAAAGGATCACCAGCCTGTAATTCACACCACCAGAGGAACTAGGATACACGATGTATTCTAAGAGATTCCTATAAAGTCCCTCGAGAACTGGGAAGGGACAAGTCCCCCAGACTTCAGGGAAAGTGGGGGGGGCAGTGAATGGAGAGAGATGTAGGGGAAAACTAGGGGGAGGAAAGGAAAACTTGTGCGACCAAGAAGATTGAGCCCGGTTCGGATTAGAAGACAGGAGAGAGAGAGAGAGAGAGAGAGAGAGAGAGAGAGAGAGAGAGAGAGAGACATAAAAGAGGGAGCCAATATTGGTTTGAAGATAAAATTGAACACGAAGAAAGGTCTATAGAACTAGAAGACTGTTCCCAACTAACAATTTGAGCTTCCGTGGAAAGTCTATCATAAATGCCCTTCCTGGAGAGTGAGATCAACAACTAACTTCTCCATGGAGCCCTCAACTAATGCCTGATGGAAACAGGAGCAAACACCCATACATAAACACTGAGTCGAACTAGAACCCAGATGCAGATGGAGAAGACAAGACCATGTGGCAGAAATACAAAGAGACAGCTTACCTGAACAAGGAGGAGATAAGGGCCACTAGACTGATAGGTGGGAAGCCAGCATGTGACTGACTCAGGCCCCCCTGAATATGGGTCTCAGCCAGAAGGACTGAGTAGTCTAAGAGACCTCAGACAGTGGAGCCAGGTTGTATCTCTGGTGCACAAATGGACTTTGTGTACACACCCCCCAAGGAGGGATACCTGCCTTTATCTAGAGACAGGAGAGAAGCCCTAGTCCCTACTTCACATGACCTGTCATATCTACATATCCCCAACTGAATGGCAATCTCCTACATATGGAATTGGGGTGGGGGGAGATAAGAGTGGAGGGTGGTTAGAGTGCATGTGGGAAGGCAGAGAGGGTAAAATGGAAGGAGGGAGGCAGGGAAGGAGGGAAGAAGTGAGGGTGGGAGAGAGAGGGAACTGGGATCAACATTAAAATAATAAATTAAATTAAAAGCAATGCTTTGACTCCAATATTAAGTTGAAGGACAAGTTACTGGGGATAAGGATTTCTATTTTTGTTTCCACAGAAAATGAAAAGATGTGGATTCCTTCCAGACTAATGTGGTTTGATCAAGCCAGACCGCCTGAAACAGAGTATCAGGTGATCCTACCTTCAAAAGAGCTGGACAAAGCAGCCTTACAGACTACAGCCAGGATTTCTGTATCTTCTTCGAATCCCCCATGACAGCGCTCCTTACCAGCAGGAAGTATTTTGGAAAAAACAACGCCCAAATTCCCAAATATTGTGTATAAATGTTTCTTTTCATTTAAATGTACTTTGTTATATAAAATAAATTAAAAAATAAAAAAAAAATTAAAAAAAAAAGAAGAAGAAACAGTAAGGGTCTATAGAGATGGCACAGCCATTATGTGTGTTTACTGGTTTTGCTCATGACCTGCGTTCATTTATCAGCACCCAAACAGAAGTTTGCAATTGCCTTTGTTTTTAGGTCTGGAGATCTAACCATGCCGGCTCAAGAACATATATGTTATACAAATATACACTCAGGCATACACACATACAGATAAAATTAAATAAACATTTTGCTTGCTTTGTTTTTGTCAAAAGTATTTTCTGCTTATTTATAAGTACCTTCTCAGCTTCTGAGATTCATGCTGTTTGAAAATGAAAATAATTTTAAATCCAATAAGTGCACTTAGAGCTGAAGGCCATTTATTTCTATTTAAGGTGAGGAACAAGAATTAATGTGGAACTTAGTCAATTTCTTTGAATGAAACTAAGATAAACTGATTTTCATAATTTGAACTAAGATACAAAACTGACAGCAACATAACAATTGCAGAGTTAATCATCTGTCTTAGTGCATTTTCTGTTGGTATAACTAAATAGTCCAGATCAGGTAATTTACAAAAGATCCGAATTTAGCTAGCACATAGTTCTTGAAGCTGGGCAGTTAAACAACAGGAAAGTAGCATCTGATGGGTACATTCTATGTGCATCTCACCATGGGGAAGAAATGGATTGGGAATCATAGCATGACCAGTCAAGCTCACTAGTTCCTGTCTCTCTTACTTTCAAAAGTTATTAACGCTAACATAGTCTCACACTTATGTTATAATTCTAATGGTCTGCCTATGGTTCCATCTCCAAATCTACATGGATTTGAGGATAAAGCTTTCGATTTAGAAACACTTCTCACTGTCTTTGTACCCAAGCACCTATGTGGTGGTTCACAATTGCATTTACCTCCAATTCCTCCTTCTGGCTTCTGCAGGCACTGAAGACACAAGGTACACAGACATACATGTAAGCAACACATGCACATATAAAAGAGATATCTAAAAGAAAACCGGCCTACATACCTTCAAATGGAAAATATGGTATTTTCACACCAGATGGTGGGTAAAGGACTGCTGCACTATTTTATTCGTGGTACTTTGGTGGTGAGTCATCATAGGAGAGACATTGTAGTCAAATTTCACCTCCAATGAGAGCAGTAGTCACTGCATATTTATATTCACAAGCCGTAAAGTTCTCCTCTTTCTACTAACCTTGTAAGCAACCACCTGTGGAATACTCCTTTACACTGTGTGAATACGTCTATGTGATTGGTTTGATAAATAATATGATAGTCCAATAGCTGGATAGGAAAATGTTAATGGGGGAACCAAACATAGAATGCTAGAAAGAGGAAGGGAAAAGTCAAAGGAGTATTGAGCAGATGCAAAGAGAACCAAGATGGATATACAGTACTGAGAAAAGGTACCAAGCCACATGGCAAAGTCTAGACAAAAAGAAAAATATGGGTTAATTAAAATGTAAAAATTAGTAACAAATCTGAGCTGTTGGTCAAATATTCATAATTAATATTAAGCCTCTGTTTGTTTGCTCTGGGAGAGACTTGAGGGACAGAGACTTCTGCCTACAACAAATTTGACCCAGTGGATGTCATACACTAAGGATCTAGGGGATAGCACACTAGATTAAGCAGGAGTAAACGTATCAGGAAACAGCATAGAAAGCCCCCAAAACACATTCAATGAAATTACAGCAGAAAGCCCCATCCCCATATTTGGGGAAGTTATAGCCATCTAAGTTCGGGAAATATCTAGAACTCCCAGTATGACCAGAAAAGAACCTCTTCCCCGGAATGAGACCAAAGAAAGAATACACAAAGCTGCAAGAGAAAACCCATGTTACTTACAGCAGCAAACCAATCAGCATCACATCAGAAATCAGGAGAAAAGTAAAAGGTCACGAAAGTACAGGATCATATGCTTCTGGCCTCAAGAGTAAATAACTGCAAGCCAAGTTTTCTATATCTAGTAATGTTAATTGTCCCTTAAATGGATGGACTAAATGGACTCCAGGAGAAGCACAAACTAAGCAATTCCTGGTCTCTTAAGTCAGTACCACTAAAAAGAATATCATGTGCTGATGAGAAAGGCTGTCACGATAATAAAAGAACAAACATCATAAGAATGAATAAATGTCAACTATGAACAAAGGAGACCTGACTATCCATGCAGGAGAACCTGTAAATTCCACCTGCTTGGTCTCTGACCCAGCCTCCAGTCCTCTGCTGGAGTCTGGGGATTCTCCCAGAGATCCACCTATCTCTGCAGGTCAAAGCTAAGTTCCTGCAGGCAAGATCCTTGACCCCCAAATCCGGGCCTCTGTTAAAGAAAGAGGCCTCAGCTGTCAGCTGGAGAGTTCCAGTTTCCAGTTAGATCCAACTATCTTGCAAAACCTTCCCAAGTTCCAGCTCAGCCCTTGCCCACTTCCACCAGCTATTGGCCAGAGATGAGTATGGGCCCAATCGGGGCTTCCTGTCCTCTACAATCTCTCCTCCCCCCAGCCTGAACTCACTGGGTTGGCCATTGATCCTGCTGCTCCTGTCTCCTGTAACCATCAAGAGCACCCTTGGAGCTCTGATACACCCCCACACATCCCCACCATTAGCCTACACCCATACCTTGTGCCCTACCATACCCATGGTCCTGCCACTCTGAGCACTGGGACAGAGGGTGGAGCCAACAGTCCACCCTACTTCAAAGACTTCTCGGAACAACTCTGAAAAAGGAGACTTGTCTATCGACATGGGACCACCAGTAATTTCCACTTGCTTGGTCTCTGACCCCACCTCCAGTCCTCTGCTAGAGCGCCAGGCCCCTCACAGAGATCCGCCGATCTCTGCAGGACCACTGTGAGTACCTGCTGGCATCTTCTACTGGATCCTCATCCTTGACCCCATCCCTGAGTCCCTATCTGCGGAGAAACATCCTTGAGAGCTTGCACCACACAGAGCTAAAGATATTGAATCTCAGACTCACATAAGCCCATCGGGGAGGTACCATAGAGAGAGGGGGAGACACCACCAACACATACTGAAAGAAGTTATGGGAAGAAGGCAATACAAGAAAACACCTAACAACAGAAAGACAAGCATGACACCACAAGAATCTAGGGAATCTACACAAACTAGAATGGAACACAACAACAAAGCAGAGGAAGTAGAAGGGAATGACTTAAAACTTACCATCATAAAAATGATAGAGGCGATGAAAGAAGATGTGAAAAAAATCCCTTAAAGAAATGGAGGATAAAAACAAACAAAAAAGTGGAAGAAATGAACAAATTCCTTAAGGAAAGTACAGAAAGAAATAAAAATCAATTAAGCAGGTGTAGGAAAAAGTTCAAGAGTTGAAAACTGAAGTAGAGAAAATAAAGGCAACACAAACTGAAGGAATGCTGCAAATAGAAAAAATGGGGGAAAAATTGGCAACTACAGACACAAGCATAACCAACAGAATTCAAGAGATGGAAGAGAGAATCTCAGGAGCAGAAGATAAACTAGAAGAAATAGATTCATTGAACAAAGAAAATCATAAATCCAACAAATCCTTAAGACAAAACATCCAGGAAATGTGGGACACCATGAAAAGGCCAAACATAAGAATAATATCCATAGAGAAAGGTGAGGAAGCCCATCTCAAAGGTGCCACAAATATATTCAACAAAATCATCGAGGAAAGCTTTCCAAATCTGAAGAAGGATATGCCCATGAAAGTAAAAGAAGCATACTGAACCCCAAATAGGCTGGACCAAAGAAAAAAGATCCCTCAACATATAATAATGAAAATACCTAGCATAAAGAATAAAGAAAGAATATTAAGAGCAGCGAAGGAAAAAGGACAGGTAACATATAAAGGCAGACCTATCAAAAATTACACCTAACTTCACCATGGAAACCCTCAAGGCCAGAAGATCCCGGTTAGATGTTCTAAAAGCATTAAGAAAACAGGGATGCAAGCCTAGGCTACTATATCCAGCAAAACTCTCAATCACTATAGATGGAGAAAACAATATATTTAATGACAAAACCACATTTTTCCAATACGTATCTACAAATCCAGCCTTACATAATGTATTGGAAGGAAAACTCCAACCCAAGGAAGGTAACTAGGCCCAAAAAATGTAGGCAACAGATAGTCCAACTACACCAGAAACCACAGGTAAAGCAAAACAAATATATTGACAATACCACTTCCAACAACAAACCTAAATCAAACGAGCATCAATAATCAATGGTCCTTACTCACCCTCAACATTAATGGTCTTAAATCACCTACAAAAAGACACAGGCTAACAGAATGGATACGAAGACAGAATCCATCCTTCTGCTGCATACAAGAAACACATCTTAGCTCCAAAGATAGACATTACCTCAGGGTAAAGGGTTGGGAAAAGATTTTCCAATCAAATGGAAATAAGAAACAAGCAGGCATAGCTATCCTAGTATCTAACAAGTTAGACTTCAAACAAAATTAGTCAAAAGAGATGAAGACTGTCATTTCATATTCATTGCAGGAGAAATCCATCAACACAAAGACACAGTTCTGAACATCTATGCCCCTAATACAAAGTCACCCACATTCGTAAAAGAAACACTACTAAAATTCAAAGCTCATATAAAACCGCACACACTTATAGTGGGAGACTTCAATACACCACTCTCAACACTAGAAAGGACCACAAATAGGAAACTCAACAAAGAAACAAAAGAATTAACAGAAGTTATGTCTCAACTGGGGTTAACAGACATCTATAGAACATTCCATCCAAAGACCAAAGAATATACCTTCTTCTCTGCTCCACAGAGAACCTTCTCTAAAATCAACCACATTCAAAGTGACATAAGAAACCTCTACAGATTCATGAGAATAAGAAGAGCCGCCTGCATTTTATCTGACCACCATGCTTTAAAATTGGAATTCAACAACAACACAAATAGCAGAAAACCTTCAAACTCATGGAAACTGAACAATGTGCAATTGCACCACTCCTGGGTCAAATAAGAAATAAAGAAAGAAATTGAGGACTTTCTAATATTCAAAGAGAATGAGGATACAACATTCCCGAACTTATTGGACACTTTTAAAGCAGTGCTACGAGGGAAGATCATTGCACTAAGTGCCCATATGAAGAAAATAGAGGATAGTCACATAAGAGAATTAACAGCACAATTGAAAGCCTTAGAACAGAGAGAATCAAACTCACCTCATAGGAGTAGATGCCAGGAAACAATCAACTTGAGGGCTGAAATCAATATGATATAACCCAGGAAAACAATAAAAAAAATCAATGCAAAGAAGAATTGGTTTTTAGAGAAAATCAACAAGGTAGACTAAACTCTACCCAAATTAACGAAAAAGCACAGAGAGACCATGCAAATTAACAAAATCAGAAACGAAAAGTGGAACATAACAACAGACACAGAGGAAATCCAGACAATTTTCAGGTCATATTTTGAAAATCAGTATTCCACAAAAATTGAAAAGTCAAAGGAAATGGACAAATTTCTGGATAACTATCACTTACAAAAATTAAATCAAGAACAGACAAATGACTTAAATAGACATATAACTCGGAATGAAATAGAAACAGTCATCGAAAGCCTTCCAACCAAAAACAGTCCAGGGCCAGATGGATTCAGTGTAGAATTCTACCAGACATTCAAGGAAGAACTATTACCACTACTCCTCAAACTGTTGCACAAGATAGAAACAGAAGGTTCATTGCCAAACTCTTTTTATGAGGCCACAAAAACTTGGTACCCAAGCCTCACAAAAACTCAACTAAGAAAGAAAACTACAGACCAATATCCCTGATGAACATCGATGCAAAAATACTCAATAAAATACTGACAAACCGAATTCAAGAATACATCAGATAAATCATCCACCCAAACAAGTAGGCTTCATCCCTGGAATGTAGGGATGGCTTAACATTCGAAAATATGTCAACGTGATCCACCATATAAACAAACTTAAAAAGAAAAACCATATGATTATCTCCCTAGATGCAGAAAAAGCCTTCGACAAAAGTCAACACCCTTTCATGATAAAGGTCTTGGAGAAGTTATGGATAACAAGAACATACCTAAACATAATAAGAGCAAAATACAGCAAAACAACTGCCAACATCAAACTGAATGGAGAGAAACTTAAGCCAATTCCTTTAAAATCAGAAACAAGACAAGGCTGCCCTCTGTCTCCATATCTGCTCAATATCGTACTAGAAGTTCGAGCTAATACTATAAGACGACAAAAGGAGGTCAAGGGGATCCAAATTGGAAAGGAAGAAGTCAAACTTTCTCTATTTGCTGATGATATGATAGTTTACATAAGTGACCCAATAAACTCTACCAGGGAACTCCTACAGCTGATAAACACCTTCAGCAAACTAGCAGGATACAAGATAAACTCAAAAAAATCAGTAGCCCTACTTTTTTCAGACGACAAAGAGACAGAGAAAGAAATCAGAGAAACATCACCCTTTACAATAGCTACAAGCAACATAAAGTATCTTGGGGTAACACTTACCAAACAAGTAAAAGACCTATATAATAAGAATTTTGTGGCTCTAAAGAAAGAAATTAAAGAAGATACCAGAAAATGGAAAGATCTCCCATGCTCTTGGATAGGTAGGATAAACATTGTGAAAATGACAATCATGCCAAAAGCAATCTACAGATTCAATGCAATCCCCATTAAAATCCCACCACAATTCTTCACCGACTTTGAAAGGATAATAATCAACTTTATATGGAAAAACAAAAGAACCAGTATAGCCAAAACAACCCTATCCAATAAAAGAATTTCAGGAAGCATCACCATTCCTGAATTTAAGCTCTACTACAGAGTTATAGTTCTGAAAACAGCCTGGTACTGGCATAAAAATACACAGGTAGACCAATGAATATCCTGATATTAAACCACACACCTATGAACACCCAATTTTCAACAAAACAGCTAAAATTATACAATGGGGCGAAGACAGCCTCTTCAACAAATGGTACTGGCACAATTGGATGATGGTGTGTAGAAGACTGCAGATATATCCATGTCTGTCACCATGCACAAAACTCAAATTCAAATGGATCAAAGACCTCAACATCAATCCAGCCACTTTGAACCTCTTAGAAGAGAAAGTAGCAGGTACCCTTGGACAAATTGGTATAGGAGACCTCTTCCTGAACATAACTCCAGGGGCACAGACACTGAGAGAAACAATTAATAAATGGGACCTCTTCAAAATTAGAAGCTTCTGTAAAGCAAGGGACACAGTGGCGAGACCAAACAGCAGCCCACGGTGTGGGGAAAATTTTTCACCAATCCCATATCTGACAAAGGGCTGATCTCCAAAATAAATAAATAATCTAGTCAACAAAACAACAAATAACCCTATTAAAAGTGGGGTACAGAACTGAAGAAAGAATTCTCAATAAAGGAAATAAAAAAGGCTGAAAGACACTTAAGAAAGTGCTGAACATCCTTAGCTATCAGGAAAATGCAAATCAAAACAACTTTGAGAGACCATCTTACTCCTGCCAGTATGGCTAAAATTAGAAACACCACATCCTCTTCATGCTGGAGAGGATGTGGAGAAAGAGGAACACGCATCCACTGCTTGCGGGAGTGCAAACTTATACAGCCATTTTGGAGATCACTATGGCTGTTCCTAAGGAAAATGGGATTTAGTATAAAACAGGACCCGGTAATCCCCCTTTTAGGCATATACCTAAATGATGCACATCCATGCAACTAAGACATCTGTTCAATTATGTTCATAGCACCACTATTTGTAAGAGCAAGAACCTGGAAGCAACCTAGATGCCCCTCAATTGAAAAATGGATAAAGAAGATGTGGCACATCTACACAATAGAATACTACTCTGCAGAAAGAAATAATGGTATGTTGAAATTCTCAGGCAAGTGGATGTCACTTGAAGAAATCATCCTGAATGAGGTAACCCAGTCACAAAATGAGGTACATGGTATGTACTCGCTCAAATATGGAGTTTAGACCTAGATCAAAGGATCACCAGCCTATAATTCACACCACCAGAGGGACAGGGATACAAGGTGTATTCTAAGAGATTCATATAAAGTCCCTCACAGAAGTGGGAAGGGACAAGTCCCCCAGAGCACAGGGGAAGTTGGGGTTCCAGCGAATGGAGAGAGAAGTAGGAGAAAGAGATGGGGAGGAAAGGAAAACACGTGCCACTAGGAAGACTGAGTCCTGTTAGGAATAGAAGACTAGATAGAGAACATAAAAGAGGGAGGCAATATTGGTTTGAAGATAAAATTGAACACAAAGAAATGTCTAGAGAACTACAAGACTGCCGCCTACTCTCAATTTGAGCTTCCATGGAAAGGCTAACATAAATGCCCTTCCCGGATAGTGAGATCAACAATTAACTTATCCATGGAGCCCTCATCTAATACCTGTTGGTAACAGGAGCAAACACCCATACATAAACACTGAGTCAAACTAGAACCCAGATGCAGATGGAAAGGACAAGACAGGGCTGCAGAAACACATATAGACAGCTAACCTGAACAAGGAGGAGCTAAAGGGCCCCCAGACTGATAGCTGGGAAACCAGCATGGGACTGACTCAGGCCCTCCTGAATATGGCTCTCAGCCAGAAAGACTGAGCAATTTAAGGGCCTCAGACAGTGGAGCTAGGATTTATCCCTGGTCACAAAAGGACCTTGCGAACACATCCCCCATGAAGGGATGATAACTTCCTTAATCTAGAGACAAGAGAGAAGCCCTAGTCCATACTTCAAATGACCTGTCAGATGTACATGACCCCAACTGGATGGTATTCCCCTACATATGGAATTGGGGTTGGGGGATGGGAGGGGAGGGTGGTTTGGGTGCATGTGAGAGGGGAGAGAGGATAAAAGGGAGGGAGGGAAGGATGGGGAACTGGGATTGACATGTAAAATAATAAATAAAATTTTTAAAAAAAACTAAAAAATTACTGTAATACAGTAGCATGAAAGGTATCTTTAAGTTGAATCTAAGATTTTTTATGTTCATTTGTCTATGTCCATTCTGTATTTAAGAACCACGTTAACATTTGCTATAAAGAAAAAGTCCCTCAAGAAAGAAACTGTAGAAGATATTGGAAAGTGGAAAGTTCTGCCTAGTTCATGGGTAAGTTTCCAAAAGCAATCTGCAGATTCAATGCAATTCCCATCAAAATCCCAACACAATTCTTCACAGACCTACAATAAACAATAGTCACCTTCTTATGGAAAAACAATAAAACAAGGATAGCTAAAACAACCCTGTACGGTACAGGAACTTCCAGAGGCATAACCATCCCTGACTTCAAGCTCTACTATAGAGCTATTGTCACAAAAACAGCTTGGTATTTGCACGTAAAGAGACACTTGGATGAATGAAATGCAATCAAAACCCAGACATTAATCCACACATACGAACACCTGATTTTTGACAAAAAAGGAAAATTATACAATCCTGGAAAAGAAAGCACTTTCAACACTTATTCATAGTGTAACTGGATGTTGTCATGTAGAATAATGCAAATAGATACACACATGTCACCCTGCACAAAACTCAAGTCCAAGTGGATGAAAGACCTCATGAAGAATCATGCAGCCAATCATAATTATCTGCAACCAGGTACCATAGAAATGATGGAATTTGCATGGAAAAAAATTGTTTGAAGGGAGACAGGAGGCAAAGATGCTTACTGCTATGAAAAGTTAACTTTTTCCACATGGATATTCAGAGAACAGCACATTCAAAACAATCTTGTTTGAATGGCAATGATATATGCAGGTATATATCCATTCTTCATTTGAAGGTTTGGATTACCAAAATTGGTCTTATAAAGTTATAGAGGTGTTATCCTATTGTAAATAAGAAGTTATTTTAAGTTCTCAGTTGTATTTTTGACAATTGTATTTTCATGTGTAGTTTTCTAATTGCTTCTGTCCCTAAAGATCAGAAGATGGTACCAGATTTGTGGTAGCTGGGAAATATTTATTTATTTATTGGTTTGTTTGTTTGTTTTTGTTTTTCAAAGCATGGATTCCCTGAGTAACTTTGGCTGAACTCATTTAGTAAACAAGGCTGGCCTCAAACTCGCAGAGGTTCACATTGCTTTGACTCTCTGAGAGCTGGGATTAAAGGCATGTGCTATCTCAAACAAGCTATTACTTTTAATAATAGGAAAAGATCAGCCAAAATAGCATGTTTATAACCTAATTTTAGCAAGCCACCAATCATTTTGGTTTTTCTGAGACAGTGTTTGTTTGCATGTCTTTGGCTGCCCTCTGTAGACTAGGTTGGGGTGGAAGTCAGAGATCTGCCTGTTGAAGTTTAAAATCATGTACCAACATCACCTGGTTACATTAAAAAATAAGTTAAATTTATTTTAAATGTGTTAGTATGAAGGTGTAAGACCCCCTTGGACTGGACTTAAAGACAGTTGTGACAAGCCATGTGGGTGGTTGAACTGGACCCAGGTCCTCCAGAAGTGCAGCCAGTATTTTCTTTAGCACTGAGCCACCTTTCCAGGTGGTTACATTTTTATTATAATATTTTCCCCATTTCTGTTCACATAAGGCTGGTTCCTCAGGTTCCTGAGTTTGTCATGAATGTTCTCTTACAATGACAAAGTTTGGTCTTACTCACTGCATGCACAAGGAAGGTGCAGTATAATATTTGCAATGACATTTTCATCTTGGGTGCCAGTTCCTAAAAATCCTATTTTGGAAAAGGTTTCCTTTGTTTGTATTTAGCCAGAGTGTTCTACTTTGTGATATCTGCCTGCCTCTGTGCTCCTCCTCCTTAAGTTCTGCAACTACTTGTGGCCATCACCATGGCAGGCTGCTTGTTCTTGGTGTCCTACAACCACAAACAATCACATTTTTATTAGCTCATAATGAAATATACCAATCATTTGTGGGATTCCGGATAATGACTAAACTTCTACCATGATGTCTGACATAGTTTATTAAGTAGTAATTTTTTTGCTGGGTATTTATAGAACAGTGTCCCTTTGAACTAGATAGTCTAAGATGTCCAAAGATTTGCAGTGACCTGTGTTCCCTTACATTATCATTGCTCTGAAAGAAATTCAGACTTTTTTCAACTAGAGGGGTGAGCAATAATCTCAATGGGGAACAAGTATGCCTTTCTGTTATGACGAAAGTTGGTTTTCTTTTTGAAAGAGAAAACATAAAGTCCAAGACAATGGTGGAAGACACTGCACTAAATTCTTGTGCCACAAGGTGGCCCTCTACACCTCTTATGCACATCCTAATTTACCCAGGACAGGCCAGAAGAGGGTGCAGCGAGACTACACTTCTGTTTCTTACATATATTTGGACCACACTCTTCTGCTCCTCCAATCAAAAGCATAGAATCCTATTGAAAAACTAAATAACACTGGTCTAAAAGTAAAAAAGTAATATTCAGAAAAGATTCCTAATGATATTTGTATATACATATAGATCGATCCCTTAGTGCCTAGCCTCTAACTGTATTCCTCCTTCACCATCACCATGCCTGGGTTTGTCTCAACTTTTTAAGGAAGTTTTAAATGAAAACCTTAACTATGTACAAATAAATGTATAAAACTAACTGCGAAAGAAACAACAAAATGGTTTTAATTTTACAAACACATGACTGCTATGAGATCTGAGCTAGCCTTGGCTACACAGCAAGACCCTACCTCAAAATAAATAAAAAGTGAAGGAGGAAATGAAATAAAACAGTATCATATTCAATTAGTGAAAATTACAAACCAGTGGGACGGTGCATGCCTTGCTCAACATTGAGAAACCTGAGTGAGGAGTCACAGGTTTGAGGCCAGAGAGGACTCTATAGCTAAGACCCTACCTTGTTAAAATAACAAGTAAGTTGAAAATGGATTATAAAACCTACATTTACTTCAAAACAGCTCAAAGGGGGGAAATCAGATCTTACAATTCTGGTGTCCTTCTGTTGCTGTGATAAATCACTGACCAAAAACAATGCAGGCTGGAAAAGACTTTACTTATCTTGCAATGGAAGACACTGACCCCAAAGAAAATTAGAGCAGAGACTCAAGCAGGACAGGAGGTAGAAACCTTGGACCAACACAGCTGCCCCCTCATCTCTGGCTCTGTCATTTGCTCACAGTAGCTTCCTTATACAGCCCAGGACAACCTGGGTTGTCCTATGTTTATGAAAGATTCTCACACGGACATAGCCACAGCACAATTGATGAAAATTATACTGAAACTCTTTCCAGGATATCCCAGACTGTCAAGCTTACAGCTAATGTGAATGAGGGAATATTGCAAATTTTTCTATGTCCAAAAAATTCCCAAAACTGATTTGCAGTCTATGTTGGCATTATTCTGTAGTAACTATCTATAACATTCTGCCTTTATGTGGTTGTCATACATTTCAAAATGTATTTACCACACTGGTGCCCTAGGAAGGAAACATGTTGTGCTCCTCCATGCTCTTAGAGCTTTCTTCCCTATGCAGGACACAGGACAAACTCATGTCATACTTGAGCAAGTGGACAAGTGGACAGAGGTAACAACACAACTATGGGATCCACAATCAGCCTACACAAGACATGAGTAATCCTGCCAAGGTGTCTTGAGATAACTGCCCCCTGATATAACAGAACAGAAATTGGGTAGGCCTACACTCAACAGAACATCACAATCAGACATTGGAAAAGGAGGTCACCTTCAGGGATCCCAGGAGTAGTAGAGACAATGGAGAGGTCTGGGCTTCCATCTAAAATGGCATCCAGTCTTCACTAAAGACCACAGTTTGTGTGGGAGGATCTGGAATTCTGGCTGACAAGTCATTGGGGTAGCAGGGGAAACGCCTAGTTTGTTCCTTTCCATTCTGTTACTATGAAAAATACTCTGATGAAAACAACTTG
Source organism: Phodopus roborovskii (assembly GCF_943737965.1). Lineage (NCBI taxonomy): Eukaryota > Metazoa > Chordata > Mammalia > Rodentia > Cricetidae > Phodopus > Phodopus roborovskii. The sequence goes on along the minus strand of NW_026126008.1, from coordinate 338,372 downwards.
GCAAAGAAAGGGTTGACATGCCTACCTGTCCTTGTCACAAAACTTCCCTGCGGAACTCAGAATAGGGGCAACAGAGGGTTTATGCTCCATTAGCTTCCTTTAAGGCCAGGACAACATGTCTATGGATGGTGCTGCCTAATGGATGGGCCTTCTTGCATCAATTGTCAAGATAATTATCCACAGGCCAATCTAATCTAGGCTTTCCTCTCAGATGACTGACTCCAGGCTTTGTCGAGTTATCAAAGTTGAGACAATGAGTAAACTCTAGAGGCCACAAAAATCAAACCAAACCAAAAGAAAAACAAGAAGAAAAAACCTTCCTCAAAATAAATGGAACAAGTCCTGGAGGTCCTAGGAAGGACTTCGTTACTGAAACCTCTCCTCATGCATCCTAAATTCTAGTCAGAATCATTTGATTTGATTTAGTCATCAATTCATGGTCATCCTCTGCTCTTGGAGACAAACTGACAGTCAGTCCACCAGAGTTACTTCCCTCTCTCCATTCCTTAACACCACCTAAGAAGGATTTTATTATTATTATTATTATTATTATTATTATTATTATTATTATTATTGAGACAATGACTCTTTATCCTAGAACTTAAACATATAGAGCAGGCTGGCCTCAAATAAAGAGATCCACTTACTTCTGCCTCTTGAGTGCTCTGACTGAAGGTGTACAACACCATGCCCTGTGTGTGTGTGTGTGTGTGTGTGTGTGTGTGTGTGTGTGTAGCTACTATTTCTTGATAAAATAAAATGATGTATAATTAACGTAATTTTTTTACTTTAAATCCACCTGTTGTGGAGTGTGGAAAGCACACTGCCCTAGGTAGCAACCAGGTACATACAGTCCAAGCATGTGCAAGGCATGGTCATTAGTAGAGTGTACACTACCAGTCAGAGCTAGGATGGCTCTTGCAAATGAGTAGTTCCTGGAGTTTCTGTGCCCTCTCCTGGCCTCAGTGGGCACTGCATGTACACAGTGCACATGCATACATGGAAACAGAAGTACACCACCATAAAATAAGCAACACCACACTGTGAACTTTTGAAGTTAAAAAGTAGCAATTTCAAATGTATGCAATGTGTAACTAATGAAACCAGTAGAAAGGCAATGTATGAAACTACACAAGTGATAAGAACCAGAGAGGTCAAATAAGAAAGGAAACATGCACTTGTTTGTGGGTTGCATGTCATTCTCCTCTGAATTACAAATGGAAACATGATGATTTGTGTATGGCTGCATAATTAAAAGACACCCAGAGACATTCATGAACATAGGTAAATGTATGCCACATGTTCCTTGTTTTCCAGGCATGCTACCTTCATTCTGGTAGGCATCCATAACTCTTATGGCTTTTATGGGCTTTTTTTTTGGGTGGGGGGTTTCAAGGATAACAGAGCTTTCGCTACACAAATGGATTCTGTCACCTCAGGCCCTTAGTTCTGAGGGAACAAAAACTCCAGTTAACCTCTCCCTAATTTACATTCATAGTTTCTATGTTGTTCACGAATGAAGCCCTGACCGAAATGCTTCAAATGAAATTCCAGGGCAAAAGTACTATACAAAACTTAGAGAATGCATTCCTTGGCTGATGCTAAATATAGTCTTCTCAAGATGACATAAATTTTGACAGTGATCAAACTTGCATGTCAATTTTTCTAAAATAGCACAAATTCCATATTAAGGAAAGCAGGAATAAAATTGTTCCTTACTCGGTGTCATTGAAAATCTATTAAAACTAGATTCCATCAAAAATTGCTAGAAGTAACAATATATTTACAATAATTTTGTGGCAGTTTTTGCATTCTTCTCTCCAAGTCAACTGCTGCAAGTAAATTTCAAAATTGCACACATTTCTATTAATGATTCCTCAGAGGCATCAGACAAGAGTTAGAAAACACAGCTGAGCCTGTGTCCAACCTCTATGAAGGTTGAGATTTTGGGTCACAGTACCAACAGGAACCAACTACAACACATAGTCTCTTCATACTACAAGCCCCCCCCAAAGAAAATTACACACTTTTCATATACAAACAATCAACTACAGAGAAAAAAATCAGAGAAGTAGTTTGAATTCTCTTACAGCAGCAGTTTAACATATAAAATAATGTTGGAAAAATTTTTATATAGTTCATCCAATTTCGGATACCCAAACCAATTTAAAACTTGAGTTTTTGAATTGAGATATACTTCTGCTGAGAATCACACAATGGACCCCTGTTGTATTAACTCATTAACAAATTTGGCTGATGAATGATATTTCATCACTTTAGTCAGGGCTTCTTGTCTCTGCCTGCCTGACATTTTCTAAGAGCGGTCACTTTCTGAGGGCTCACCATATGCTATTTTTACTACATTCTCTACGCTCAACTCCTTGCCCACATTGTGGCCTTAAAAATAAAATGCTTATCTCAAAGCCAGTGAGAAATCACCTAATCTCTCAACTTGATCATTTTTCACTCACTCACGTACGTGTGTATATGCATATATGTATGTGAATATGAGTGTATATATACACACATATATATGAATACATTCCATTTGAACATCTCACAATTTATTCATACCATGTTTTCACTCCAACTTCGAGACTAGCAGCTAAACCTTCAAGGATATCCCAGTCTTGGAGATGTGGACCAATTTGGAGACCAGCTATGACAGGCAATAAATCCCTTTTTCCCCAGTTTCCACAGGGACTCTTCAGCAATTTCTTTAAAACCAAAGTCACTGCTGTCAGAGACCACTGCAGGAAGGTGTTGGATGCCACAGTGAACTTGCCCTCTCAGATCCTGATGGTCCACAGCGGACAGGTGGAAACTCACTGGGCCACTTGAAACTTTCTTTCCCCAAACTCAGTGGTCTAGAGGCAGGTGGAGCAGATGCACCGGAGCCTGGCAAGGGACCCAAATGCAGCCTAGGCTGGCTGGCCGAGTGAGCACCTTCTCCTCCAGGCCACTGTCATGGCTTCTCCCACTGTCATGGCTGCACAAGCCAGCCTTCTTAGCAAAAATCACTCCTCCTGCTCTGAACAGTTCATCTTCTTCTGAGTGATACCCAAGCTGCACCTGCATTCATGAACCCTCTGGCCACTGCTAGGTAGCAGCAAGTTTCTAAACAACTCCTGGTACACAACCTGCTCCAGCATTCCACATGGGCCCAGTTGCTCTGGTATGCCAGGCCAGTCACAAAACACCACAGTAGCTTCAGCTCTCCCTCATGGGTGTAGAGTCACCCAGAAAGAAGAGGGGCATGAGCTGCCACTCCAGGCAGCCCACTGGCAACCTGCCGTCTCTTCCCTCAGATTCGCTACCAGCCCTAGTAGCCCTTAAAACTCATTGACTTTGAGAAGAGATGGGCGACAGTGGAAACACAGCCATTGTTAATTCATTTTTAAAATTTTTATTTTACATATCGATCTCAGTTCCCACTTCCTTCCTCCCTCCCCCCATTCCTCCATTCCTTTTCCCTCTCTACCACTCTCCCATGTGCCCCGAACTGTCTCCCCTCCCATCCATCCCCTTCCTCAAGTAGTGTTATATCCTTCCAGGAAGCATCATCTAAATCTGTCAAGTAATTAGGAATAGGGACTAGACCTTCCCTCCTGAATCTAGGTTAATGGAGTATCCCTCCATGAGGGATGAGCCCCCAAAGTCTTTTGTGCACCAGGGAAAAGCCCTGTTTGTTAGTCAGAAGTCCCTTAGATTGCCCAGACCTTCTAATTGAGGCCCATGTTCAGGGGGTCTGAGTCATTCCAAAGTAGGATTCCTAGCTATCAGTCTCAGAGCCAATTAGCTCCTCTTTGTTCAGGTCAGTTATCTCTGTTTGTTTCTGTAATGTGGTATTTTCCTCCATATCTGCATCTGGAATCAAGTTCAGCTCAGTGTTTGGTTGTGGTTGTGTGCTTCTATTTCAATCAGCCACTGGATGAAGGAGCTATGATGGTGAACAAGTTAGTCGTCAATCTCATCCTTCTTTTATGCTCTTATGCGCTCTCTCTCTCTCTCTAGTACATTCCTTACCTGACTCAATTGTCCTAGTCACAGGTTCTTTCTCTTTCTTCTACCTCCCTCTCCACTCACTCTCCCCCCCACCCCCACATCCAATATGCTCTGATCTAGCCCTTTTCCCCTTTTGTGAGAGACCTTTATGAATCTCTTAGAATCCTAGTTGTATTCTAGTTTCTCAGGCAGTGTGAATTATAGGCTGGCGATCCTTTGCCTTTTGTCTAAAATCCATATTTGAGTGAGTACATACCCTGTTCCTCTTTTTGTGACTGGGTTGCCTCATTCAGGATGGTTTCTTCAAGTTCCATCCATTTTCTTTGAATTTCAAAATTCCAGTTTTTTTTGTTGTTGTTTGTTTATTTGTTTTGTTTTTTTTCTGCAGAATAATATTCAATTGTGTAAATGTGCCACATCTTCTTTATCCATTCTTCAGTTGAGGGGCATCTAGGATCCTTCCAGGTTCTGGCTATTACAAATAATGCAGCTATGAACATATGTAAATATGTATTTGCTTCTTGCATGTGGATCATTTGGGTATATGCCAAAGAGGGAGATTGCCAGGTGCTGTGGTAGACTTATTCCCGTTTTCCTGAGGAACCACCATGCTGTTCTCCAAAATGGGTATACAAGGTTGCACTCCCACCAGCAGTGTAGGAGTGTTCCCCCTTGCTCTACATCCTCTCCAGCAGAAGTTGTCAGTAGTGTTCCCAATATTAGCCATGCTGGCAGGAGTAACATGGTATCTCAGAAGAGTTTTGATGTGTAATTCTCTGATATCTCAGAATGTTGAGCACTTTCTTAATTGTCTTGTTTTGGTGACCCTGGGTCTTTTGGTTTTGCATATAAAGTTGATTATTATTCTCTCAAGGTCAGTGAAAAATTGTGTTGTGATTTTAATGGGGATTGCAATGAATCTGTAGAATGCTTTTGGCAAGACTGCCATTTGAACTATGTTTTTCCTACCTATCCAAAAGCATGGGTTTTTTTTTTTTTTTTCTTTTTACAAAGATAAATTCACAGCACTTAAATATTCAGATAATTCTCTAAAATTGTGATGGGAAAGAAAGTCTCCCACTTTCCTTCATGGTCCTTTTCGTTCCTAGAGAAAACCATGTCTAGTCCTATACTGTCCTTTGCTGACTTTCGATGTTTAAGTCTGAACTACCAGCTTCTTACAGAAGACCACATACCTCACCTTTGTTTTGCTTCCTCTGTAACACAATGTACACCAGCACTACAAGCCTGTAATCTTCAAGCATGGGGTAGTGGCAGCTTTTTCTGGATCAGTTCTTGACATTCAAATGAAGCACTTATAATCAGGACATACTATTCTTATATATTCTATGATAGTACATATTTAAGGTGTACAATGTGGTGTTTTCATGAATACATATATGTAATACTGTCAATCTCATTAACTTTTTTACACTTTTTATAATTACTTTTTATGTGTCAAACATATTTAGTGTCTACATGCTTCACACATTTTTATTATACAACATAATATTATTAACTATAGTCTTTGCAAGGCCCTTGAAATCTGTACTTGTTCACCCTGATTACTTGCAGACATATGAACTTACACTCATCTCTTCCATTTCCTTCCATTGCTGATTGTGGATATCACCTTCTTACCATTTCAAGCAGAAATTTTCATTTCCTTTTTTTATTTAATGTATTATTTTACATGTCGATCCCAGTTCCCTTTCGCTCCCTCCCTTTCTCTCTCCCTCCTCCCCTCCCTCACTTTTAGACTCTCTGCCCTCTCACATGCACCATAATCACCCTCCCTTCCCATCCGCCTACCACAATTCCATATGTAGGGGAATGCCATTTGGTCCTTTTGTGCACCAAAGATAGATCCTGGCTCCACTGTCTGAGGTCCCTTAGACTGTTCAGTCCTTCTGGCTGAGACCCATATTCAGGGGGGCATGAGTCAGTCCCATGCTGGCTTCCCAGCTATCAGTCTTGTGGCCCATTAAGTCCTCCTTGCTCAGGTAAGCTGTCTCGATATGTTTCTGCAGCCTGGTCTTGTCCGCTCCATCTGCATCTGGGTTCTACTTCGACTCAGTGTTTATGTATGGGTGTTTGTTCCTGTTTCCTACAGGCATTAGTTGAGGGCTTCATGGATAAGTTAGTTGTTGATCTCAATCTCCAGGAAGGGCATTTATGGTAGCCTTGCCACGGAAGCTGAGAATGTTAGTTGGGAACTGATTTGTAGTTCTCTAGACCTTTCTTTGGTTTAATTTTCTCTTCAAACCAATAATAGCTCCCTCTTTTATGTTCTCTCTCTCTCTCTCTCTCTCTCTCTCTCTCTCTCTCACACACACACACACACACACACACACACACACACACACACACACATCTTCTATGCCTACCCAGACTCAATCTTCATAGTCCCACATGTTTTCCTCTCATACCCCTCACTTTCTCCAATTCTATATCTATTCACTGCCTCCCCCAACATCCCCTGAGCTCTGGGGGACTTGTCCCTTCCCAGTTCTGTGAGGTAATTTATATGAATCTCTTAGAATATACATTTTATGCTAGTTCCTCTGATGGTGTGAAATATAGGCTGGTGATCCTTTGATCTGGTTCTAAAATCCATATTTGAGCGAGTACATACCATGTACCTCTTTTTGTGAATGGGTTAACTCATTCAGGATGGTTTCTTCAAGTGACATCCACTTGCCTGAGAATTTCAAGATACCAATAATTTTTTTCTGCAGAGTAGTATTCCATTGTGTAGATGTGTCACATCTTCATTAACCATTCTTCATTTGAGGGGCATCTAGGTTTCTTCCAGGTTCTTGCTATTACAAGTAGTGCTGCTATGAACATAGTTGAATAGATGTCTTTGTTGCATGGATGTGGATCATTTGGGTATATGCCTAAGAGGGGGATTGCCGGGTCCTATGGTAAACTAATTCCCATTTTCCTGAGGAGCTGCCATACTGATCTCCAAAATGTCTGTATGAGTTTACACTCCCACCAGCAGTGGAGGCCTGTTCCTCTTTCTCCACATCCTCTCCAGCATGAGTCAACATTTGTGTTTCTTATTTTAGCCATACTGGCAGGAGTAAGATGGTCTCTCAAAGTTGTTTTGATTTGCATTTCCCTGATAACTAAGGATGTTGAGCACTTTCTTCAGTGTCTTTCTGCCTTTTTGATTTCCTCTATTGAGAAGTTATTCTTCAGGTCTGTACCCCATTTTTAATTGGGTTATTTGATGTTTTGTTGACTATTTTCTTTACTTCTATGTATATTTTGGATATCAACCCTTTGTCAGATATGGGATTGGTGAAAAATTATTCCCAGTCTGTGGGCTGCCATTTGGTCTTGTCCTTTGCCTTACAGAAGCTTCTAAGTTTGAATTTATTAATTGTTTCTCTCAATGTCTCTGTCCTTGGAGCTATGTTCAGGAAGCAGTCTCCTATACCAATTTGTTCAAGGGTACCTCCTACTTTCTCTTCTAAGAGGTGCAATGTGGCTGGATTGATGTTGAGGTCTTTTATCCATTTGGACTTGAGTTTTGTGCATGGCGACAGACGTGGGTCTATCTATAGTCTTCTATACTCCCTCATCCAATTGTGCCAGCGCCATTTGTTGATGATGTTGTCTCACCCCAATTGTATTCCTTTAGATGTTTTGTTGAAAATCAGGTGTTCTTAGGTGTGTGGGTTAATATCAGGATTATCAATTCAATTCCATTGGTCTAACTGTCTATTTTTATGCCAATACCAGGCTGTTTTCAGAACTATAGCTCTGTAGTAGAGTTAAAGTCAGGAATGGTGATGCCTCCTGAAGTTCTTTTGTTGAATAGGGTTGTTTTGGCTGTCCTGGGTCTTTTGTTTTTCCATATAAAGTTGAGTATTATCCTTTCAAGGTCAGTGAAGATTTGTGGTGGGATTTTAATGGGGATTGCATTGAATCTGTAGATTGCTTTTGGCAAGATTGCCATTTTTACTATTTTTATCCTACTTATCCAAGAGCATGTGAGATCTTTCCATTTTCTGGTATCTTCTTTAATTTCTTTCTTTAGAGCCACAAAGTTCTTATTATGTAGGTCTTTTACTTGTTTGGTAAGCATTAAACCAAGATACTTTATGTTGCTTGTGGCTATTGTAACGGGTGATGTTTCTCTGATTTCTTTCTCTGTCTCTTTGTTGTCTGAAAAAAGTAGGGCTACTGATTTTTTTTTAATTTATCTTGTATCCTGCTAGTTTGCTGAAGGTGTTTATCAGCTGGAGGAGTTTCCTGGTTGAGATTTTTAGGTAGCTTTTGTAAACTATCATATCATCTGCAAATAGAGAAAGTTTGACTTCTTCCCTTCCATTTTGCATCCAATTGATCTCATTTTGTTGTTTTCTTCCTTGAACTAGAACTTCAAGTAAAATATTGAAGAGATGGGAAGAGAGGGGGAAGCCTTGTCCTGTTCCTGATTTTAGAGGAATCGTCTTAAGTTTCTCTCCATTCAGTTTGATGTTGGCAGTTGGTTTGTTGTATTTTGCTCTTATTATGTTTAGCTATGTTCCTGTTATACCTGATGTCTCCAAGATCATTATCATGAAAATGTGTTGAATTTTAGAAGGTTTTTTCAGCATCTAGAGAGATAATCATAAGGTTATTTTTTTTTTAAGTTGGGTTTATATCTTGGATCACGTTGATAGATTTTCGTATGTTGAACCATCCCTGCAATCCAGGGGTGAATCCTACTTGGTCATGGTGGATGATTTCTCTGATGTATTCTTGAATTTGGCTTGCCAGTATTTTATTGAGTATTTTGCATTAATGTACATTAGGGATATTGGTCTGTAGTTTTCTTTCTTTGTTGTGTCTTTGTGAGACTTGGGTAACAAGGTTATTTTGGCCTCATAAAAAGAGTTTGGCAATGAAACTTCTGTTTCTATATTGTGGAAAATTTGAGGAGTATTGGCATTAGTTCTTCTTTGAACATCTGGTAGAATTTTGTACTGTAGCTATCTGGCCCTGGATTTTTTTTAGTTGTAAGGCTTTCAATGATGGCTTCTATTACATTGTGGGTTATAGGTCTATTAAGTTCTTTGCATGCTCTTAATTTAATCTTGATAAGTTATAGTTATCCAGAAATTTGTCCATTTCCTTTGAATTTTCAATTTTTGTGGAATACAAGTTTTGAAAATATGACGTGAAAATTGTGTGGATTTCCTCTGTGTCCATTGTTATGTTCCCATTTTCGTTTCTGATTTTGTTAATTTGCATGTTCTCTCTCGGCTTTTTCATTAGTTTGTATAAAGTTTTGTCTATCTTGTTGATTTTCTCTAAAAACCAACTCTTTGTTGCATTGATTTTTTTGTATTTTATTCCTGGTTTCTATTTTGTTGATTTCAGCCCTCAAGTTGATTATTTCCTGGCATCTGCTCCTACGGGGTGAGTTTGCTTCTGTCTGTTCTAAGGCTTTTAGTTGTGCTGTTAATTCTCTTATGTGACTATCCTCTGTTCTTCATATGGGCACTTAGTGCAATGAACTTCCCTCATAGCACTGCTTTCCAGGTGTCCCATAAGTTTGGGTATGTTGTGTCCTCAATCTCGTTGAGTATTAGAAAGTCCTTAATTTCTTTCTTTATTTCTCATTTGACCCAGGAGTGGTGCAATTGCACATTATTCAGTTTCCATGAGTTTGCAGGTTTTCTGATCTATGTGTTGTTCTTGAAACCCAATTTTAAAGTATGGTGGTCTGATAAGGTACAAGGGACTATTCCTATTCTCTTGTATCTGTTGAGCTTTGTTATGCCACTTAGTGGTTGTCAATTTTAGAGAAAGTTCAATGTGGAGCAGATAAGAAGTTAGAGAATGTTCTACAGTTGAATGTTCTATACAGAAGAAGTAGAGAATGTTCTATAGTTGTCTGTTTCTTTTGTGTTATTGTTTGTTTTGTATTTTTCACACTGGATTTCATTGTGAGATCTTAGCTGTCCTGGTACTGGATATGTAAACCACGTTGTTCTCTGCTGGGAATAAAGTTGTATCCCCACACCTACTCCACCATACCTTTCTCTGCTTTCTAGTGTGGTTGTTATTATCAGTACCCCAGAATGATAGGCTGTATTGTTTGAAAGTTGGTCAGGGCCTGTCTAATACTGTGGCAAAGTAGCACCAAGTGCAGAATGTTTGCCCATTCTGCAAATATTATGCCCACAAGTTGAAACCCTTGTAAAAGGTCTTCTGCACTGGCAGGTGGTACTCAGGTTTCATTGATGTTAATGATCTGCATGGCTAAAGCATGTGTATAATTTAAAAATTGATCACTTCAGGATCCCTGGACAAAAAATAACTACAGCTGATGAATTAGCACAGATGTGTGAAAGGGCAAGAAGCCATGTGAGCCGCTCACAAAAAAAAAACCAAGTGTTCATATAGGAGGCTACTTTATAGATTTAGTTTAAAAATGCCCATTTGTACTAGATTATCAAGTGTGTTTTGAGTGGCTAAGGCATCCGCCAAATCAGCTGATAGTTGATCAAGTGTGCTTGCAGTATTTATAGATTGGGAGATTGCTTTGCTAGAATCCTTTGCTCAGTGGCAGAGGCAGCACTAGCAGCCATGATCCTGAAATCTCCTTTCCTCTCTGATGCACAGATTCATCCTCTGTAGATGTCTCTGGCATAGCTACCATCTGGGGTACATGGCCCACGACAGCAGTTAGTTCATATGTTCAGCAGGTTACCAGGTGGCAGATGTGCTAAGAACAAATCAAACTTATTGCAAAATTCATAGCATTTGTTACAACTAAATAGGGAACCAGAGCACAAGTGCCTGAAATGAAGGTGAGATTCTTATCCTTTGGACCAAATGTAAATTTATAGCTGCGTTACACAAACTATAGTTAGTGGTTAGGAAAAATGGACCACACAGGGTTTCCCAGATCTGTCTTGACCCCAGAAACTACAAGCTGGAACTCAATAATCCAAGGATGGGTTAGGGGTCAAGAGTTTTGGGGGAATTGACCACCATACTGAATTCTGAGCAAGTGCCAAACTTTATTTTTGCACCCAGAGCTTATATAGTCAGCAGAGCAAAGACATAGGTAAGAGGGAAGTAGTGATAAGAACAATAGTTGAGGAACAGATATTCTTGTAAGCATAATATAAAAAAATCCACAAAGAATAGATGTTGACATGGGTGGAAAGATCAGGAAATATGAGAACAAGAAATGTTACTATGGTGATAGGGCTAGTTGTTATATGCTAGGCTAATTTTGTGAATTAGGGCTAGATACGGAATCATAAAACCTTTGTGGAATAACTGAAGGCTGTAAATATACAGCCAAGAGAAAGGCAGAGTTTAGCCAAGGTTAGTTCCATAACTGAGCATAGATCTAGATCCAGCCTCAGTTTCCAACAGACTCCCCCTTTGTTATTTGTATGCAGCCAAAATTTTACATCAGAGCAGGACGGTGACATGACCCCCTTATTGGCCTATACAAGCAATAGGGACCTTTTACCAGAATCCCTGTTATCAAATTCTTAGGGCTGCCTCAAGAGCGGGACTGTCTGATATTCCTTCGGGGGAGGGGAGCAAGTGTATGAAACATAAACCTCGATGCACACAGGCATGTTCCTTAGAAGGTGTGGCCTTCCTGCAGTACCATCCATGTCTGCACCTCTGAAGCTGGCTGAAGGGGTATAGGTATGGTTCTGTTTCAGGGGGAACACCCCAAAACTATTGTCTTTAGTGAGATTTGTGTCATTCTCTTCTGAGGCCAGTTTATGTTAGTCAACCTGTATAGGCTGTGTGGCAGACTCTACTTGATATTTGATAAAGGATATTAATTTATGAAAGGCCCATGGGCCAAAGGAGACAAAAAGCAGGAGTCCTATAAGAGGCCCAAGCAGGGAAGGGAGTAAAGTACTCAACCAAAGAGATGTAGAGAACCAATTTTGATACCAAGATTCCTGCCATAAAAGCAACATTCTTCCTTAAGTGCAACACAAAATCCTCCCTGATGCAAAAACGTAAGTGGAGTCCTCATCTTTTTTAAAGGACTATATCAATCAGGGAGTGAAGGGATTCCAATAGGTAGCTGATCTGATTCTGAAGGTCCTCAACATCTTTGTCTATGGTAGCACTTTGCTCTGAATAGATAGATTGAACTATAATAAGGGAGTCTGTCCCAGTGCCTGTGTCTACCACTTGTGGTCCTAAGAGGACAGTTATAGTAACTCCTGTAATGGGTTCCCTTCAACTAGCTTGGGAGTAGTGGAAGTTAGTACAAAGAATGTCTGGTTACAACGACGTCCTGGGATTTGTCCATGTGGGGACCTGGGTTGTAGTCCTGTGGAGGAGTAAGATTAGGTGGTCTGGTGCTACTGATTTTTGATGTGAGCCTTTTGAGGGAGGGAGTATGGATGATGGTGGCAGGTGTTCTCCCCCAAGTAACATTGGGACCAATAGCAACAGTGGGGGTGTAAATGTGGTTTCTTTGTGGGGCTTAATTGAGAAGGTAATTCCCCCATCATATCCCTCTTTATAAAGGTAAAATCCCCAGGTGTATCCCTGTACCAATTTTGGGCACAATAGCCAGGAGTGGTAAAGGTAATTTTAAGAGTATTACACCAGCCTTTTGTGGGAGAGGATGTAAGGCATTCCTCACAGACCTGGACAGTGTAAATTGATACATAATATTTACTAATGTAGGAATAGGTGGTATGAGGGTATCCAGCATTGACTGTGTTGTAGTCCCAACTGGAGGAGGGTTTCCAATAAGTGTTACCTGTGTTTTCACAGCCACAGTTTTTTCAGTTTTTCAGGGCTGTCTCCACATTTATGTAGGAGGCTAAGGTATCTATGTGTAGGGCCCAGCATGGACCCCTGAGGCAACTTGAGTAAGCCTGAAGCTGTTGGCTGGAACTCCTTGACTCAAAGCTCTTATTGGTACTCTTCCCGTTTTGATAACACACACCTTGTGACAAAACACACCTGGAGGGAAGAGCTAAGCATAAAAATCCTGTTATTTTCCACAGTGCTCTAAGTCAATTTTTAAGTCAGTTCGTCCCCTCAATACATGGCATTCGACATTCAGCATTCCGACATTGCTATTGAACGAATGGTGTGCTGTCTTATCTCTTTCTTTCAATCTCTAGGACTCTGCCCGACATGGAATAGCACGGGCACTAAAAGTGAAGATCCCACCAAGATCAGTAAGAAAGGATCACCTAAAAGATAGCCCTCACAGGCTGGCCAGCAACGTAAGTAAATAAGGGTACATTGAAGGATGGGTGCCAGTAACTCTAAGGAAATTCTCAGTGTGCAATTAGTGACCCTACAGAAAAGACAAGGCACTGGAACTAATATAAGACAGCTAAAGAATTCATTGCCATAAAGTAAATGTAAAATTGGCAGAGATGAATAGGACTTTTAAGGAAGTACAAGATTTAGAATCTGGGAAATCTATCAGAACAAGAGGGATTTCAACTAGGAGATGATAGTTCTGGTATAACTAATGAAGGAGATACATTGGAAGCAGAAATCTGAACAATTGAAACAAAGAATTACTGAATCTCATTAGCACAAATGCCATCTTGTATGTATGTATGATCTGTATGTATGAAGTGGCCACACAAATGTGTGTATGAAGTGTGATTAGAAATATGTAATTCCTAATCCTAGCAAAAGGTACTATTGACATTGCTTGGGATATAGTAATAAAAGACATCAGTTTAGTGTCTTAATTGGAAGTATTGGCAATCTGAGCCTCTCACACCTGACCTCCAGAGCAGGTCAATGGGAAATGGCCATAGCAAGCATAGCCTAAGAGCCAACAAAATCTGTATGGATGATTTGATAGCCTTTACCAGAGGAATGGGTACTGCTGTGACTCCAGAATATAGTACTAAGCTACTTAAATTGTCAGATGATAAAGGACATACAGGTCTTTTTCAACCTTTTGTGTTAAATCATAACCCTGTTAACCTTTGAGGAAGAGATGTGCTTTTAAGGCCATAGGAGTGGTCCTTACTAGTCAGTCTGTTAAAAATATGCTAACCAACCAAGTTTATGTACAAGGAAATGGACTTGGTGAATTCCTCCAACATGACCCTCTTTCTTTTGCATCCAAAACTTTAATTATCAAAAGAGCCAGAGAACGCTCTGAGTTGGGCAATTTTCTTTAGGGGCTATTGCTGTGTGTTCCTATTCCTATTATCTTGAAAATTGATGACTCAGTATGGGTGGGCCAATGGCCCTTATCTATTAAGAAATTACAGGCTGCACATCAACTTGTAAAGGAACAATTAGAGACAGGAAATATTGTTGCTTCCACTTCCCCATGGAATACTCCAATTTTTGTTGTAAAGAAAAAATCTGGAAAATGGAGGCTCTGACCAGATCTCTGAGCTGTTAATGATTGTGTGAAACTTATTGGAGCCACACAACTTGGCTTACCTTCCCCTGTAGTTATTCCTTGATGCTATCTATCATTTATTAATGTTAGGTCAAAAGTTTTCCTTTTAACCATTCCCTTGTATCCTCAGGATAGTGAGGGATTTGCATTTAGCATTTCTACTATCAATTTTCAAGAGCCCTATAAGAGATATCAATGGTTGGTTTTACCTCCAGGAATATTCAATAGTCCCACTATTTGTCAAATTTATGTATCATGGGTCATTGTCCCCATCATGGAGAGATTTCAATTCCTGGATATTATACATTATATGGATGATATTCTTTTAGGCAGCCCAGATCCTAAGGAAGATAATGAGGCCTTTGGGGAATTGCAACATAATCTTCAACTAGCTGGCTTAAGAATAGCCCCATAAAAGGCACAACAAGTATTTCCCTATCAATACCTGCGTCATCAAATGTTACATTCTGGTATCTGTCCTCAAAAGATTAATTTAAGGCTAGATAGACTGACCACACTTAATGATTTTCAAAAATTCTTAGGAGATATAAATTGGGTTTGATCTAGTTTGGACCTAACCACTGGGCAGCTTAGAACCTTATTTGATATTTTAAAAGGAGATTCTGATCCCATTTCTCTGCAAACCTTAACACTTGCTGCACGAGAATGAAACAACTTGTACAAAAATGCCGCCAATCTGTACATTTAAATTATACTGACGATTCTCAAAACTTGATGTTATGAGTTTTTGCTTCAGCATATTCCCCTACTGTGGTGTTTTGGCAAACTGGCCCTACATTATGGGTGCATGTACATGCATTCCCAGGAAAAACAGTTTAGATCTTATCCCCAGGTAATGCTTTCTATTATTCAAAGGACATACAAAATAAGTCTTCAAGTTTAGACAAGATCCCGGGTGTATTTGTAACTCCCTATACTCAACAACAGATAAAATAGCTTCAACACATTGATGAGGATTGGGTACATTTCTTGTGTTCCACACTCTGCCAGTTTGATAGTTATTTTCCTTCCAATAAATTAGCTCATTTTTAAAAACATCACCCTTTGTGCTTCCCCAAATTTATTTCTCAAAATCCTTTGAATGGGGCCCGCAATGTATTTACAGACAGCTCCACAAATGGTTGTGCAATTGTTGTTTCTTTCCCATTAATAAACGTTCTACATTTAATGTGAAATCTGCACAATTTGCTGAAGTATAATTAGCCCTGCAACATTTTTCTGATGAGCTGTTTACCTTATACACTGGCAATAAATATGTGTATCGTATATTGGTCCCTGTAGAAACTGCTGCCTATATAGCTCCAGTCTCACATATACAGGAACACTTACCAGCCATACAAAACCTACTATGGAGGTGTTCTTATTCAAATTTTTTAGGACATCTCTGAGTGCATTCTGATTTGCCTGGCCCTTTGAGTGAAGGAAATGCCAGAAAACTGCTAAAAAAGCAGTCTGTTCCATTCAACCGAGGAGCTGAGGTGCACCAAGACAATAGGAACTAAGAAAAGCAGACATTTATGGCCTGGGACAATACCAGAGCCCCAGAGTCAGCACAGCTACCCCTCCACATTTCCTCCCTGCTTTGCTTTAAAAACCCCTCTTTGTGCCTAATAAAGGGAGACCTTGATGAAGAGTGCTTTGTCTCATTCCTTCTTTCTCTCCCATTATTTTCAGGTTCTAGCCCATCTCGACCCACAAATAACTAGGCCCCTCTGGTCGGGGCAGGTGGCACCCAACATGGGGCTTGAGGGAGGGTTTTAACTGAACTGAGTCCCCCTACCCTGAAGAAAGTCGGTAGCATGCAAGGAGAAGAGTGCCGGACCTGCAGACCTGAGAGCTTCAGCATGGTGAGAAATTGGAATCAATCCCCACAGCTCATGAGTACACCGAATTCCTGGTGAGCCCCCACCCCCCGCATTCCTTTCCATAATAATGGGATAATCCTTGTCCAAAGAAGTTAAGTTCATTAGGAACTTCAAATCTTCCTTTCCAGAAAGAAGGAATTAGAACTTCATATAAAGAGTTAGTAAGTTTCTTTTCTTTCCTTTCTAAAAATTGTCCTTAGGTTATTCACCCCCTGACATGGGAAAAGGTGGTTGAGGATCTTAATAGACTACATAAAGAACAGGACCTAGAGGCCCTAAGCCTTAGGAACTCCTGCTGTGGCTAACTCCCAGCCAAGTGTATGGAAAAATTAATGCAACCTGTCAGAAATAGATGAATTTATTGAAAATAGTTCAGACTTTGGATGCTCGTAATTTCAGGGTTGTGTATAACAGCTCCATTACAAGAAATTTCAATAAGGATGTTTTATTTCAACAAACTAATTTTGGTCTAAAGAAAAAGAGATCTAAAATATGTATGTGTGCTCTGTATGTATGGTGTGGCCACACATGTGATTGTCTGAATGTCGGAAGTGTGATTGTGAATGTGTAAATGTGTGAATCCCAAAAATAGGCACTATTTAAATTGCCTGGGGATTAGACACTTAAGGTGATAGAAAAGAATTTAGCTATTTTTATGGAGGGTTGCTATTGCACTGCCAGCCCCAATTCCCATTACACAGATTTCTGACATCCAATGTGAATGGAACAATGAATCTTAATGGCAGAAAATCTTCTGGTGACTTAACAACTATTTCAACAACAATTGGAGGCAGGACATGTGATCCCCTCCACCTCTCCTGAAATTCCCCTCTATTTGCGATTTAAAAGGCTTCAGGAAAAGGAAGATTGCTCCAGGATTTGAGAGTCATTAATGCAACAATGCAGACTATGGGAACTCTTCAACCTGGCTTGTGCTCACCTATGGTTATTCCTAAAGATTGACATCTAATTGTTATTAATTTAAAGGATTGTTTCTTTTCCATTCTTCTGCACTCCTAAGTTAGCCACAGGTTTGCATTTAGCCTTCCTTCAATTAAATTTCTAATCAGGAGCATGCCCTTCACTTTCAATGGGTGGTGCTCTCCCAAGGAATGGTTAAGTCCTACAATATGCCAGGCTTATGTGGCTGCCTGCCTGGATCCTATCAGCTGCAAGTTTACTGGTCTTTACATTATCCATTATATGGATTATATTCTGCTGGCAGTGCCTGCTGAGGAGAGATGTCTTAAAGTATTTGCTAAATTACAGGAGCTCCTGCAGGCAAGTGGATTTATTTTGGCCCCAGAGAATATTCAAAAGAAACCTCCTTACACCTATCTAGACCATCAGATCCAACAGACTATCCTCCAGCTTCAAAGACTCCAAACTGATTGTTCAAATTTAAAAACTCTTCACGATTGGCAAAAGTTTTTAAGAGATGTTCAATGGATCCGCCTCTCTCTCCATTAAAACAGAGGAGATTAGACCAATATATGATATTCTTCAAGGGGATCCAGCTCTGACCTCTCCCAGACAAATTACACCAAGGCCAAAGAGGTCATCCAATTCTATTAAAAAGCATTGAAAAAGCCCATCTTTGCCGCCTAAAGTATGAACAGCCTCTTGTTGTAGTTGTACTTTCCTCCAGTTTTTCACCCACCACTGGTTTTTGGAAAAATGGCCTTATATATTGGATTCATTTGCCAGACTCCCCTAAGAAGGTGGCGTCATCATCAAAATAGAAATAGTCTAAAAAAAAAGGAGTTTGGTTTAACTACAGAGACTGCTCAACAAATTGTCAAACAATGTGATATGTGCCCACAATATTTACGAGTAACTAATGTAGGAGTAAATCCTCAGGCCTGCTTCCTAATCATTTATGGCAAATGACTGTTACTCATATTACAAAATTTGGCAGATTAAAGTATGTACATGTGACAGTCGATATGTAATCAGGCTTCTTAATGGCCACTACACAAACTAGCGAAACCACTAAACATGTGATAAGTCACTGTTTAAAATATTTGTTTACATGGGAGTTCCAAAAATTTATAAAGACAGACAACAGATCTGGATATACTAGTAAAGCATTTCAACATTTTGTGACTATTAAAAAAAATTAAACATATTACTGGCATTCCTTATAATCCAAAAGGTAAAGGAGTTGTCGAAAGAGCACACCAGATGCTTAAAAATATGCTTTATAAACTTTATTCTGTGGGAGAAACATTTTACCCCGATAAAAATAATCCTAAAAATCTTCAAAACCATGCCTTGTTTGAGCTTAATTTCCTTACCTATGATATATTTGAAAAGTCAGCTGATGATCACCTTTGGCATCCAACCACAGAACATGATCATACCCAGGCATTATGGAAAGATCCGCTTACCAACCAATGGCATGGCCAGATACCATGCATATTTGGAGAAAAGGATATACCTGCATATTTGATAATCAGGCCAATAATGCCAGATGTCTGCCTGAGCGCCTGTTAAAATTATATAACCAACCCAGGGGAAACCCTGAGAAAAATTTCAACTGTGTTTAAATTCTAGATACAAAGATGCGGTTTCTCTGGACCGCCTGCAGCCTGCTATCCTTGGGAGTTCCTGCGATCTCTAACCAGTATCGAATGTACAACAATACATGGATCATATTCAATGAAGCAGGAGATGTAGCCAATACCTCCTCACATATTGAGCCCCAACCCTCTTTTGATTCCTTAGTTGTTGATCTCTGTTCCCTGGCTATGGGGGCTTCTGAAACCAGGTGGGGAACGCCTAGCTATTACTTGCCCCTGTCCAGACCTGTCAATACAAATACTAGATCTACTTCCCTACAGGGATGTTTTAATGGGCAGTCCAGGACTTATCTTACTATGGCACCTGTATATATCTGCCCTGGATCCCATCGAGACTGATCCATAGATGACAAATGTGGCCTTGAACAAGATAACTTTTGTGCTGCCTGGGGATGTGAGAACACTGGGGACACTTATTTGAAACCCTCCTCTAGTTGGGAACCTTATAACGGTTAAGCGCCTAAATCCCCCTTCTTATGAGTTAAATTCAGGACCTGTTCCCTATAATCGACAATGCTCCAATCACTAGTGTAATCCTTTGTTGATCTCTTTCACCAATGGGAATAACAATTACAAAATTGGCCAACTTGAGGGGCTCAATGGGGTCTTCGCCTGTATATTTTAGGAATAATATAGGCCTTACCTTTAAAATACAGCCACAAAAATCTCTTCCCTCAAGCCCTAAAACAGCTTTTGGCCCCAATCCTGAATTACACCAGAAGGGAAATATCCCTCTTAGGCCTCCTGTTCGACCTCTGCCAAATCTATCCCTTCCCCGTGAAGGTCACAGGAACTATTCAACCCACATTACCTCATTCCTCTGCAGAATTGATTCTTGCATTAGCCAATTCAACTATTCATACCCTCCATCTGACCAAAAATACAGATCTATAAGAATGCTGGATTTGCTTTTCTCCAGGTCCCCCTTTTTACAAAGGGATTGCTGTTTTTGATAATGTTATCTTTACTAATGATACTAGCCAGTTAAGATGGAGCCCTACTTCCCCCACAGAACAAGGCCTAAACGTTGGCCAAGTCTCAGGACTGGGTCTTGTCTTCTTGGCCCTCACATGATTCCTCCCTCCTCATTAATTTCAATATGTAACCAAACAGTCGTAATTTCCTCACAATACATTTATGTTACAGCATCAGAAGGAACCTATCTTGCCCGCTCCTCTGGATTGACTACTTATGTTGTAGTCTCAGTTTTTCTAAAGGAACGAGAATATTGTACCTTTGTCCATTTGGTACCTCGACTTACTACACATGGTCCCGAACATTCGTTAACTTCTGGGGTCGAGATACTTTCAGCCATGTAAAAAGAAAACCGATGACTGATATTACCTTGGCTGTTATTCTAGATCTTGGAGCTGCTGGGGCACGGAAAGGAATAGCCTCTCTGGTATAGATTAACTCCCATTTCAATCGACTCACAGTGGCAGGAGACAAAGATATTAAAGAATTACAATATGGACTAAAAATATGAAGGATTTACATATTTCTTTAGCAGAAGTTGTATTACAGAATAGAAGAGGGCTTGATCTATTATTCTTAAAACAGGGTGGCCTTTGTGCATCCTTAAAAGAGGAATGTTGCTTTTATGCTGATAAGACTGGCTTAGTGGAAGACAGCTTAGATAGACTACAAAAAATTCTTGAGGAACATAAACGACCGCGGGAACAGGCAGAGTCCTAGTACAAAAACTGATTTTCCACCTCCCCTTGGCTTTCTACCCTGCTTCTTTCTTTCTTGGGACCATTGGACTACTGACTTTTGGGCCGTGGCCATTCCAGAGACTAACTCAATTGATCAAAACTCAAATTGATTCCATACTCAAAAAACCTATTTCTGTACACTACCATCAGCTTTTGGAAAAGGAACACGACTCCTCTGAGGAACCTGTTGAGGATGGTGACAATGCCAATTCTGATCCTCCTAGACAAGGACTTGATTTCACAGGACTTGAAAAACAGAGGACCTGGTTCTCTCAAATATGGAGACATCAATGACAGGAGTATAGCGGTGCCACAAAGCAGATGCAAACCCTCCTCTTAGGTTGTAGTTCCCTCAATGATGGGAGTAGCATAGGGCCGTCTCTCAGGAGCCCACTCATCTTTCTCGAGTTTCTTGCCTGATTTTTGACTATGTCCTTGAGTGCTGAGGGCAGATGCACCCTATGTAGCCTAAGACAGAGGTCCTACCCATTCATCACATAGTGACAAGCCCATCCCCAGGGTCCCGATTGTGGGAGCCCACCGTGTAGCCTAATACAGACCCTCCATAAAAAATAATAAAATAGGGGGATATGTTGGGAGCCGGCCTTGAGTCACATCCTCTTGCAAAATTACTTATACCTTAAAACTCTAATTGAGCCTTATCTTGGTAAAACTGAAAAATGCTAAAAAAAAAAAAAAAAAAAAAAAAAGCAGTCTGTTCCATTCAACATGAACTGAGATGAACCAAGACACCAGGAACTGAGATAAGCAGACATTTATGGCCTGGGACAATACCAGAGCCCCAGAGTCAGCATAGCAACCCCTCCCCATTTCCTCCCTGCTTTTCTTTAACAACCCCTCTTTGTGCCTTATAAAGTGCAACCTTGACAAAGATTGCTTGGTCTTGTTCCTTCTTTCTCTCCCATTATTTTCAGGTTCTAGCCCAACTCGACCAACGAATAACTAGGCCCCGCTGGTCGGGGCACATTTGTGTCTGAGTAGCCCTATGTGGCCCTTTTTCCCCACCACTAATTATATTTTGGGTATACCTGTTATATATTTGCATTTTGATCCAAAGGATAAAAATTTCACTCTCATTTCAAGCACTTGTGTTCTGGTTCCCTTCTTTTTGTTGTAACAAATGCTAATAATTTTGGATGAAGCTTTAATTGTTGGCAGCACTTCTGCCGACTGGTTAGCTGCTAAACATATGTAGTAATAGCTATAATGTGCCACTTATCCCAGGTAGTACCTATGGAGAAACTTCTACAGATGACCAATTTGTGCAGCAGAGAGAAACGAAGATTTGAGGATCAAGGCTGCCAGTGCCACCTTCACCATTGAAGCAACAGTTTCTAGCACAGCTCAGTTACTACAAAAAAAGAAGGGAAATAGAACATGAAGGTGAAATACTTATTTTTTTGGACCAAAATGTAAATAAATTTTTAGCTGCTGTACCCAAACTATAATTAGTGGTCAGGAATTGGGCCACACAGGACTAACCAGACCCCTCAAGAACTTACAGACTCTTCATCTCCGATTTGAATGCTGCCTCCTCCAGAAAGCCCCTCCCACCCCCATGTCTAGTGTAGATGCTGCTGGTGTCTTTTCCTCACTGTGCAGGTAAACTATAATTGTATCTTTATAACAAGTTTTAAAGGATGAGATTTTTGTATGTCTGCCTAATCACTTCATTAGATGATGCAAGGTTTTTCATTCTCTCCACAAAACACTAGAAGGATCCTGGGGATCACTCTAGAATAGCAGTTCTCAACTTGTTTGTCTGGACCCCATAGGGTGGTCAAACATCCCTCTCATTGGGATTGCCTACGACCATCAGAAACCATAGATATTTGCATAAGGTTCATTACTGGAAAAATTACTGTTGTAAAGTAGCAGGAAATAATGTTATGGTTGGGGGTCATCAGCCAACAAGGAACAGTGTTTAAAAGACTGAAGCATCAGGAGTCTTGAGATTCTCTGCTGTAGAATTACCTTGGAAGAGCCTCAAGAAGTGCTTATCTAGATGTACTATGCCTCTGTAGATAAGAGTTTACCTGGATTACATTAGGTGGGAAGAAGAAACCTCAAGACATTGGGTGGGCGTTATGTCCTGGGTTTGAGTGAGCATACAGGCATTTACTCTTTCTGATTTTTAAAAACATTATTTGTTTTTATTTTATGTGCACTGGTGTATTGCCTGTATGTATGCCTGTGTGAGGGTATCAGATTAAAAGAGTTATTGACATTTCTGAACTGCCATGTGGGAGTTGGCAACTGAACCTTGGACTTCTGGAAGAGCAGGCAGTGCTCTTATCCACTAAGCAATCTCCCAGGCTTTCTAGTTTTGTTTTGGTTTTTGTTTTTGTTTTGTTTTGTTTGAAAGTTGGCCTGTGCCTGTCTAATGCTGTGGTGAAGTAGCACCAAGTTCTAGGTCTACAAACTCTAGTGACAGAGAGCTTGGACATTCTCTAAATAATCTCCCAGCAAGTTGAAAACATTGTAAAAGGTCTTCTTCACTGGCAGGTGTCATTCATGTTTCACTGATGTTCATGATCTACATAGATGAATCATGTGTATAATTTAAAAACTGATCTCTCCAAAATCCTTGGAGAAAAATAACTACAGGTGATGCAATAAAACAGATATGTGTGAAAGAGAGAGAACAGGAAGCCATATGAGCCTCTCACAAAATATCCAATGTTCATATCGGAACGTAGTTTGTAGATTTACTTTAAAAATGTCATTATGTACTAGATAATCATGTGTGTTTTTGTAGCTAAGGCTTCAGCCACATCACCTGACTTTGCTTGTAGTATTTACAGGTTGGGAGTGGGCTTTTTCTCATGATAACTGAAGTTCATACAAGCTCCACAACATGTTTTGTTCTGTGAAAGCATACAGTACTAGACTAGCTCATCTTTCAAACAAAATCTGAAGCTTCCTCTAATCCTCAGGCCAAGTTCCCTTTGTTTTTATTCATTTCTTTTTGGTATTTTTCATTTATTAAGGCCAGTTTATTATTTTAAATTTATTTATTTTTGATTGTGTAGGTATGTCAGAGGTTTTGGATTGTCTGGATGGTCACACACAATAGGGAAATAGGTAAGAAAATAAAATAGAATAGATACATACATGGATAGATAGATAGGTAGATAGATAGAGATAGATAGATAGATATTTAGATAGACTTAAAAGATAAAATTACTGGGAAGTAGTTATGTGAGCTTTTAATAACAGCACTCAGGTCAGTGGCATCTCTGTGAGTTTGAGGTCAGTCTGAATTACAGAGTCCCAGGGCAGTCAATGCTACCTAGAGAAGCCATGACTTGAAAAACAAAAAGAAAAAGAAGGAGAAGGAGGAAGAGGAGTAGAATTAGAGGAGGAGAAGTAGTTTGAGGATGGAGACAGGAGGTGGAGGTGGAAAAAGAAGTAGAACAGAATAAAGAAAGAAAGGAAGAATAAAGAAAATCCAGTTTGGAGCAGGAAATTTTTGCACATACATTTAGTGTCACTACTCTGGAGGCAAGAGGATTTATTAGTTGGTGGCCACACTGATCTACAGACTGAGTGCTGGGATAGTCAGATCTACACCAAGAAAACCTATCTTGAAAAATTGAAAAATATCTCCTAACACAAAATCAAATTCTAATTGTGAAATCTTCCATGATGTAACCGTGAGTATGCACATTGGTAGGAGACAGGTTAGATGACCACACATAAAACAAATCATAAAGTCAAAAATAAACAAATGACAAGAGTTCACTGCCCAGCAAGAGAGAGAGAGAGAAGGAGATTAACAACAGTTCATTGATTTAAAAATTCACAATAAATCCATAATTACACATGTATGAGAGTCAGGGACAATCATTGTAAAGCCCTGTTGCCAGGAAGTCGCCTTTGCTCTTTGACCGGGCTGGATTTTCATGTATAGCTCTGCCTGTTTTTGCTGTATAGTAATAGAAACAGCATCACTAGAGGTGAAATAATTTGGAGTAGCCCACTTCTTTCATATCTGTTCTCAGAAAGAAGTCCTGGGCCACACAGTGGAGCACAGATAAAGAGAAAGACCCTGTCTTTAAAAAATCAAGTTATAGAGCAAACCAAATACAGGTTTTTTTTTCTTCATAAACCTGAAAATAACTGAATTCCAATCATCAATGAAGGCTTCCCCTCCTCTATCAATGTTTAAGTGGAACGCATGACAAATTCATATCTAAGTATTCCAGTGGAGCTTGGTGCCTGTGGCACATGCCTTAAATCCCAGCAATTTAGAGGCAGAGGCAGTTGGACTCTGACTTTGAGGTCAGCCTGGCCTACAAAATGAATTTCAGGACAGGCTCACCAGCTACAAGGACAAACACAGTTTTGAAATCAAATGTAAGGAAGGGAAAGAGGGAGAGAGGGAAAGAGGGAGGGAGGGATAGAAGGAGGCAGGGAGGGAGGGAGAGAGTGAGGATGAAAGAAAGAAAGGAAGAAAGAAAGAAAGACAGAAAGAAAGAAAGAAAGACAGACAGAAATGTGAATATAGAGACAGGAGTGAAAACAAACAAACAAACAAAAAAAAAATATCACACAAGACCCTAAGGCAGAACACCGTTGATTCATGAATTTGCTTCTGTTACTATTTGATTTGCACCCCCCATAGTAAAACATTTAAAAAAGTCCATGTTTTAGACACAGATTTCCAGTCGGGTTGTGTTCTCTGAAATCATGAGGCTGACAATTAGCATCCCACCTGGACTGCAGAATGAGTCTAGGACTAAAAAGAGAAACCCAGATAAAAGAAGAAAAAAGACAGAAAGACAGACATACATGAAAGCAGTGCCACGCCTCCTTTTATATCCTACCTACCCAAAGATTCCAACAACCACCAGAAATGGCTTTGTTCTGAGTCTGTATTTGGCAACGCCACAGGTTATTCACTCATAAGGGTAAAACCAGTGATGGGAGATGTCATTCTGTATATGTTTATCATACTGGTTAATAATAAAGCAATGTTGGCCAATAGGAAAGGAAGATAGGCGGGACTAGGAGTCAAGGAGGAAATAGGAAGTAGGGAGGAGGAGTCAGCACTCCCCGGTAAGGAGACCATGTGGAAATACATAGAAATGGGTTAATAATTAAGACAGAGCTAGCAGATAAGAAACAAGTAACCGGGACAACGGCGTTGTATCAAATACAGAGTCTCTGTGTATTAATTGGGGATGGCGCGGCAGCTGGACCAGACCAGGCGGCAGGCAGAAAAACCATATACCTTACAAATGGCGCCCACGTGGCTAATAAGAACTTCCACTTAAAATTTAACAAACGGTTAAAAAAGGGTTTTTAGAACAAAAGAACAGAGACAAGCAAGGTTTCTTGGTAGCAGCATTTTTCTCGGACTCTGACTTACAAGAGACAAGCAGATTGTGCGGCTCCTTTAAGAAAGGTTTCCTGACTCAGCATAAGCGGCAAAAAACCGCATGGCTTTTAAGAAACTCTGTTAACAATTTATTGGTGTGTATGAGAGATGGCAATGGCAGTGACCACATCTCCAAGCCAGCAGCATGCTTGGAGATGGCAGCCCAGACAAAGGCGGTGAGCACAGCTTTCAGTGCTGGCAGTAAAAGTATGTGCAGCCACCATCTTTGATAAACAGTGGCGGACATAGCTATGACTTTCATTTTAGCAATGTTGTTGTTTAACAGATAAAGACTTGTGGCCAGATGAAGATAAAAATTTACAGTAAAGACAGATTCATATTAAGAATCTAAAGGTTTACAGTGTGTTTTAAAATAAGGAGACATGGAAAAAATAGAATGGGTTTAAAAAGACAAAGAGGAACTGGGTGTGGTGGCATACACCTTTAATCTCAGAACTTGAGAGACAGAGGCAAGCGGATCTCTTGTGATTTCAAAGTAAACCTGGTATGCAGAGTGAATTACAGGACAGGTAAGAGTTACACAGAGAAACCCTGTATCAAAAAATAAAAAAATAAAAAGTAAAAGAAACAGAGTAATAATAAATAAAGGTAAAGATGAAAAGCGCAGAGAGGTTACTGTATGCTGTTGTGTTGTTTCTACATTGTTTGACTGCTGAGAAAATAACAACAACTGATAAAGGAAATGCTGCTGCATTAATTCAATTTATATATTTTAAAAATGCTTTGACTCCAAAATTTAAGTCTAAGGACAAGTTACTGGGGAAAAGGATTTCTAATTTTGTTTCCACAGAAAATAGAAAGCTGTGGATTCCTTCCAGACTAATGTGGTTTGAACAAGCCAGGCCCCCTGAAACAGAGTCACTGGTGATCCAACATTCAAAACAGCTTGGACAAAGCAGCCTCACAGACTACAACCAGGATTTCTGCGTCTTCTTAGGATTCCCCAATGACAGCGTCCTTTACCAGCAGGAAGTAGTTTGGAAAGAACGACTCCTAAATTCCCAAATATTGTTTATAAATGTTTGTTTTCATTTCAATGGACTTGGTTATAAATGGTTAATGATCACAACCAATATCTTTTTAAAGGTAAAAAGGGGATTATGATATAGATATAAATACTTTGTTTTGGAATGGATTTTCATTTATTGATACAATTTAAGGTCAATTTTGTGATATGTATATTTCTCCTCTTGTTTAGGCATTGTGTTTATATAGCTCATTTAAATATAATGTATAATTTAGTACAGATTTTAGATAGTTACCTATAATAGAAAAACTTATAGCTAGGTGAGTTAGGTTTTCTAGATATATAGAGATTTGTTTGAGATAGATAGGAATTCTTCAAACCTTTCAAAGACCTACAGAATATGGCATTTAAAATGGTTTAGGGTTTTTCTTGACAGTGAGACATAACTGCTCCTGGCAACACCACCTACATCAGAGAAGAAGATGAAAGATGGACATTAAAGAAACTAATAATGGAGTTTGCCTCCAATATGGCAAGACTAGCCATTTGGATAAGATACTGCTCTTGTCTGGACTGTTTGACTTTATGCTGTATAAACTGGACATGCAGGACCCACAGAATTGCTGATTCAAGATGGACATTGCTACAGAGTTCCTGCTTCATGAAAGAATCTGCCAGACAGTCTGCAGGACACAGAGAAAACTGCCAATACAAGAAGACAGTTTAAAGTTTCCTACTTTGCTGAAGAGTCTGCCAGACACAGTATGGCCTATGGGCTGAAGATGGAAGAATACAGAACTTCAGGTGACCAGGTAGTGAGTTGTCTCTTTCATTTCTAGAGTTTATATACTATCCTTCTGTGGTCTTTGAGGGACTTGAAGACAGAGAGTTATGGTTACAGTTTTCCTTAGTATTAAAGATAAGTTAGACTTTAGACACACAATGATATGCTAGATGATGGAATATTTTCTTCAAATCTTGCTAAATGTTAAGGGACTAAATAGTGTTAACTGTGATTCTTATTTGATAACTGTTATGTGATATATTTTGCTATGTTAAGGTTAAAACCCTTCTTTTTATTTAGACAGAAAAGAGGAGATGATAGGAGATGTCATTCTGTATATGCTTCTCATACTGGTTAATGAATAAAGCTCTGTTGGCTAATAGGAAAGGAAGATAGGAGGGACTAAGAGACAAGGAGGAAATGGGAAGGAGGAAGCACGAGTCAAGATGAAGAGTCTGCAGAAAGCTGGATGCCAGACGCCTCCCCGGTAGAAGAAGGCCATGTGAAAATACATAGATCAGCAGAAATGGGTTAATACTTAAGACAGAACTAGCCAATAAGAAACTAGTACCTGGCCAATAGCATAATATCAAATACAGAGTCTCTGTGTATTATTTGGGGCTGGTGTGGCGGCAGGACAAGACCAGCGGCGGGAGGAAAATCCTTACACCTTACAAACCAGTGCTCAGGACACATTAGTATAACTCAGTTCCTCAAACAATACCACTCATAGGTAAATAGATAATAGATGATAGAGAGAGACAAAGAGAAAGAAAGGAAGGAAGGAAGGAAGGATGGAAGAAAGAAAGAAATGAAGGAATGAAGGAAGAAAGGTAGATAATAGAAATTAGACAGGATGTGGTGGTAGGACTTAGTAGGCAGAGGGTGTCTGATCTCTTAGTTGGAGGTAACCCTGGTCTACAGAGCTTGTTTCACAAACACCTGGATGGCACAAATATATGAAGTCTTGAAAAAATACATTAAATAAGTAATCATAAACACAAATACAATCCATTTCAGTACTTTCAATTGACACCAGTGCTTGGGATCTTGTTTATGAGGGAATGTGTAAGCCCTGGGCTCCAGGCAGCTCAATGCCATTCAGGTCTCTTTTATATATTATTTTCTTTTTATTTGCAAATGTGATTTTTGATGTGTAGAACTTACAATGTTTGAATTGTATCTGTGTGTTACACAAAATGTGAACTCAGAAATCCAGCTGCCTGTTTCCCCAGTGCTGGGAAGAAAATTGTGAAATGCTTTACTAGGCTTCCTTTTACTTCTTTAATACCAGGAATGTTTAAAATAAAAATACTTGAGGCACTGGACAATAAACACACATACACACAGAGAAGGGGTACGTTGATAAAGAAGAAGAAAAAGAGAAATTTATGTGATTATAGTTAATTTTGCTTAATTCCAGAGGTATGCAGAGAGAGACCAAGTGTACATTATATGAGAGAAAGTAGTTGTAGGAATTAGTATTCAAGCCCTTTTGGGGGGATTCTCATAGGACAGTCCCTCAGTTTCAGCCCTAAGAGCATCTCTCTCTCTCTCTCTCTCTCTCTCTCTCTCTCTCTCTCTCTCTCTCTCTCTCTGGTTTTCCTAACAGAATTTCGCTGTACCTTTGGAAACTGTCCTGGATCTTGGAATTCATTCTGTAGACCCGGGTGAATTCTTAGCCAATGGGATCCAACATCCTTTGAGATTTTAGTTTTTTCCAATGTCTTTTTTTTTGTACTCTGTACTTACTGGTCCCTAGATGAAAGGGACCCAAACATAGAGTATCCTTTAATTAAAAAGAAAATCACAAATACTTGTTTTAGAATGTAACATATGGAATAATATCTATTTAGTGTTTTTTTACAGACAGATAAATATGAGAAAATGGAGAACTTGTGGTAGAGCAAATGATACACAATTTATTGTTTATGCTTGGGTGGTCCTTCTTACTCACCCATCTCTGCTTCAGCAAGAAATAACTTGAACTTATATCTGGAAGCATCCAATTTTTAGATCCATTCAGAAAAAGGAAAGAAGGAGGGGAGGAAAGAAAGGAAGAAGTGGGAAGATAGATTCTCAGTTATATTATCATTATTCAATTAGAGCTGCTCTATAAATGAAAGGTAAAATGGTTGAATTTTCCTATTTTTAATTTTTATCTTACCTAAGGAATTACCCAGATCTTGCTAAAAATACAGGAGAGGACCAATGTCTAAGGAAAGAAAGCTAACAAAGCAAAACAAACACACAAAAATCATGCAATCTTATTCCTATACATTGTACCTTGTAAGTAGTTTGGTTTCAACTTTCCTTATTAAGGAAATTTTACACAGTATTATCTTGAAAGAGAAGACAGTTGCCACTATCTGTGCAGTCAATTGTATGCCTGCTTTTGACAAATAGACAAACAAAGAAAGAAATAAATAAAATATCTAGGCCATGTACAGATTACGCCAGTTGAGGTCCCTGTGCTGATAGGGAAACAGTATAGAAGAATCCAGTTTCTAAGCCAGAAGTTACTCCAGTTGATAACGTCTCAAGAAGGAAATATTTTTCTCCAACAAAGTCTTACTTACTGAGTGAACAAACCATACCTAATAGCAGGCCCCACTTGGATTTTGCTGGGTAGAAAGAGAGAATTTTGAAGGAGTTGTGGGAAGGGAAATTGTGGTCAGAAAATATTTTATGAAATTAAAAAAAAAAAGAAGTAAAGAAAGAAACATACAAGCTGGTGGGTGATGGCACATGTCATTAATCCAAGTTCTTGGGAGGCAGAGACAGGTTAATCTCTGTGTGTTTCTGGCCACTCTGGTTTCCAGAGCAAGTTCCAAGGTCAGTCTCCAAAGATAGAGAGAATGCCTGTCTCCAAACAAAAAAAAAAAATGAAAAATAAAATCAAATAAAATACAAGGCAGCAGAACTCTGTGACTGAAGTGATCCTTTTCTTCATATCCAACCACTCTCAGCTAGCTAGGGTGCAATTCTGACCCAGGTGAAGAATATCCAAAATATATTGGGTATCCAGTGTAGGCAAAGAGGGATTCAGGTGTATGCTTACGGAAATACACCATCAATACATGGTGAAAATTACAGTTAACGCAGCAGCTCTCAATCACCCCTGAATATGCCAGGGTCAGCAAAGAGGAACGAAAAATCCCACCATTCCCCCCCCAAAAAATGATCAAGTGAGGCTTTCCTTTGATTTATCCTCACAAGAGGAGAGGCATTAATTTGCCTAAAGAAGACTGCAGGAGCCAGAAGTATGATGATGATTTATCCTCACAAGAGGAGAGGCATTAATTTGCCTAAAGAAGACTGCAGGAGCCAGAAATATGATGGTGATGTTGATGAATAACAACAACTCAGGATAACTACACAACAAATATGATATAGGATCAAAATGTTTCTTTCCCAGTTCTCAGAGATAATGAAAACCTAACCATCTGAGATGATGTTACTTGGATGTTTATCACTCAACAGTGTTTGTCTTCCTGAATGACATCACTCTTTCTGCAAGAGTACTTCTCACAGCCATCATGTGTCACACAGTGGATGGATGGAAAGGAGCCATGGAAAGGAAGGTGGAGATAGGGAATAACACAGCCATATCAGATTGAAAGTGGAGAATTTCACAAGGCCAGCACAGCTGTTTGGTAAACGTTGCAAAGCTGAGCAACTTGAAAGCTGCCTGAATACCTTTGGTTTTCATTTCCACCTGTTTTGGATAGTGAGCTCACCACGATACCAAGAAGCAAGCAACCATGTGACTTACTCTTCTAGGTCCTTTTTATTCTTTGTGTTTCCTAGTCTCTAAAAAAGGGAGAGCTTAAAACCAATTTTCATGTGAGGAATTGTGAGGAAGCTCTACTGAGTGAGACAGCACACTCTTAAATGAAAAGAAAAACAACACACAGGTTGAGACTCTTGTCTGGAGTGATGGGGGAAAGAAAAAGAAAAGAAGAGTGAAGAAATGTGATTTACAGACCAAGGGAAAGGAGAAAGACAGAAAAAGGACTGACTAGGTGTTGGTGACACAGTCGCATTAGCACTAGGGATGCAGACAAAATGGATCTCTGTGAGTTCCAAGCCAGCCTGATTTCAGAGAGTGTTCTAGGACAGTCTCCAAAAGGACAGAGGAATTCCAAGTCTCAAAAAAAAAAAAAAAAAGAATAATGTGGCGATGTAGCTCCAAGTGAACTTGTCTCTCTGAGCCCATTTCCTTATTTATACAGCATGCATATGTTAATACCATGTCTCCAACGAATTTTTCCTATAAAAAGACTTTTTCCAGCGACCATCCTAAACCTGCTGTATAGAGTCAAGTTCTTTCTAAATTAACGTTGTTTAAAATAATACAAATGAGGCTTTATTCAGTATACACAGAGAAGTTCTTAGAAGGAAAAGATTGTATAGTGATTGGAGTTCTAGAGAATGTCAGCTTGTGAAACCCCTCCAGAGATGTGCACATATCACAAGGGCATACATCAACTCTTGTCTGTCCTTGTACTTGAAACAAATTCTTGGTGAAAATTAAACCAGATTTAGCCTACACCTTATTTCTTGGGGACATTCTAGGGCAAACCTCCAAAGACTTGTGTACAGGAAGGAAGCTTGGTTCTGTCAGTATACAGGCAAATACAAAAGAGGAGCCATTACTAGACAAGAATCTGGTGGATCCAGGTCAGGCCAAGAGGACCGGTCACATACCACAGTAGACTCTAAATGTCCAGAATGGAGCGAGGAACCTACTTTTTGACAATGATAAAACTACCAATATAGAGGACTTCTCCCATGTGGCTTAAATGAATAGAGCCAAGACCACTGGAGCAATGAAAGATGGAGATGAAATCCAGCTTGCCAGTATACCTCAGTAGAAGTAGATCTAACTGGTAGAGATCAAGAGGTTGGAGGAAATAGGTGAGTACCCCATTGTGTAGAAGGGCCAATCTTAATTTGGGTGCTCATTTGTAAAAATAATGAAGTGCTCAGACCCCAAAGAGCTCACTCTAGGAGCCCTCAGAGGGAACTGTAAACTGAAGCTTTACTGTTCTCTGGCCTATGTTTTACCTGATCTCAGCCCCTTACCTGAATTCCACTGCTTCATTGTGAATCTTGCCTCAAGCTCTACAACATACCTTTATAGGCTATGTCTTCTCTGTGACATATCTATAAAGTCCCTCAGAGTCCTGGGTCTGCCTGGGCAATAGCAGGCTCTGAGCTGGAACCTCTAGACTCTCCCCACTGGTTGCAGCCCTACCCCTGGAGAAGCAAGTCTCTGGGCAGATACAAGCCTGATTATAAAACATCTCTTCCCCATGGCCTGTAGAAGCCTGCTTCTAGTGTGTTGTGTGTTCCCTGGCAAAAGGGAATCATCTGCCACGGCAGGAAATGCGATAAAATTTCTTGTCTACTTTCTACTTTCTTGGCCTCCAGTCTGGGATTGCTGAAGATCATTGAGGGATTAGTTGTCATGTGCAGAACTGGCTCTGTCAGTCTGTGAGTTTGGGAACTTGTGGATGGGAACTGCACAGATGGGAAGAAATATTTACATGAGGCCAGGAAAAGAGCAGCATAGATTCCATGGCAAACGGCAGCCACTGGGCTTTCACTGTTGGTATCTGACTAGGAGTAATGGGGGATGTTCTACATGTGACAGCCTCTAAATGCAGCAGCTATACGCTTCTCAGTTAGCGATTGCCATGTGCGAATACAGGCCGATGCTGCTGAGTTTTTGACGTTCAAGGGAATCCAGAATTTTGAAATGACTTCCGTATTTTATAAGTAAAAGTGGAAGGGCAAGATGATTCCATGGCTAAGAGTGCTTATTGTACAAGGCCAAATATGATGCTAGGGTTTGGGGAACACAGAGAAAGGAGGATCACTGGGGCTTCCTGGCTGCCTGCACAGCCCTAGGCTCAGAGAAAGATTCTGTCTTGGGATATAGAGTGATAGAGCTGGATGCCCGATGTCCTCTGGCTTCCACATATATGCATACACCTGCACATACTCATGTTCACATACACCATACCCCTGACACACATAAAAGCTTATAATACATCTTGCCAAAATGAAGACATGGACTCCATGACAGCTACTAGTTGTAGCCTTATGTTAAAGGATAGAGGTGTTAGAATGACTGATAGATCTCTGTCCTCCTCAGGGACTGTCTTCCAGTACAACATCAAGCCCTTTCTGCTTGTACGGGGTATTTCTTTCATCCAAGTGTAATTGCAAAGACCAATATGTTGCTTAATGAAAAGTAGAGAGGAAATGGTTGATGGATGGATGGGTGGATGGATGGATTGATGATCATGAGTGGATGGATGGATGGATGGACAGATGGATGTGTGGGAGGTGAATGGATGATGGGGAGATGGGTGGATATATGGATTAATGGATGGATGGATGGATGGATGGACAGATCGATGGTGGGTGGGTAGGTGGATGGTCATATGGATATGTGGGAGGTTCATGGATGGATGTGTGAGTGGATGGGTATTAATCAAGTGAATGAGTTAGATGAATTAGTAAACTGAATGGATAGTTAATCTGTGTATGTGTGAACAGATAATGAATCTTCAGCCTTCTTCATGCAAAGAAACAGAAGGGAGGAGCTGAACATTGGCAAAGCACCTGCTATGTGCCAGGAGCATTGTTTAGGCATTCTTGACCAGATGGTAGATGTAGTAATTTTTTTCCCTAATTGTTTTTATTAGTAAAAAAGCTAGTATTTGCTTGAGGTGTTTGCTTGAGGCAGAATCAGGATATAAATAGCAGAGCTAGACAGGATCTGGGTCTGTCTCTAAGGCCAGTAGGCCCTTCTACTTCCTGTTCCTGCAAGGTAAAACCTCACTCATCCCACCCATCGTAAGCCCATTGGTAAGCAACTCACTGGTACATTCTCGGCAGCCTCCCAGATAGATGACTTTGCATCTTTTCCCTAACGCAAATTCTCTTTCAATTTTAGAACTGATCTTTTAAATACTCGTTGTTCAGAGAAGGAGCCAGGGGTGGTCCCAAAAATATCTACAGCTGGTATCAGAAATCTTGCCCTATCCCCAAACCAGGTATCCCTGTATGTGCCTATTGCTAATTTTTCTTTCATACTTGAAAGTGTGTGCCAGAAGATGTGTCCATGTAGAATCCCAGTGCTTGCCCTGTCAAAGAAGAAGCACCAAACATTGGATGAACAGACAAAATGATGGATTAGCTGGCCCACCTCATCACAGCCATTCAAAAACCTCCACACTGCTTACCACCCAGTGCTGGGCTGAGTGTCCCTTCTGTGGACCACATAGAATGTTTGTGCTGGTGCACCAGTGGTTATCATCCATCTTTCACTTCCTCCTTAGAGGCAATAAATTCTTTGTTGTCTTCATGTTTGATTCTTTGAAGCCTGAAGGCTCTGCACATAGCAGATAGTCCATCATTGTAAGTGAACCATGAAAAGAAGACTTCCTAGGGTCATGGACGTGGCTCACTGTGCAAAGCACTAGCTGCACAAGCAAGAACTCCAGTGTGTAAATCCTCAGTGCTCTAGTGAATAAGTGACCATGGTACCCTGTCTGCATCCAAGGACTCCTAAATGAGTGGCCATGGTACCCCTGCCTGCACCCCATTACTTGTAAACAAGTAGCCATGGAACCCTAACTGCATCCAAGGACTGGTAAACAAGTGTCCATGGTAGCCGAGCCTGTGTCTCATAACTCTTAAACAAGTAGCCATGGTACCCCTGCCTGCATCCCAGGATGTAGTGGGGCTGGCTGGAGGAGGATCCCAGCTAGCTAGCTGAACTAGCAGAATCCTCAACTCTGGGTTCTAGTAAGAGAACCCACCCAGCTTCAGTGGCTTCGCAAGCTGATAGATCTGTCAGAGATTCCTGCTCTGATAAAAGCAGATCCCATTTGTGCTCCTTCCCTGGCTACTGCAGGAAAAGAAGGCAGTGTCCACCTCTCATAATTCTCTCTCACATACCACCACATCCCTGGGCCCCAAGCTAGGGATTTCCAACTCCAGGCAGCCCTAGTTTATACTATACTCCTTCCTGGTGCATTTAGTGTGGCAGTAAAATGTGAGGCCACCCACAGAGACAGAAGCCCGCTGAGTTATTCAAGGAGCTCTGAGGATGGACATATTAGGACACTGGGATGAGACTGATAGTGGGAGACAAAGCCAATGGGCACCATGGATCCATCTGTGTCTCCCTGAAGTCAAACAGCCAGTCAACAGCAGAGACAGTGGGCTCCACCCCCAAGGCATCTAGAATTCTAGGCCATCCATCCCCTTCCCTCTCACAGACAGAGCTGTTCTGAGGCACCTCCAGGCTGAATGGGCCCACCCTTCCACACTCACTCCCCATTCCCCATGAAAGGAGGCAGCAGTATGTGTGGCCAATCAGGAGGCAGACTTCTGACTACCAGGAGGCAGGGGGAGCTTGCTTGTCAGACCCAGAAGTAAACATTCCAAAGACTCCTGGCAAGGTGAAGCCTCTTCAAGGCCATAGCAGCTTGGGTGGTATGTAATGCAGTGTTCTGGTTTCAAGATTGAAATCAAGTCCAAGGCTGTCAGTCCTGCAGGTTGGGTATTCACACAATGACCCTATCAGGAAAGATGTAGACTTGTTGATTTCAATGATTTGCCAGTAGGTGGCAACAAAGCATCACAAGGAAGGGTTGCAGACAGGGAAAATACTTACCTGGTTAGCAAACTAGTGGGAAGCACAGTTCTGTGCCCTGTTGTACTTGTGCTGTGAGGAGTTCATGGTTCCTAGGAGCTAACAGACTGGATGTTTTCAGGCAGGGAACAGGTACCAGACAAGGCAAAATGGTACCATAAGTGTTGAGAGTTTGTGTGCCCAGGGGCCGAGGGAGCCACCCAGCCCAGGTGGGACCAGAGAAGATCAAAGATCTGATATCTACCATGAGGACTCTGGAAGGTGAAAAAGAGATGATCTGGACAAACAGAAATGAGAGCCTGTGCAAAAGACCCAAAGCATCCAAGCAGAAGAAATATTGACACATCACAGGAGATATGCATATCCATGGAAGCAATATTAAGACAATGCATGGATAAAGTGGGCAGGGTTGCCATTAGGAAGGAACATGGTATTCTGGGCTGAATCCTGAAAATCTGAAACTATGGGACAACTGGAACAGTTATGAGACTTTGAAAAATGACTCCTCTCTCTGCAGGATATGGGAAGTGACCCAACCCCATCCACTCTTGGTGTTGGTGGAAAGGCCAAGTATTAGAAGGAGAAAAGCAGAATCTGCAGGTTAATAGGGCAGAGTGGAGAGTACCTGAGAAACTAGGGAAGAGTGTGAATTAGGGCTGAGAACCAATAGCTTGAAGGGAGATGTCATTCTGTATATGTTTCTCATACTGGTTAATATATAAAGCACTGTTGGCCAACAGGAAAGGAAGATAGGAGGGACTAGGAGATAAGGAGGAAGTAGTAAGGAGGAGTCAAGATGGAGAGTCTGGAGAGAGCAGTATGCAGCAGCCAGCTCCCGGTAAAAAGAACACATGGACATACATAGATTAACACAAATGGGTTAATAACTAAGGCAGAGCTAGCCAATAAGAAAATAGTACCTGGCCAATAGCATAATATCTAATACAGAGTCTCTGTGCATTATTTGGGGCTGGCGGCATGGCGGCAGGACAATACCAGGCGGTGGGAGGAAAAACCGTACTCGTTACAATAGCTGGTTATTATGATGCTGCTATAGCCTGGATGGAATTCCTTAAGACCTATGAGTTGTAGTCATCAAAGAGGGAATGCAGACATTTTATTTAGATGTTTGCTTACTTGCTCATTTTAACCGTTAGTTTTAACTGTCATCTTGTCACAATGTTGAATTGCCAGAGAGCATCAGTGCAGGAATTTATTAGATAAGGTTGGCCTCTGAACATGTCTGTAGATGATTGTCCTAATTGTTAATTTAGAAAATTCAGACAATTGTGAGAAGCAAGTACCATTCTACTAAAGGAAGCTACATGAGGGCAAGCAGGCAAGAAAGAATTTATCTTCTCTTTAATTTTGACTGTAGATGTGGTATGACTGCTTGAGCTCATGCCTTGACTTCCCCAAAATGATATCCTGTAACCTGAACTTGGAAAGAAAACACACACATACACACACACACACACACACACACACACACACACACACACATACACACACATTTTCATTTCTAAGTTGCTTTTGGTAGATCTTGTACTCCAGCAACAGAAATGGAATTAGAATATTCATCAACTTTAAATATTAGTCATGTACCTCACAGGCCATTTATTGGTTTTCTCTGTGCCCCACAAATACTGGAGGTGGAATGGAAAGTGCTGACACTAGCACCACACTTGTCAGCCTAGGATGCTGGAGGTCTTGGGGAGACCTGGCACTGACTGAGAATTAATGGGGGCTGTGAAACCAGAGAG
Organism: Phodopus roborovskii; assembly: GCF_943737965.1. NCBI lineage: Eukaryota > Metazoa > Chordata > Mammalia > Rodentia > Cricetidae > Phodopus > Phodopus roborovskii. The sequence goes on along the minus strand of NW_026126008.1, from coordinate 300,178 downwards.
AGTGGAGCAGTATAATAGATTGTAGAAAAAATTATTCACAAAGATTGAGAAAATAGTTGACAACATCTTTGCTCCAGGGAAAGAATAGAATGAAGAAACATAAGGGAAGGTTCTTGAATGAGATGCTTAAAAATTTTTGACATGTGGTCACATGTTACTTAGGGGAGATTTGGAACCGTATTAGATAAATGTTTATCTAATCCATAAACATTTCTGCTGTGGGAAAAGGAGAGAATGGGCTAGGAGGAAGAAAAGGGCTGCCTCCATCCCTAAGAAGGTTTGAGGAAATGCTTAAAGTAGTGTCTTTTTCACAGCAAATGAATCAAGCATTTGTTTCATTGCAACAGTAGTGGGAAAGGGGAAATGTAAAATTGGGTCTTTCTCATTATATCTGGAAAGATATCTAAAAACCCCTAAACACCCTTCTGTTCTGACTTCAGGGTTGAGTGGGAGTACAGACACGGAGAAGAAAGCCTGGGTGAAGATCCCCCTTAGGATATGCAAGTGTTTAGTCAATGACATTTGAGTTTCCTGAACAGGAGAGAAATAAAAATGCCTGCTTCATGATGGCAGTTGTCCACATTAAATGAAAACTATCACAGATTAAACCCTACAAATTTTCATTTATTCACTAATTAATTCAAGAGATAACAAATGCATTCCTGTGGTGTGATGCACATTCTGCTGGTGTTTAAGATAAAATAATGGGTCACAGATTTGTTGAAGTCCTATTGTCATTCACAGACATACAGGCATTAAGCACCCTTACTGTTTTTAAATATACTCATAAACGCATTAGGAGAGACAGTCCATATCAGAAGAGAAAAGAACTATGATCAGGAGTAGCGTGATAATGGAGGAGAGTAAGCCAGTGGGCAAGTGGGAAAAGTTGAGAATCAGTCAGAGGGTCAGCATGGAAAGGGAAGATGAGGTCATAACAATGCTATCTACTCTTTTGCATTGATCAATGTCATGGTGATAATTAGCTTTGTAGAATAAAGTCATGGGAGGGTGAGTGGGTGAATGAAAGGATTCATTAGTTGTTAACATTAGATACATGATACAGAGATGAGGAAATAGATCAGTAAGACCTTGATGTATGTAATTTAATAAAACACCACCAAATCAATACTGCATTGTTTATGTTTTCCTTGTCTGATTGAGTCTTTCAAATCATCCCTAGAAGTAAGGAGCATGGCTCCCTTTTAGAGGCTGCAATTGAAGCAGAGGAAGTCGAATCTCCTCTACTCCCATCCACTCTTTCTCCTCTCCTCCACCATTCTTTCTCAAAATACCAGGCATAGAATGGTCAGGGGAAGACAGGGGCAGGTTGAAACTATCTTGGTTTATGCCTTTAGGGGTCAGGCTTCTGGGAAAGGGAAGAAAGGACAATGGATCCTTACTGAGCAGGTCTCCTTTTTCTCCTTGCAGGTCAAAATATTTCCATGGGAAGAAAGTGAATGGTGACATTGAAATCCGAGTGGAACTGGTGTGTTAATGGTCCCTTCCCTCATACTTTCTACATCTTTCCTTTTCTGAGCAGTGGCCATTTCCAAGAGCAACCTTGCCTCATATCTTGTGTGGTCATAGTGAATTAAGAGTACCAGAAAAATCCTGGATTGTACTTGAGAGTCTCATTAAGTTCCAGAATTTTCTTATCCACTTATTTTTCAAACTTTGGCTTTAGGTAGAGTATGAATCAGGGTCCTTTAGAGGAACAGAACAGCAGAAGTGTGTGTGTGTGTGTGTGTGTGTGTGTGTGTGTGTGTGTGTGTGTGTGTGTAAGGGCAGATTTATTTATTAGACTGGCTTACAGGCTGTTGTCCAGGCAGTCCAACAGTGGCTGTCTACCAATGGAAAATCTAAAATTCCAGCCGTCTTTCTGCCCTGTTATGAGCAGTTTTCCTGCTGGCCTGGTCCCAGAGCTATGCCAACCTCAAATAACACACAGAGACACTATATTATACATAAGGTTGTTGGCCTGTTATTAGCATTTATTAGTGGCTAGTTCTGACTTAAATTTTAACACATTTCTATTAATCTGAGAATTTTCACGTTGTCTTATGTTATCAGAGAGAGGGTCTGGAACTCTGCTCTTTTGGTTTTACATGTTGACTCTCCTCCTACCACTTCCCAAAACCTTCTTGTCTCCTAGTCCCACCCATCTTGCTTTCTTATTGGCCAACAAGGCTTTATTTATTAACCAATAAGAGAGATATATTTACAGAATGACAACACCTATCATCTTCTCTTTTCTGTCTAAAATAAAAAGAAGGGTTTTAACTTTAATATAGCAAATTATATAACAAAACAGTTATCAAATAAGAACCATAGTTAACGATGTTTAGTCCATTAACATTTAGCATGATTTAAAGAAAATATTTCATCTATCCTACCTTTCTCAGTCTAATGTCCTATTTTTAACTTATCTTTAATCTTAATTAAGCAAAACTATAACCATAACTATCTATCTTCAACTTCCTTAAAGACCATATATATATATATATATATATATATATATATATATATATATATAATATAAAACCATATAATATATAAACTCTAGAAATGACAGTGACAACTCAACTGGTTGGTCACCAGAAGTTATTCTGTAATGTCCCATCTTCAGCACATAGGTCGCAATGTGACTGGCAGACTCGTCAGCAAAGCAGGAAACTTTAAACTGTCCACCTTTATTGGTAGTTTGTCAGTCACTTTTCTCTGTGTCCTGCAGAATGTCTGGCATACTCTTCCATGAAGCAGGAAACCTGTAGCAAAGTCCATCTTATTTTAGCAGTCACTTTCCTGTGGGTCCTGCATGTCTAGTTTATACAGCATAAAGTCAAACAGTCCAGACAAGAGCAGTATCTTGCCCAAATAGCTAGTTTTGCCTTATTGGAGGAAATTCCATAACGAGTTTCTTCGATGTCCATCTTCCTTTCTGACACAGGTGGTGTTGCCAGGAGCAGTTGTGCATCAATATTAAGAAAAACCCTAAACCATTTCAAATGCCATATTCTATTGGTCTTTGAAAGGTTTGAAGAATGATATTCATCTCAAATATATCTCTGTATATACTAACTAACTTAACTCTAAGTTTTGACTATTATAGGTAACTATCTATAATCTGTATTAAATTATATATTACTTTTATTTCTTTATTTATTTTTTAATTTACATGTTGATCCCAGTTCCCTCTCCCTCCCTCCCACCTCCCTCCCTCCCGCTTACCCTCATTGCCCCCTCACATGCACCTTGACCACCCTCCCCTCCCATCCCCTACCATAATTCCACATGTAGGGAAATGTATATATTACTTTTCTAAATGGGCCATATAAACACAATACATAAACAAGAGGAGAAATGAACAAATCATAAAATTGCCTTAAATTTGTATCAATAAATGAAAATCCATTCCAAAACAAAGTATTCCTATCTTTACCATAGTCCCCATTTTACCTTTAAAGAGAAATTTGTTGTGGCAATTAACCATTTATAACCAACTCCATTGAAAAGAAACCAAATATGTATAGACTCTATATGGGAATTTGGGCATCATTCTTTCCAAATTGCTTCCAGCTGGTAGGGGGCGCTCTCATATAGACCCTAAGAAGACACAGAAATCCTGGCTGTAGTGTTCTGCAAGGCTGCCTTGTCACAGCAGCTTTGAAGGTTGGATCACTTGGGACACTGCTTCAGGGTGTCTTGTTTGATCAAACCATATTAATCTGGAAGGAATCCACTGCTTTTCATTTTCTGTGGGAACAAAATTAGAAATTCTTTTTGCCAGGTGCCTGTCCTTAGACTTAACTTTTAGAGATAATGTATTTTTAAAATATATAAATTGGATTAATTTAGCAACATTGATAATCAAATGTATTGTAGCAATTTTTTTCTTCCTCAGTAATTGAGCAATTCAAAGACAACATCATAGCTTATAGTATCCAGATATTCTTTTTGTGCTTCTCATCTTTATGTGGCTTCTTTATTACTCTATTTTTTCTATTTTTTTTTATAGAGACAGGATTTCTCTGTGGAACTTTGTCTGCCCTGGATTTAACTCTGTACACCAGTTTTACTTTGAAATTACAGAGATCCACTTGCCTCTCCCTCCAGAGTGCTGGAATTAAGGGCATGTGCCAGTAAGGCCACAGCTACTCTCTATTTTTTCTTTTTTCATTTTTTAAACCAGCTGTTCATACACACCATTGAATTGTTAGCAGAACTTCTTAAAACCCTTACATTTTTTTTTCTTTGCTTGTTTGTTTTTGCTACTATGCTGAGTCAGAAAACCTCCCTTAAAGGAGCTGCTGTGTGATTCTTCTTGTCTGTAGCAAAACAGAGCCCAACTGAGAATAATGCTGTTACCAAGAAGCCTTGCTTGACTCTGTTTTTTTGTTTCTAAAACCCTTTTTTAAGCTTTTGTTAAGTTTTAAGTGGAAGTTCTTAGTTGCCATATTGCCAGTACCATTTTGTTATGATAATGTTTTCCCATCAGTCTGGTCCCACAGCCCTGCTAGCTCCAAAGAACACATAGAGACACTGTATGACATTTGAAGCTATTAGCCTGTTACTAGCATTTCTTATTGGCTAGTTTTGTCTTAAATATTAACCCATTTTTATCAATCTATGTATTTCCATGTGGTCTTATCTTACCGGAGAGAAGGTCTGGACCTCTGCTCATTTGGTCTTACAGGTTGACTCTCCTCTTACCTCTTCCTGAAACCTCCTTGTCTCCTAGTCCTGCTTATCTTGCTTTTCTATTGGCCAACAGGGCTTTATTTATTAACCAATAAGAGGAATATATTTACAGAGTGACATCTCCCATCACTGTCAACTAGCCAAAGTGTCTCAACTGGTCTTCAGTATATGCCAGAATTTCAAAGAATAGGCTCTAATGCCAGTACAGGAATGCATTTACTATAGAGATTGAGAGTAAGTAGGCAAAGAGCAAGCATCCTTCTTCCACGTCCTACATATAGGCTGTTAACTGAAAGTGTTGTTCAGAGTAAACATGGACCTTCTCCCCTCAAAAGATCTGGATAATGGGTATGACATTGCACTCCAAATTATCTAATTAGAAATAAATCCTTCAGAGGTATCCCCAGAAGCTTGGCTTCTAGTTAATTCCAGATGTAGTTGAGGTGACAACTTAGTATACTCATCTCAGATAGAGAATTGTTCTTCAAAGGAAATATCAAAAGGAGTTCATGCTGCAGAATTCAGACAAGTGAGTCAGCTCAGATAGAAAGCCTTGTGTCCCATCTGTGACCTGTGGCTCTGAGGCATCTTCTTTGAATTTGACTATGGAATATAGTGGATATATTTTTGCTTTTATATTACTGTGACAAAACACAATGATCAGCACAATTTAAATAGAAAGCATTTAATTTGTCTTATAATTTCAGAGGTGAAAAGCCCATGATGATAGAGCAAATGCATGGTGGCCATAACATCTGAGAGCTCATATTTTGATCTTCAAATGGGAGGCAGAGAGAGACACAATGGGAATGGAAAGTCTAGTGACACACCTCCTCCAACAAGGCCATACCTTCTAATCCTTCTCAAACAGTTTCACAAACTGGAGACCAAGAATCCAAATAAAAGAGCCTCATTCAGACCACCACAGTGGAAGATCATATGTTTCTACCCTGACTCTCTTGTTTCTAGGTCTTCAGCAGGTGATTTCCTCCCAATGTGCTGTCATTTTCTTGTATCATTGCACTGGGGAGGAAATCTTTGGGAAACTTTGAAAGAGACCAGAATTGAGAATGCCATCTCTCATTATTACTTATATTATCAATATCCAGGCCCCTGGTTTTGTGTGTAAGAAACATACGAAATCAAGATGGAACTCCAGACCTCCTGGTTCCTGACCAGGGACTCCTCAGTCAATAAAATGAGACCCTCCTTTATAGGAGCACCACACTCAACCTTAGGAGAGCAAGGACTCTGGAGTCAGATTCCAGGTTCAAATCCCAGGCCCACCTCTTAATTGGCTGTATCGTGGCTGAGCAAGATGAGCCCTTTCCAGCTCTTCATCTGTGTTCTTGTGATAGATAATCACTTTTTGGTTATCACTGAGATGATTGCATGACTTAGTGACAGGACATCACAAATGTTTCTCTATTCTTTTCCATCTCTATCTTCTTTTCTGAAGGGGATGTCCTTCTTATTGGTTAACTTGCCTGCTAGTGGCCAGGCAAGAAGTATAGGTTGTGCTACCAGAGGAGAATTCTGGGAGGTATAGGCAGACAGGAGTCAGCATGGGAGCCCAGGAAGAGACGAAAAGCCAGGCCTTCTCCGGTAAGCCAAGCCCACATGGAAATACATAGAAATGAGTTAATAATTAAGATAGATAGAGATGGTTATTAAGAAGCCCAAGCCTCCAACCAACAGTTTTATAACTAATGTAGCATCCATGTGTTCACTTGGGGATGAAGTGTGGTGGGACCAGTCAGGACAAAGAACCTCATTAAACTCTTCCTCTCTCTTTTCTTCCCATTTCTACTTCCCCCTTTCTGTCCTCCTGCTTCTCCTGCTTTCCCTTATCCCATCCATCCTTCTGCTGTTTCTTTTGCTATCAAAATCTGTAGTTGTTAGTAAATCTCCTTTCTCCCTCTCCTATTCCCCCTTCCTACTCCTTTATATCACCACCCTCCCCCTTCTTTTTATTATTATTCTTTAGTGAATAAGAATAAAATTAATTGGAAGATATACCCATTGAAACTCAGAAACAGAAATGGCCTATCACTCCAGGCTCACCCCCTGCACTTTTGTTTGCCCTGTGAGTCGGAGGAAGGGAGCAAACTTCTGAGCATCAAATCAATAGAGGTGGCTTCATATTAAACCACCTGCAGTTTGAAATTCAGTAAGATCCAGTGGCTTTTAAGTCTATCCAATGCTTACTAATTTTCCTTTCATGGCAAAAGCAGGATATTTTTGTCCATTTTACAAATATTTGCCAGTGTCTATAATGCTTAATTGCTCATGTGGGGAAGGATAAAGATCCAGTGATCCCATCCTTATACAGAAATGGCTTTGAGGATGGAATGCTGTTTGAATTGAAATAAAGAGTTGCTGGGCTCTTAACCAGTGGACCTGGTGGCATGGAGAGCATGTGAAGTTGAGGACCCAAGGGCAGAGGAAGTTGGCCAGTACAGGGTGAGACACTAGTCCCATTTTTTTTTAACCACAATATAGAACTCACTGTCTCCAACTGCCCCTCTCACAGTGGAGAGTGCCACCTGGACATTCCTTCCATCTTAGCTGCAAACCTGTGCAGCCTCCTTCTGCCTGCACTCCTATCCTCAGTTATGTCCTCTTGACTCTGTATATCATGATTTCTTATTACATCTATCACTGTCCCCAAAGTGTCAAGACTGTACCTTTTCTGGACAACCACCAGCTCTCACCTAGACTTTGAATGGCCTCATAGCTCTATTTGTTTATCAACCTCCAATTTACTGTTCATGCCCAAAACCAAAGTGATATGTCCCATGGGGGGGTGCAGGGGCACATGCTTCATGCAGGTGTGTGGTGGTCAGAGAATCACTTCAGGAATTGAACCTTACCTTCAACCTTTATGAGAAAGGGGCTCTTGTTTTGCTAATGTGTATGCTAGGCTAGCTGTCTTGCTAGCTCCCTGAGATCCTTGAATCTATCCTCCTCCTTATCAGCATTGGGAACACAGATGCCTGCAACTGCACCCAGCTTAGTGTGAGCTCTAAAAATCCTAACTTGGGGTCCTACTCTTGCACAGCAAGCCATTTGGCCCACTGAACCATTTCACTAGCCCTAGAATCATCTTTTAAAAAAGAAAATTGGGCCCTTTAAATTCTTTGCTTAGCAGTGACTTCCACACAGACTCCTTCCCTGAACCCTCTATGAGTCAGGAAGTCTGTGGCTCTTTCAGAGAGCCTCCCTCCTTCCTTCCTCATACTCACACTTGTATCTTGGTGATATATTTAGGATGGCATTATTTGACTGTGAGGACATGATTTTACCAGAGATCTCATTGTGTTAAGTAGCGTAGGTCCCAATATAAACTAGAACTGAAGGAAATGTTGGCAGAATGAATAACAGAGAGTCCACAGATTATGGCTGAATGCTAGTTTCCAAGAGTGATAGATCACTGCTTTTTAATCTTTTCCCCAAATCTTGATTTTCTGTAAATCATGTGCCAAATGTTCAGTTGTCAACCAAGCTGGACCTACTCCATCTACTTTGTGGTAACTGTGAGGCATATTCTTACCACCCCCCCCCCACTTATATCTTAGCACTTACTTGGGTCCAAGTGGAATGTACAAATACATACATACATACATACATGCATACATATATATATATATATATGTATGCATGTATATATACCTGAGGGAGCTGCTACAACTACACAGGGATGCTGGGGACACATCAGAAGTCTGTGGGAGCTACACTTATGCTGCAAAATGTTTCCTGGTTCCATCAGTCTCATTTCCAGCCATGGAAAGCCAATAAGTAAATTAGTCAGGAAACCAATTATTATGTCATTTGGGCATTTGTCCCTTAGAGATAGTCTTCAAACACTTCTTGAATGGCTTGTCTTCGGCCCATCTGGTTCAATGGGTGGGTCACATAAGCAATGCCAACCCCATGGATCTTCACACTCATCCTCTAGCACTCAAAAGAAGCTTTAGAGTGGAAACTACTATTTATTCTAAGCTGGCCTCTCAATGAAGGGCCAGATTAGCCAGATAATTGTACTGTCTGGGCTTTGTTGGACAGAGTCAAAGAAAGAGTTGTGGTTGGCCTAGAGGAAGTCTCCACCCTATCTCTCCTCTCTGTTCCCCACATTTTTTGAAATTACTTGCCTGGCTATAGCAGAGCCAGGAATCAGGAGACCCGGGGAAACAAGTGGAGTACTGCATCCTTTTGTATCCCATTTCCAAGTGTACCATGCTGCACCTGGTGGAACCTCCTGTGGTCTCCTAGTGCCAACAGAGAGTATCTGCCTAGGGTAGATGGCCTGCCAAGATTTCCTGTTTGTTTTTTGAGGCCAGGGCATTTTTCCACAGACATATGTCACCGTCTGTAAGACCAAGAAGTAGGGTCTATGGATAAATAGACTGAGAGACATTTTACTAGAACTTAGTAGTATTGAACCCCTAACTCTGGTAAAGTTAGAAATGAGAAGATGTAAAAGGAAAGAGAGAGGCAAAGAGAGAGAGAGAGGGATGGAGAGAGAGAAAGAATGGAAAGAGAGTGAGAGAGCTGACAATGTTCAGTCATTTCTCTGATTTAATGGCAGTATCAACACCTAGCTCCAGCCATGTCAGACAGAAAAGCAGGAAGAGAAGGAAGCTGGATAAAACACAGGCTTACGTATGAAGTCCCTGTTCTAAATGATGGAGTGAGAATTACTTCTGTAATTCTCAGACCTATAGAATTTTTACAGGATCTTGTTCTAAAAACTGTGGACCAGGAGTGTTCAAGTTTCAATTTTTTTTTCAGATTTAAAATGTTTGCACATATATGATGAGATATCATAGACAGGAACCTGAATCTAAATATTAAATTCATTTCTGTCTAATATGTGCCTTGTATACATACACTGATAGAGACTGTACGTATTGATAGTGTACTGTAGTTTGATTATGACCAAATTGTATGAGGCCAGGGGTGTCATGGTGGCACTCAAATAGTTTTGGACTGGGAACATTTGGGAATTCAGATTTCCAGTTTAGAGGAGCTTAGTATGTATGTTATATGCAATATGTACACACATATGTCCAGCTGTGTGTGTGTGTGTGTGTGTGTGTGTGTGTGTGTGTGTGTGTGTGTGTGTGTGAATGCCAGGGACGCCCCCCCCCTTTTTGAGACAGGTCTCTCTCTGAACCTGGAGCTCACTGATGGGCTAAACTGGCTAGCTAAGAGCATCCATCCTTCTCATCTTCCCACCCCCATCTACCTGTCTCTCCCTGAAAAGTGTTGGAGTTACAAATTTATACTACCACACCCAAATTTTCTGTGGGTGCTAAGGATCTGAACTCAGATACTTGTGATTGTACTGAAATCAGTTTATCCTAGTATCTATCTCCCCCACCCCACACCAATTTTATACATATTTTAGTCTTCAATTCATACTTGTCTATGATTTAACATTTCTCAGACTAGACTTTATTTGGTGGATGGCATAATTCCTCACCCCTCATTGAGGATCTATTGACAGCTGGTGGCTATTAAGGGTGGGAGAATCAGTTTTCTCTCTCAACATGGCCTCTTGTAAGTTGACCATTCGGCAATAGATAGCCCCACAACGACACACATGTGCACAGCACTAATCAGACATAGTGAATCAGAAAGGGGAGCAGAGGTAAAAGGGGAAGTGAATATAATCAAAATGCACTGTTTACATGTATGAAATTCTAAAAAAATAAGTTTTAATAGTAAGTCTTGTTTTTAGATAACTATTTTTGTTCAATTTTTAAATTATTTTTTTTACATTTCAATCCCAGTTACCCCTTCTTCCTTTCCTTTCAAACCTCCACTACCCCTTCTTCCCATCTGCTCCATGGAGAGCAGACTTCCTCTAGGAAGTCTACTAATTCTGTCACATCATCTTGTTGAGGCAGGACCAAGGCACCTCTCCACCCCCCACACCCCTGTGTCTAGGCTGGGCATGGTATCTCTCCATATAGAATGGACTCCACTAAGTCATTTTATGCATTAGTTGTTAGATCTTGTACCCACTGTCAGTGTCCTATATATTGTCCCAGTCACACCATTGTCACCTATATTAAGGGAGTCTAGTTTGGTCTTATGCAGGTTCCCCTTTTGTCAGACCTGAATCAGTGATCCCTCACTAGCTTGGGACAGCTGATTATATGGCTTTCCCCAACATGGTCTTGACTCCTTTGTTCATATATTTGTTCCATCCCACTTTGATTGTACTCCAGGAGATTGGCCCATTGGTTAGTTGTTGATTTCTGCATATGCTTTCATCTGTTTCTGGAGGAGGGTTCAAGCTTCACTGGAGTTTTGGATTGTAGGCTGTGTATCTTTTGTTTTATGTATGGTATCCACTTATAAGTGAGTACATGGTATATTTATCTTTCTGGTTTTTGGTTATCTCACTAAGCATGGCTTTTTCTAATTCTGTTCATTTGCCTGCAAATGTAAGGATGTCATTATTTCTTACCCCTGAGTTGTACTCCACTATGTAAATATACCCCCATTTTCTTTATCCAATTTTCAGTTGCAGGACATGCAGGCTGTTTACCAACATCTGGCTATTACAAATAATGTTTCTGTGAATATAGTTGAGAAAATATCTTTGTGGTATGAATGTGTCTCCTTTGGGTATATGTCCGACAGTGGTTTGAACTCCCATCAGCATCAAAGGAGTGTTCCCATTTCTCCTAATCCTCTCCAACATAAGCTGTCATTGGTGTTTTTGATTTTAGCCATTCTGATCAGTGTAATTTGGAATCTCAGAGTGGTTTTGATGTACATTTCCCTCTTTCCCTATCTCACCAACTGACATGCACCTCTCCCACCCTCCCCATCCAACCCACACCATTCCACATGTAGGGTGATGACATTCAGGAGGGGTCATCTAAATCTGTCAAGAAATTTGAAGTAGGGAATAGGACTTTTTCCTGTCTCTAGGTTAAGGGAGCATCTCTCCATGGGGGATGTGCCGCAAGGTCCTTTTGTGCACCAGGAATAAATCATGGTTCCACTGTCTGAGGTCCCTTAGACTGCTTAAGACGTCCAGCTGAGACCATGTTCAGGGCAGATGAGTCATTCCCATGCTTGATTCCCAGCTATCAGTCTGGGGGCTCATTAGCTCCTCCTTGTTCAGGTCATCTGACTCTATGTGTTTCTGCATTATGGTCTTGTCCTCCCTCTCTGCATCTGGATTTTATTTTGGCTCAGTGTTTACTTGTGGGTATTTGCTTCTATTTCCAACTGGTACTAGATGACAGTCCCATGATGATGGATAAGGTAGTCATTGATCTCATTATCAGGTAAGGGCTTTTATGGTAGACCTTCTGCTTTTGCTGAAATTGTTAGTTGGAGTCAGTCTTGTAGTTTTCTGGACATTTTTTATTTTCAGTTTTCTCTTCAAACCTATAATGGCTCCATCTTTTATGTTTTCTCTCTCTGTGTGTTTCTCTCTCTCGCCCCTGTCTCTCTCTCTTTTCTCTTCTATCCCTCCCATGACTCAATCTTGCTAGTCACACATGCTTTCATCTCCTCATGTCCTAGTTCTTTCTCCACTCACTGCCCCCCCACTCCCCATGTGCTGTGGAGAACTTGTCTCTGGCCCCTTCTGTGAGGGAACATATATGAGTCTCTTAGAATTCACCTTGTATCCTAGTTCCTCTGGCAGTGTGAAATGTAGGCTGGTGGTCCTTTGCTCTAGGTCTAAAATCCAAATACGAGTGAGTACATAACATGTTTCTCTTTCTGTGACCAGGTTACCTCATTCAAGATGATTTCTTCAAGTTCCATCCAATTGTCCATAAAAGTAAAGATTCCATTGTTTTTTTTCCCCACAGAGTAGTATTCCATTTTATAGATGTGACACGCCATCTTTATCCATTCTTCAGTTGACGGGCACATAAGTTGCTTCCAGGTTCTTGCTATTACAAATAATACTGTTATGAACTTTGTTGAGCACATGTCTTTGCTGCAGGGATGTGGCTCATTAGGGTATATGCCTAAAAGGAAGTTGGCTGGGTCCTGTGGTAAACTGATTCCCATTTTATTACGGAGCCACCATACTGATCTCCAAAATGGCTGTACAAATTTGCACTCCAACCAGAAGTGGAGGAGTATTGGCCTTTCTCCATATACTCTCCAGCATATGTTGTCACTGGTGTTTCTAATTTTAGCCATTCTGGCAGGAGTAAGGCGATATCTCAAAGTTGTTTCAATTTGTAATTCCCTGACAGCTAAGGATATTGAACACTCTTTTAAGTATCTTTGAGCCTTTTGAATTCTCAATCTCAGTATCTGTGATACTGAAGTTATGTTCAGGAAAGCAGTCTTCAATAACAATTAGTTCAAGGGTACCTCCCACTTTTTCTTCTAAGAGGTTCAGTGTGGCTGGATTTAGGTTGAGTTCTTTGATCCATTTGGACTTGGGTTTTGTGTGTGGTGGTAGACATGAGTCTTTCTGCAGTCTTCTACACATCATCATTCAATTGTGCCAGCACCATTTGTTGAACTTGTTTTCCTCCCCCGATTGTATAATTTTATCTGTTTTGTCAATAATTAGGTGATCGCAGGTGCGTGGGTTAATATCAGGATTTTCAATTCGATTCCATTGGTCTAATTGTCTATTTTTGTGATAATACAAGGCTGTTTTCTGGACTATAGCTCTGTAGTAGAGCTTAAAGTCAGGGATGGTGATGCCTCCTGAAGTTCTTTCATTGTACAGGCTTGTTTTGGCTGTCCTGGGTCTTTGTTTTTCCATTTAAAGTTGATTCTTAATATTTCTAGGTCAGTGAAGAATTATGGTGGAATATTAATGGGGATTGCATTGAATCTGTAGATTGCTTTTGGCAAGACTGCCATTTTTACTAGGTTTATCTTACCTATCCAGCAGCATGGGACGTCTTTCCATTTTCTGGTATCTTAATATCTTTCTTTAAAGGCACATAGTTCTTATATATAGGTCTTTCATTTGTTTCGTAAGCCTTACTTCAAGATACTTTATGTTGTTTGTGGCTAATGTAAAGTCTGACATTTCTCTGATTTCTTTCTGAGTGCCTTCGTCATCTGAATAAAATAGTGCTACTGATTTTTTTTTTTTTGAGTTTATAGTGTATCCTGGTAGTTTGCTGAAGGTGTTTATCAGCTGTAGGAATTCCCTGGTTGAGTTTTTTAGGTAGCTTATGTAAACTATCATATCATCTGCAAATAGAGAAAGTTTGACTTCTTCCTTTCCAGTTTGCATCCAATTGATCTCATTTTGTTGTTTCCTTCCTTTAACTAGAACTTCAAGTAAAATATTGAAGAGATGTGATGAGAGGGGGCAGCCTTGTCTTTTTCTTGATTTTAGAAGAATCACCTTAAGCTTCTTTCCATTCAGATTGATGTTGGCTCTTTGTTTACTGTATATTGCTCTTATTATGTTTAGGTATGTTCCTGTTATCCCTGATCTCTCCAAGGTCTTATCATGAAATGGTGTTGAATTTTGCCGAAGGCATTTGAATCATCTAGGGAGATGTTCATTTGAGTTTGTTTATATGGTGGATCAGGTACATAGTTCCTGCTTCTTGGAAGAGTCTGCTAGACAGTCTGCAGGACACAGAGAAAAATGACTGACAAACTGCCAATACAGGTGGACAGTTTAAAGTTTCCTGCTTAGCTGCGCAGTCTGCCATACACACTATGGCCTATGGGCTGAAGATGGAACATTACAGAACTTTGAGTGACTGCCCAGAAGAGTTGTCTCTGTCATTTCTTTTTTCTTTCTTTCTTTCTTTCTTTCTTTCTTTCTTTCTTTCATTCTTTCTTTCTTCCTTTCTTACTTACTTTCTTCTTAAACTTTTAAAAGAAGCTTTTATTTATTTTGGAGTATTTCCATTACAGGAAACAAAACACAAGAAGTGAAAAACAGTCTCCCAGTCACAAGCAACTCAGCTTGATGTGTCCTTCTAGATGCTGCACATGTACATACATTCAGCTAATTGAGATTATACAGTATGTACCATGCTTTCCCCCACGTTGTGAATATTCACCACTAAAAACCCCATGCTTCAAGAGTATTTTGATAACCAAGAATGCAACATGCCATCTCAGTCTTTCAGACAAAACTGTAATCCTGTCTTCCTTGGCAACAAAAATTTCATAGAAGACAAAAATGGCAGCAGGCTTCTAGACAGAAGTACTGTCAATGGTACAAATAAAATGCTGCATTCCCTCAATGCTCAGCTTACCAGGAAACACAAAGCAACAGACCAACTAAGTACAGCATTCTTAAGTTTATCATCAGATCTCCATATTGAAATACTAAGGTGTTTTCCTGCTCAATTAATGTATTCCTGTGGAGTACTGAATATGCACTTAGAGTAGGGATCCTCAGGATGTCAATCTCACAGGGCTGCAGATCTTGCCCTGTGAACCTCTCTGCCCCTCCAGTCAGCCTAGCAACATGAATTAACTCACTGTCCAGACATGGCTTAACAATTCAATGTTCAAGAGGCACCTATCTCTCTGTCAACCTATGAAGCTATACTTTTAACCGAATGTTCTCCTTTAGGACATTCCTGCAGTTCAGATGTTGTTGGATGAATTTTGTGTTCAATAAACACAAGTATCTTCCCATATGCACACATGGATCCCTGCATACAACTCTGTCTTATAGATGGGGTGGTCATAGCAAAGAGCCCCTCCTTCATCCACCTTCTCTGCACAACTCCAGTCCAGGATGATTGTCCTGACAATATTACAAAAGTCAACCACAGAAGACAGCTCTTCCTTTGGGCACTGGGATTTACCCTCTAATTGGTAACATTCAGCATTAACTGAAATGCACACTAAACAATGGCAGACAGTGGAGCCAACCAATAGGCACAGTGCCTTGCTCTGCACTATTCTTTCCCCTATCCACCACCTGGTAACAGTATCTGCTCAAAGACAAAGTTAACAATTCCACCCCCCTATCCATTCCTATGAAATAATCTTTAAAAGGTGTTAACCTTCTATTTGTTACCATGTGCATTTTTTACAATTTTTGATTAGTACATGTGGGTACATGCATGCCACTGTACCTGTATGGAGGCCATCTGACAATTTGTGAATCAGTTTTCTCCTTTTATGATGTAGACCCTGGAGATAGATTACTCAGGCCACCAGCTGGGTGGCAAGCACCTTTACCTGCTGAGCCCTCACCAGTCCATTCTGAACATTTTCTGACTGTTTTGAGACAAAGTGTATGTAGTCCCAGCTGGCCTGCAGTAACTCACAAGATCCACCTGCCTCAACCTGGGATTAAAGGTGTGCAGTACCACACAAAGTGTATTATGCACTTAAAGTCTAAAGACTAGATGTTTCCAATAACACTTTTGTTTCCCCAGGATAAGTACAGCACAGTACAGTAAATAAACTGCATCTATAAACAGCAATGTTCTGGTCTAGAACCTCTCCCATCTCTCAACTCAGGGGTCAGTTTTATGTAACTTTTTTGTGGGATTATTAATAATTTCACTTCCTAAGTGGTTTTAAGATTTTTTTCTATGAATTTTAACACAACTTTAAAACATGTCTTTTCACTAATTCTACTTTGTCATACACTGGCAGCCTCTTCACCACCTAGGAAGACTAAGACTTGTCTGACTTCTGCATATACCATGCATTGCACAAATAAGTTGCACAGATAAATGGGATAATGGCTAATCTTGCATTACCAAAACTGACATTAGTATTAGGCACTTCATATGCTTTCTTTCTTTCTCCCTCCCAAACCAGCACAAGTCTATACTACTCAGAAGTAGTTTTTAGCATTCCCTTTCCAAAAGAGAACAATTCATCACAAGTTTAAACAGGATAATCTACAACGTGTATTATTTACTACATCTACCTTTAACATACTTTGTGTACTTCTAAACACCTAGAAGGGCTAGGTGTTTCAGATGAGGACATAAATGTGCCCCCTATATACAGAATAGTGTTGAAACCACACACACGTAACAATGGTTAGAACTCAAAGTGTCTTCTGCTGAGAGCATTTTGGTCTCTTGCCTCCTTTTGCACCAGCCCTTCTCCTGTGTCACGCTGACACAGACACCTGCCACTGGGATGATACACATCTCCTTTCAGAAGACAGCCTTGCTATGACTTTTAACAGAGTATACACAATGTGCTAGCTTACTAACTCTTCTTTTGTTACACATCAGCAACCTCTTTAATGCATAAAACTAGATATCATAAAATCAGGCCCACTTTGTCCAATATGTACAATATAAACAATATAGCAATGTTAAAGGAAATGTATATAACATACAGGGTGATGGGTAAGCTAAAAGGATCTATCTACCACACAAAGAGAATTATTTTGCACTTTCTTCCTCCCCACCTCCTCAATCCACTGAACAAGTACAGCTGGTACTGTTCTCAGAGGTGGGTTAGCAATTCTATTGTTAACATCGTATCTCCATTTTTTCAAAACCATTTACACAAAGTTTTATTCTACTACTTCTACTTTTAAATGTACCAAGCACTTTACAAATATCTAGAAATACTAGGTAATTCATGTAAGACCTTATCTGCTATTCACACTGCACTAGTGAATAAAACTATGTAAAGCAATGGTTATGATCTGAGGCATCTTCTAAATATAACCATCTGGGTTTTTGAGCCACTTTCTTTTCTCCCTTCTCTCTGAACTCAAACCAGTAGACAAATATCGACATATGTAACACTTAGAAATTGCTGAACAAATTCATATCCCACAAGTTATTTACAGAACAATCTTTCCTATACATTTCAACAGTGTGCACAATGTGCTAATTTTACTGTTTTGTCATATGATGGCAACCTCTTTAACATTTAGAGACTACAACCTGAAATTTTTAGAAATATTTGTCCACTGTATGCAGTATACACACAGCAAAACAAAATGCAAATATACAGAAAGGGCATCTGAAAAGGTCCCATATAAACACACTAGTACATGACCTCCCTGCCTCCCAGCCCTTCCTCTCTACAGCACTAAGCAAAGTACAGACAGCACTACTCACATAATTCTAGCAAAAAGATATTTACAAAGTGATATTTTACTACCTCTACATTTAACATATGTTGGGCACTTCTAAACATCTATATATACCAGATGTTTCAAGTAAGGACTGTTGTCCACTATATACATAGCAGTCCAGTAAACAGCACTCATGTAACAGTAATAATTAAAAATTCTTAACGCAGAAAGAAAAATTATAACACAAAAATACAAAATACGTTCTAATACTTTTTCTTTGTCATACACTGGCAACCATTTTAACATCTAGAGTGACTAGGTGTTGTGAATAGGACTCCTTTGTCCTTTATATATACTATGTACACAGGAAAGCCAAACTGGATGGGACAGTGGTTTCTTGCCCACACTTGGAGTAGTGAGTGACTTAGAGCTCTACGTTTCTACGAGAAGGAAACTTCGGCATAAACACAATTTGGTCAACTCTGGAGGGCTTAAGCTATTTCTTCCCTAACATTATTTCAAATGAATCTCAATAAAAATGTATTTACATAATGTATTGTCTTACTACTACTACTACTTATAAAATATGTCAGGCACTTTAGAGGATCTAGAAAGATATCACCCCCCCAAAAAAAAACTTGGCATTTTCCTAACACACACACAGAGTGAGAGAGAGAGAGAGAGAGAGAGAGAGAGAGAGAGAGAGAGAGAGAGAGAGAGAGACGGAGGGGGGATTGACATGAATAAAATACACACATAATACAATAGATAGAACACACACACACACAAAATGATGTCTTCAATGACCAATCTGGCTCTAGAACTCTTCTTCCTCCTGCTGGGTCCTCTAACATATTGAACAAACAAGGAGTTAAGAGCATTAATGTTGAGGGTGAGTAAAAACCATTGATTGTTAATGCTGATTTGTTTTAGATTTGTTGTTGGCAGGGATATTGGGAATATATTTGCCCTGCTTTACCCTTGGGTTTTGGTGAAGTGGGATTACCTGTTGCCTATGTCTTTGTGAGCATAGTTAACTTCCTTGGGTTGGAGTTTTCCTTCCAGAAATTTCTGTAGGATTGGATTTGTAGATACATACTTTGAAAATCTGGGTTTGTCATTGTATATGTTGTTTTCTATGTCTATAGTGATTGAGAGTTTTGCCTGGTATACTAGCCTAGGCTGGCGTCAGTGGCCTTCCTATTCATGTGGTCTTTGTGTTTTGTACCATGGTGTTCCTCATCAGGGCTGGCAGGTGTAGCCCATCACTGTCATTTTCACACACTTGAAAAATAGGTCTTGGTTTTGGTTGTGGCTGTGTAAGCAGATGAATACTCAAGAGAGGGTTGTACTGTGGGTTTTGGCGACTACATGCACCTTGCATTAGGTGATGCGGGAGAGATTCATTCTTTAAAAAAGTCAAGAAAATGTCTTAGGAGAATCATGCTAAAAGAAGATAATATTATCTGCTCCAGATCATTTCCAACTATAAATCGTCACATTGAGAGAAGTTGGGGTGTGTAATATTTTTAAACGTGTCTTCTGTTGGAAACACAGTCTGAAAATTTTATTCCTATTGTTTTGATAGGTGATAGTGAATGCTGTGAGAAAGTTTTTGTTTGGAAAAAAGAAAAACTGAAAGGGTACAAATTGGCATCTGAGGAAAAGTCTTCATCAGATTTTGTCCCTAATGATCTTGTTTTCTTCCATGGAATAATCATTATCACTTGGGACTTTCTAGAAAGGTTTTAAATGTGTAAAGGTATGTCAGGATATGAAGCTACAATGTATGTTCATACATGCTTGTTGGTGATGTCTATTTAGCTTTAAGTGTCAAACTGGCATGCCCTAGAATTATCTGTGAAGAGGATCTCAATTGAGGCATTGCCTAGATCAGATTGACCGGTAAACATGTCCATGGGGGTTTGTCTTCACTGAAAACAGATGTATGGAAAGCCCAGCCTACTATGGGCAATACCATCCTGTAGGCAGATAGTCCTAAATTCTTTAGAAAAGAAAGCTAAACATGAGCCTGGAAGCAGTATCTTCCATGGTTTTTATTGAATTTCTCTAACTATACATGAGTTCTTTCATCACAAGTAATTCTGTGCAGACTATCAAGAAGGCCTTCCTTTGGGTTCCTGCCTTGATTTCCCTCAATGATGAGTGTGATCTGGAAATATAAGCTAAATAAAGCCTTTCTCCCACTAGTTGATTTTTATCAGAATATCTTTTCCCAGTGAAAAAATGAGACTAGAACAGTCAAAGGCACAGAAGTGATTCTAGATATGTTGTGGGAGGGAGTAAATAAGGACATATTACAACTGAATCAAAAGGGAAGTCCCTTTTCCCAGAGCCTCAACAATTTTTCTTCATGGATATCACTGCTGTAACTGTCCAGGGAGGCCATGAAGCCATATCCCCACTAGTCTTTTGGCACCCACTAGAGTCTAACTACTGTTGCTGGCAGTGAAGCCCATGTAAATGATCCTGGAAGTAAATAGGTTGATGCCTCTTTCCCACTTTACTTCCTGCTTAAATAACTTCCATCAGTAGAAACAAAGATGGGCACTTGAGACAAAAGAATATGGAAAATAAAGACTCTGTGTTTCAACTCTTATTTCATAAGAAAATATCTGAAGGGGTGAATGTAGAGCTAAATATTAATTCTCTGTCTACAATCTACTCCTTTTGCTGCACAAAATACATATTTTCTTACTTATCTCCATTCAGCACTGATGATTTTTCAATTTGGTTTTTTTTGGGGGGGTATTGTTGTTTGTTTTTCTTTTGTTTTGTTTTGTATTTTTGGGACAGCATTTTCTCTATGTAGCCCTGGCTATTCTGGAACCATGTGGACCAGGCTAACCTTCAACTCCATCATTTGCCTGCCTCTGCCTTTTTGAGTTCTGGGATTAAAAGTGTACGTCACTACACTCGCTGTCATTTACTATCACATTTCAGTTAACAATTGCCTAGAGTTCTGTCATAGGGACATTCCAGAATTTCTTTTCCATAACTTTGCTCTCACAGATGGTGCTACACCCATGTCACTTCAAACTTTGGCTTAGTGTGACAATAGAATTCATTCATCACAGTAGAATGACTCCATCCAAAATTGCCGTAATATAAGTTGAAGAATGAAGGACTTGGGGCTAGGCAGATGGCTCTGCAGTTTAGAGCATATACTGCCCTTAAAGAAGACCTGACTTCATGCTGCCATATATGAGAAATGTTGCCCCTAGGCTTGGGTATGTGAACACTTAAATCTCAGTTGGTGGCATTGTTTGGAAGAGGTTTAGGTAGTGCAGCCTTGATGGAGGAAGTATGCACTGAGTATAGGCTCTGAGAGTAAAAGCTTAACATCATTTCCTTGCTTTCTGTTTTGAGCTTATGTTTGAAGATGTGAAACCTCAGTTTCCTTTCTCTACACCTAGGCCTACTGCAGTGTCTCCCTGACATGCTATGATGGACTCTTACGCCTCTGGAATCATAAATTCAAATAAACCTCCAAATGTTGCCCTGGGTCCTGGATATGTTATGTTATCACAGCAACATAAAGTGACTCATATCAAAAAATAGTGACTCATTCGAAGTTCAGAGACTCACCACTGGCTAAAACTCCTCTTTTGAATTCCACAGGCACCTGCACTTACATATACACATTATATACACACATATACACACACACACACACACACACACACACAGGAAAAAGAGATGAAATTTAAAACAGAAAATAAAGTAAAATGGAGAAACAGAGTGACAGACTTTTCACTTCTTTGAATAGCCCTCAATCATCAATCCTCTTTTACACATGCCTTCTGTTAGGAGAGCTGCCTGACCTAGATCAGGTCACACCACTTTCCTGGTTATATAGGAACTAAGACCTTGGCTAAGAATTCACTTCCCCCTGCATCCTTCTGGGCAGGCAGCTGTAAGCCTTGGAAAAGAAAAGCAGGCTTATTGAGTCAAGGTATACTTTTTTCTCAGCAACCTTGAGTCAAGCACCTGCAAGTGCCCTAACAGGTCCTTGGAACCTGATTTGACTAACTGCCCCCCCTCTGCTTCCCCCTCCTCCATCTGTTCCCAGGGTATATGTGCCAGCCCCCAGTGTAAAATAATAAATAAGAGCTTTCTTAATATCAAGCAAGAGTCCTGTGTTATCAATCTTCACACACTCTACAGTATCTTCAGTAGCTCGCCCTTTTCCCCACCTCTGCCCCATTAAGGCACAGCAATTGAAGGTCCCCACCAATATTCTGAAAGTGAGGTAAATAGATGGGGTGATCCCTTGTGCTAGCTGGGACATATTGGGGTAAATAAGTAAATAAATAAATAGGAAAATGAGAGATGGGGAATACAACCAGAAAGTTTGAATTAGAATTTCAATTAAAGGAACATCTAGAGGAACAGGAAACTGCAGTAAAACAGAAACTCTTTTAGGCTTTTTAAATTCCATTCAACAGGCTATTAAAGATATTTTAAAAGAGATGCAGAAGACAGAGATTCCACAGTTATTGTTAATTTGTTCTGAGTTGGAAATTGAGGAAGACGAGCCCAAGAGGTTATCGAAAAAGACACTGGCTGCCCCTGCAGATCAGAGAAAGATTGTATGTTCAAGGAAAGACAGGGCCTTTCCAAGGAGAGGCACCTTCCTTAAAGCCACCACCATAGCTGTCTCAGAGCTGCACCAGGGCTTGGGGAATAAAAGGGGTGGCTCGGCTTATGCACTAGGTCAGCGGGAACCCAGAGCTGCTACAATGGTGATTGCTTGCTTTTCAAAAAGCTGCAGTCATAGATGAGCTGCAGTGGGCCAAACCAGGCTGAGATATCAATGCAGGATGATACCTAGATTCCTGCTGCTTTAGGGGCTACTACTGTGGTTACTCCCCAGCCAAAAGAATGGAAACATTAAAACAGCCTGTCAGAAAGTGTTTTAAGCCCTCATTAAAAAAGAAGAAAAAAGAGAGAAAAAAAGTGTTATATGTTGTGATTGGTTCAGATTTTGGATGTTCATAATTCAAGGTTTAGCTACAACAGCTGCATTAAAAGAGATTTCAATTAGAGATGTTCTATTTCAACAAGCTAATCTTGGTCTAAAGAAAAGGAGAACTGAAAGATGTATGTATGTTCTGTATGTATGGTGTGGCCAGACATGAGTGTCTGAAGTGTGATTGTGAATGTGTGAATTCTAACAATAAGTAGTACTTGAATTGCTTGGGATATAGTAGAAAAAAAGAAAGAGAGACATCAGTTCACTGTCTTAATTGAAAAGGTTGGAGATGTGCATTTCCCATGGCTTTCTTGCAGAGTGAGAAAGCATGAAATGGTCAAAGCCAAAATGGCCTGAGAGCCAGAGAATGCTGTATGGATGGTTCAAAAGTGTTCAGCAGAGGAGATAATACAGAAATCTTCCTAAATTTTGGTGGTTAAAACAGAAATTAAAAGAATGCAGTTTAATATAAGAATTGAGAAAAGCTATTGAAAAAAGCCTCAGGAAACTGCAGCCCTGTTAGGCATCACCTAAAAATGCAACCATGTCTGCTAATTAAAGCTTTACAAGACAGAGTCGAAAAAGTTTTCAAAAGTATTTGTGACTTAAAAATAAGGTAAAAACCTCCTAAAGAAATTAGGCCTCACAAATTAGAAATTAGAAAAGATAGCTTATGATCATTGAATGATTTTCAAAATTTATTAGGAAATATTCCAGTGGTTATATACTTTTTTTTTAAGCACCTACTGGCGATTTGAAACCTTTCAGCAATATCCTAAAAGGAGATTGTGATCCAAACTCACCTAGACAGCTAACTGAAGAGAGTAGACAAGTTCTCTTACAATTGGAGAATGCAATACAACATCAGCAGTTATGCTATATTGATTATGTGAAATCATGTGAGACTTATGTGCTTCCCACACAACATAATCTGACTTCTGACTTATGGCAAGGGGGACCATTTTTAAGGTTGCATTTACCTGTTTCCTCAGCCAAAGTGTTAAATCCTATTGTTAAAACTTTAGCTTATGTAGTATAAAAATGCCATATGGAGTCTAGGAGATATTTTGGCAGGAAACCAAATGTAATTCATTTTCTCTATAACAAACAGCAAGTTGATTGGTTATTTCAAAACAGTGATTCATGGACAATTGCTTTTACTCAGTTTTTTGGGAAAAATTGATAATCAGTTTCTAGGTCATAGACTGTTGCAACTTGTGTTAATGCATCCTTTTGTATTCCCTAAAATTTTAAGGAGTAATCCTGTTAAAAATGCTATGTTAGTTTTTACTGATGGTTCTTCTAATGGAAAAGCAGCCTATGTTATTGATGGAAAGGAATATGTAGTACAGACAGATCCAGGTTCTGCTCAGGTAGTTGAATTAGGAACTGTTGCAATTGTTTTTCAGCTTCTAATGAATGCTTCATTTAACTCATATGCTGATAGTCATTTTGTTATCTGAGCACTTCAAGTTATAGAGATGGTTCCCTACATTGGAACTAGTAATAATCAGGTTAAATGACTGTTTGTGCAAATTCAATGTGCCATTCATCAAAGAATGGCACCATGATTTGTGGGCCACTAATGAGCTCATTCAAACCTTCTTGGCACACTGGCAGAAGGTAATGAGTCAGCTGATAGGCTGACAAAAACAGACGGCCATTCAGGTTACTTCCAGTCCTATATCCTGGCTGGTATCCCCACTAATTTGTGAGGATGAGATCTCTTGCAAGAGATGGGAGTTGTCTGTACTACCCAAACCCTTGCCCAAGGCACAACAACAAGAAACAAAGCTCTCCAGGTGATGTGTAAGATTGGATGGGACAAAGGACAAGGGCTAGATAAGGAGAAGTTCACTCTGTGGCCACTCTCCCATTTGACACCCAGACTACAGGTGATAGAAAAGGATTTGGCCATTTTTAATAAGGGTCTCTGTTGAGCTGCCAGTCCTCATACCAATTACATGGACTACTGATATCCAATGTGGATGGAATGGTGGCCCTTAACTACAAAAAAACTTCTCATGGCTTCCCAGCTAGTTCCAGAACAATTGGAGGCATGACATGTGGTCCCCTCCACCTCTTCCTGGAATTCCCCTATATTTGGGATTAAAATGGCTTCAGGAAAATGGAGATTGCTCCAGTATCTGAGGTGCATTAAGGCAACAATGCAGGCTATGGGATCCCTTAATCCCTGCTTGCCCTCAACCATGGCTATTCCTAAAGACACGTGCAAGTTTTCTGATCTTTACATTATCCATTATATGGATGATGTTCTAGTGGCAGTGCCTGCTGGGAGATGTCTTGAAGCATTTGCTAAATTGCAGGAGCTCCTGGAGTCTCATGGATTTATTTTGGTCCCAGAGAAGTTTCAAAAAATAAAACCTCCTTACACCTATCTAGGCCATCAAATCCAATAGACCGGCCTCTGGCCTCAAAGTCTCCAGATTGATTGTTCAAATTTAGAAAACTCTTCATGATTGGCAAAAGATTTTGGAAGATGTTCAATGGATCTGCCCCTCTCTTTCTATTAAATCAGGTGAGCTTAGACCACTTCATGGTATTCTTCCAGGGGATCCAGCCCCAAGCTCTTCCAGACAAATTACACAGGAGGCCAAGGATACCATCCAATCATTATTAAAAAGCATTGAAAAAGCCTTTCTTTGCTGCCTAGATTATGAACATCCTGTTAGGGATGTACTTTCTTCCAATTTTTCCCCCAATGCTTTTTTTTGGCAAAATGATCCTATACATTTGTTTCATTTGTCAGCCTCCCCTACGAAGGTAGTTTCCCCCTATTATGATTTGATATTACAATTGTTATGGAAAGTGCATAAATTTCGCATCTAAACCTTTGGAAATCCCCCTAAAAGATTATTCTCCCCTATGATAAGGAAGAGGTTGAGCATTTACAGACTTCTCATGATGGATGGACAGTCTTTATCACATCTATAGGAGCTAAATTTGATAACCACTACTCAAATAGCACCTTGCTGTCTTTTTTTAGACAGCACCCTGTAATTTTTTCTAAGTTTATAAAGGAGGCCCCCCTTCAGGGTATTCACTCAGTGTTTATAGATGGCTCCTCTCAGGGTTTTGCTGTAGTAGCTTCTAGTCAAATGCAAAAGAGGACACCTACAGGGCAAATGTCCACCCAGGCTGCTTAATTCCTTGCTTACATAATGGCCTTTCAGTTGTTTGATAAAGAATCTTTTAGTCTATATACTGATAGCATTTATGTTGCTAATATTGTAAAGCCAAATGGACTTCTCCATATATCCTTCCCACCCCCCAAGTTCATTCTCTTCTAGTTAAACTTCAACATCTTATCTGGCAGGAGATACACCCAGCATTTGTGGGGTACATATGTGCCCATACAGGCCTCCCATGACTGCTTGAGAGGGCAATCCACTTCCTCATTCTTTAACTCGGCCAGGAATAGTCATGTTCACAGAGGAGCAACAACCTCGACAGCTTCATGAGCTAAATGCACATTCTCTTAAATTTCATACTAACTGTTCCTTGCCTGTTGCCACTCAGAATACTTCTTGATTCCCTAATTATGCTCCTTATCATAATTCCCGCAATGAGGGAGTCAATCCCCAGGGACTAAGGGCTAACAACCTTTGACAAATGGATATCACCCATCTGCCTCAAGCAAAAAATTAAAATATATGCATGTCTCTATAGATACAAAATCTAAGGTGGATTTTGTGTCTCTACACTCTGGAGAAAAAATTAAAGATGTCATCTCTCATTGTTTATAGGACTTTGCCTATATGGGTATTCCTTATATCATGAAAACAGACAATGGCTCTGCATATGCTAACCATTGCTTCGCTTCCTTCTGCAAGGAACATTATATTACTTAGTTGGCATCCCACATAACCCTACGGGACAAGCCATCATTGAACACACTCATGAAGGGGGAATATAGGACCTCCCCCAATTCTCAATTATCTGTCATACTTTATATTTTAAATTTCTTAACTGTAGATAAAAATAACTTGTCTGCCATGAAGATATATTGGAATAAACCCTCTGAAATGTTGGGATGGGTTAGGTGGAAAGATAAAATTACAGGAAAATGACAACCGCCCACACCCTATTAGCTAGGGTCCTAGGGGCTGTTTGTGTTTTTCCCCCAGGAACTATGAAACCTATTTGGATACCAGAATGACATGTTTACCCTGTGGATATTGATCATGAATCTACTCCTGCTTTACTGGAATCACTGGCCCATGGAAGGACAGAAGGTTTGGGTCTTGATGGGGAACCCCCACGTCCTGATACTAGTTAGTCAGGAGAGAACATGCCCTGGGAGTACTGACTGCCAATGGGTGGCTGGAAACTTCATTACTGAGTAATTTGACCTTCCTGACACAGGGGAGACTTTGCTTCCAGAGCATGCTTAATGATTCTCAATTGCCTAATGGGTCATTCAAAGTGTCAAGCATAGCTTTGAGTAATGCATCCATTGCTGATTTTCACTCCAATACCAGTATGAGCAATTGCTTAGGACTTAGAGTGGTCCTATATCATAAATTTCCAGGGGGAACAGGAAAATGGCCCCTTATGCTGGAAGCTCCCCCCAAAATTATGACTTGCATAGGCAATTTCCTTGGGGACACTGTGCTCCACCTTTAATGGGTCCTTGTGGGAGGGAGAATTTCTCAATTGTTCTTCCAGAACCTGCTTTCTGAGCAACTGCTGGCCCCAGACAGAAGCCGGTGCCCTGGTAATTCGAGTTCTTGTCCTCGCCCCCATGATGATGGACAAGTGACAGGGGATACCAGAAATTATCCTCTACCACCAAGAAGGGACTTTGGTATTACTGATGCGATACTTTTCTGCCATTGCTGTGCTGCCGCCTGCTGCCGCTTTTGCAGGGATTGCTATTGCTCAGTCCGCAGCCAACAGAGAGACTGTTAACCAGCTTAGAGGAAGGATCTTCCAAGCTCTATCTATGCAGAATGCCCGGCCTGAATGCTAATATTCAGTTTGGAGTTCTTAACTTAAACCAGCTAACTGCCTTACTTCAGAAACAAGTTGGGGTTTTGTGGTTGGTGTAGCAGGCCTCCTGCTCATACTTTGTCATTCCTCTTGTATCATTCCTTCTGCAAATATCTAGGTAGGGATCAACTGCATTATTTTTGGCAGGGCCTGGTCTTTTGTAACCTTTTCCAATGTTTCACCTCACCAGATAGTAGAGGTCAATAAGACTTCATGAGAAGTTACAAAGGAGGCCTAGCACCATCACTCCTGGAGAGGTGTAGACTGATGCACAGAATATGCAGTCTCTCATCTCCCATATGGCATTGCTTTCTCTACATCATTCTCTCACCTGTGAATGGGGTTGTTTAAATTTTGTTCATAGTTTTAAGAAGCCATTAGTTCATTCTTAATGGTTTTAATAACAAAGAGATTAATCTAACCTCATGAGATTCATATTTTCAACACTGACCTATAAATGGTCTTCTTCAGAGGGATCTAGACTGCAGTACTTAGCCTTAGTTTATGACCAAAGGACAGCAGGCCCTGGGGGACTCTGTCCCCTGTGCTTGGCAGATTCCCTGATTCTAAACACAGCAGGAACCATTTTGCCAGTTGGGTATTCCTTCTGACCTGCCTCATTTTCTCTGTCAGACGAGATTTTTATCACCCTGGTATGATTGAGGACATGAGCTAAATCTTGAAGAATTTATGGCAAATTGTGGGAAAGGATACAAGAGAGAGGTTATCCCTGCCTCAGGCATAATTTCCTAGGCACCAATAACAATGAAAGGGAGGGAATTGAATGGTATCATCATCTTTCTTTCCTCTTTTTGAGACAGGGTTTCACTATGAATTCCATGCTCCACTTGTACTCATTGTAACTGCAAGCTCAAGGCTATCCCAGCTTAACATACTGAAATTACACATGTATTACCACACTACCATGGATGCTGTTGTCTTACACCAGGATGCCAAACTCATAGGTCTGGCCTCTAGCCACTGTGTTTGGTAATATAGCTTTCCTTACTGCCATTCCACTTCACTAACACGTGCCGTGCCTCCATTATCTCAAGGACATCCCAGTGGAAATTAGGTTGATATCCAAAAGGAGAACTCAGCAAGCCTTTTTTTTTCTTGAAGCTTACATATTAATTAAATGCACACACACACACACACACACACACTCTTTCTTCTATTCTTTTTTTATTTTTATAACCATGTCAATTTAAATGAAAACAAATATTTATAGACAATATTTGGGTATCTGGGCGTCATTCTTTCCAAACTATTACCTGTTGGTAAGGGGCACTGTCATCAGGGATTCTAAGAAGTTGCACAAATCCTGGCTGTAGTCTGTAAGGCTGCTTTATCCAGCTGTTTTGAATGTAGGATCAGCTGGTACTCTGTTTCTTTTGGTCTACTTGATCAAACCACATTAGTCTGGAAGGAATCCACAGCTTTTCAGTTTCTGTGGAAACAAAAATAGAAATCCTTTTCCCCAGTAACTTGTCCTTGAACTTAAATTTTGGAGTCTTAGCATTTTTATTATTATTTATTATTATTATTATTATTATTATTATTATTAATTATTTACATATCCGATCAGAGTTCCCTCTCCCTCCCTCCCTCCATAGCTCCCTCTTTTCTCCTTCCCTCACTTTTACCCTCTTTGCCCTCTCAATGCACTCTAAACACCCTCCCCTCCCATCCCCCCACCACAATTCCATATGTAGGGGAATGCCATCCAGTTGGGGTCATGTAGATCTGGCAGGTCATGGGAAGTAGAGACTAGGACTTCTCTCCTGTCTCTAGATTAAGGGAGTTATCCCTCTTTGGAGGATGTGTTAGCAAGGTCCTTTTGTGCACCAGGGATACATCCTGGCTCCACTGTCTGAAGTCCCTTAGACTGCTCAGTCCTTCTGGCTGAGACCCATATTCAGGGGGGGCATAAGTCAGTCCCATGCTGGCTTCCCAGCTATCAGTCTTGTGGCCCGTTAAGTCCTCCTTGCTCAGGTAAGCTGTCTCGATATGTTTCTGCAGCCTGGTTTGTCCGCTCCATCTGCATCAGGGTTCTACTTCAACTCAGTGTTTATGTATGGGTGTTTGTTCCTGTTTCCAACAGCCATTGGTTGAGGGCTTCATGGATAAGTTAGTTGTTGATCTCAATCTCCAGGAAGGGCATTTATGGAAGCCTTTCCATGGAAGCTCAAATTGTTAATTGGCAATAATCTTGTAGTTCTCTAGACCTTTCCTTGTGTTCAATTTAATCTTCAAACCAATAATGGCTCCCTCTTTCATGTTCTCTCTCTCTCTCTCTTTCTCTCTCTCTCTCTCTCTCTCTCTCTTTCCTGTCTTCTACTCCTAACCGGGCTCAATCTTACTGTTTGCACTTGTTTTCCTTTCCTCACCCATTTTTTCTCCTACTTCTCTCTCCACTCGCTGCCCCACCCTTCACCTTTGCTCTGGGGGGACTTGTCCCTTCCCGGTTCTGTGAGGGACTTTATACGAATCTCTTAGAATACACCTTGTATCCCTGTCCCTCTGCTGGTGTGAATTATAAGCTGGTGATCCTTTGATCTATGTCTAAAATCCATATATGAGTGAGTACATACTGTGTTCCTATTTTTGTGACTGTGTTACCTCATTCAGGATGGTTTCTTCAAGTGCCATCCACTTGCCTGCGAATTTCAAGATACCATTATTTTTTTCTGCAGAGTAGTATTCCATTGTGTAGATGTGCCACATCTTCATTAACCATTCCTCAATTGAGGGGCATCTAGGCTGCTTCCCAGTTCATGCTATTAGAAATAGTGCTCCTATGAACAATTGGATGAGGGTGTGTAGAAGACTGCAGATAGACCCATGTATGTCGCCATGCACAAAAATCAAACCCAAATGGATCATAGACCTCAACATCAATCCAGCCACATTGAACCTCTTAGAAGAGAAAGTAGGAGGTACCCTTGAATAAATTGGTATAGAAAACTACTTCCTGAACATAAGTCCAGGGGCACAGACACTGTTTCTTCTATTCTTGCACTATAATTCAAGGGACACTGAACACCTGCTTTGTGCTTGATATTAATGGCTGTCCTCCAACCTCAAATAATCCATCATCTAGTGAGTGTAATACATAATATCTTATATTTCCCAAAGACTTCTCAGCTGTGTGACATTTTCAGGAAAGTCTTCACAGAGAAGCAGGTTATCAGCTGGAGTTTGTAGAAAAGAATTAATGGAAAATCAATGGACAGATGTGGACCTCAGGTCTTCAGCTAAACAACACATTTATTACTTAGCTTGACACATATCGAAAAAAATCAGATGATATAGTGCATGAGAAAGGACTGTTCTGGTTAATTTTATATGTCCAATTGATATAACTGAGGGTTGCCCAGGACAAACGTTTCACTGAAGGAACGTCAACATTTGGTTGGCCAGTGGGCATGTTTATTGGGAATTCTTAATTAACCCAGGGCAGTCCTTAGTCATGGGGAGCTTTACTGTATAGAGTGGGGAGATCAAATTTAGATAGCCAACAAACAAGGATTTGTTAATTCTTTCTTTGCCTTTTACTATGGATGAGATGTGACTGCGAATTTTTGTCTTGATTTCCTCAAAATGATGGACTCTAACAAGGTATCATAAATCCAATAAGCCCTTTCTTCTCCTGTTTTGCTTTTTGTCACAAAAACAAATGTGAAACTGGGACAAAGATTATGGGAAGGGAATCAAGAACAGGAGGTATAGAAAAGTCATTTCCATAAGGGTATTAGGTACAAACTTGACACAAGCTAAAGTCATCTGAGAGGAAGGAGCCTCAGTTAAGAAAATGCCTCCATAAGACCAGGCTGTAGGCACGCTTGTGGGACATTTTCTGAATTAGTGACGGATGTGAGAGTACCCAGCCCTGGGCTGGTGGTTCTGGTTTCTACAAGAAAGAAGGATGAGCAAACCATGAGGAACAAGTCAGTAAGTGTCACCACCCATGGATTCTACATCAGCTCCTGCACCCATGTTCCTGACCTGTTTGAATTCCTATCCTGGCCTCCTTCTTCAATGAACAGCAATGATGAAGTATAAGCCAAATGACCCTTTTCCTCTCTAACTTGCTTTTTCATCATAGTGTTTCATAGCAGCAATACAAGCCCTAACTAAGACACTGCACAACTGAAAACTGTGTCCTAGAGGCAGTAGGGGCACATGGGCCCTAGTCTGATTAACCTGTAGAATGGTAAGACCATATATTCATGTTTGAGTGCACATGCTCATGCTGTGTTTGGGAGATGGCCATAGAAGTAGTGGTTTGGGGCTGGATGCAGACACTCACCACACCATTTGCTGAAGGGGACACCCAATCCTTGCTTACTACCCTCAGCTAGGAGGCTCAAAGGTAAATACTTGTGGGTAGGAGATTTCACCATTGTATTCTTTTTAGTATCATGCCCTACTCATCACTGCTATTTGAGAAAAGAATTGGCTCCATTAATGTTAGAAGACAGAGAGTATATTCAGAGCCATGCAATAGAGTGGAGCTGTCTGAAACAAGCCATTATCAAATTCACTTTCTCGATCACCTCAGCGGGCCATTTGCCCTGGTCTGCTCCCTTCTCACTACTCTGTCTCCCAGTACTCTAAAATCCTGGGCCTGTGACTCCTGCACCTTCCCATCTCCCTTTTCTCTTCATCATATCTCTGCCCCAGCTTTGCCATTCCATTTTTGCTTGGCCACTCCATATTTCTGCCAGGCCTCCTGTTGACTGCACCACTTAGGCTCCAATGAGAACACACTTCCCTGTCCCTGCCAGAGGACCCAGCTCAAGTGTACTTACACACTGCATTTGAGCCTTTGCACTCTAATAGGAACGAAGGCTTATTAATTAATCCAGGGTGGAACCCATCATGGAACTCAGTTGGTAAAATATTTCCTGGGCAAACAGGAGGACCAGAGTTTGATCTAAAGTGCCTATATATAAAGAAAGGCATTAATGTGTTATATGTTTGTCATTTCTGAGCTCGGGAGGCAGAGACAAGAGGATCCTGGAGCTTACTAGCCAGGCAGCCTAGAATAATATGAATTGTCCAGATCACTGAGAGACCACATCTCACAAGAGAAGATGAATGGCTCCTGAAGGAGTCACCTAATGTTGACCTCTGACCTGTAAACACATTGTCCACCTATCCACATGCAGCACTAACCCTTACACACACACCTCACACATGCAAATTCACACACACACACACTCTCACACACACACACACACACACACACACACTCACACTTTAAGCTATGAAGGTAAGGTGCCTGTAGTGATGGCAATTTACAATGGGGTTCCTGGAAGTGAGCACTTATGCAGTTAATATCAGGTATACAGTCTGTGTTCAGAAACCTCATGTAGAGTAAAAGAAAAATAAAAGAAGCTACAGAGTTCAGACCAAAACTGAGAGGCCCCAAATCTCCTTTTGCCTGGTAATGAATGCATATAAAACACTCAATAAAAGTGACACAGAAAAATCTGTAACATCTTGATGGAGAATGTTTGAAAGGCCACCATCCAAGCAAGTAATCTGCACAAAATTATTTTCTATTCACCCCAGTCACCAAACTTAGAATGGATAGAACTCAGAGTAACTGAGAGTAATAGAGCTTCCCAAGGTCACACAGCCTGTGGAAGGCTGACCTGAAATGTGGCGACTACTGCATCTTTGGGACTGGGTCTCCTTGAGGGGAAGCCCCTTACCCAAGTCATGCCATTGGATAGAGCCATCTAACTTTCCTCTCCTGCCAAGTCTGGCTTTGGGAGCTGTAAAGGGAAAGAACTTGGCACTGATAAAAAGCAGCAGCAGAAACAGAGCAGCTGCCCAGCATGGGGAATTTAGGGGAATTCTAAGTGTACCCTAAGTGCATTTAGGGGAATTCTAAGTGTACCCTGAGGGCAAGAAAGACAATCAGCCACAGCAGGGCATTCCTGTGCTCTTCAAAGTGCTTGTTTGTCCTAGCATTTCATCTGTCAGCAGCTCCCCACACTCTTTTGTTCTCAGATATACAACTGAGGCTCCCAGAGTGGAACAAGTCAGGTCCTAGTTGCTGAGAGAAACAAGTAAAGTACTAGTTGCTGAACTGGGATGTTTTCTTAGCTTGTAGCCTGACCACTTAAGTCACCTGTTGTCTCATCTTTCCAGAGAAATGGACTTTTCAGGGCAGTTTTCTCAGGGCCACAGACTATTTCTGGTTTTATGTCCTATTTCCACATTAATACAGTCTCCCTTTCCTCCCTGATTCCTCTCATGAGCTTATGAGTGGATTGCCAGTCTCTTTGGAATGGAACTGGACCAATGGACAGCATCTCCCCACCTAAGACAAGCAAAAAATCCAGACAAGAAGGAGAGAGTGGCCTAACCCCAGTGTGGCTGGCAGGAAAAAATTGTAATTCAGGATTTACACCTCCCCTTTGTGGGTCAGCCAATTGCCAGGATCCCCAAATCCTTCACTGATTGGACTGAATGGGGTTTTGATGACTCCTCTCAATTTTCTTGTTCTTGTACACTTGCTTTCATCTCCTTCTGGCTTCTGCTGGACGTCATGGCCCAGGATCCTCAATGTCTATGGGCTAATGTCCAAAGTCTTCAGGCACCACCAAGGCCCTTCCTAAACTGGTAAGCCTGACTTCCCTTTGCTCTTTTCCTTCCTTTGCTTAGTGGTTCCTGAAAGACCCGCAGAACAGGGACCTTCATGCTCCATGTCAGGAAAGGCGCCCCCCCCCAAATCACTCACTAGAAGCGGTTTTGATATAAAAGCATGATGTCTTTTATATTCCAAATACACTGGGGTCCACAGTCATGTACCATGCAGGGCCAGAAGACTAAGTACCACCAGGGGGGAAGTAAGGTAGCTTTTATAGGATTACAACAAAGCCTGCACATTTTAAACCAATCATCTCATAGCATCCAGAGACAGTGCTGTGAGGACCAATGAGTTTAAACCATCCAAACCCTTGCTTTACAGGACAATCAGTTTCCTATAACCCCAGAGGTTTGCATTCCTGCAGGTTCCTGGGTGGGGCAACAAATCTCAAGTACTCACAGTTCCTGTGAGTACAGCAAAGAATGTGATCTTTCACCTATTTGCAGCCAGGGGACCGTGTTTGGAATTTAAGGTGTTTAGGGCTGTTTTAACTTCTAGGTTTTTTGTGGTCAAGGGAGAGCTAGGCTGCATTTCTACATCATTTTATTCCCATGGGCAATTTTGGAAAAACCAGATACTTAGTTTACATTGTTTCTTATTCCTTGATTCTTTCACACATTTTATGTGTCTTAATGTCAAAAAATGTTATTTCTGTACAATGGCTATCAATACTGGCAACCATTCATTTATTTATTTATCCCCCTATCTAGCCAGCCCTGTGATTACATTTTGGTCCATCTCTCTATTAACTAACTCTCCCTTCTTGTGGATTATCCCATCCAAGCACTAGTCAGGCTTAACTCTGATAGCTTAGGAGATCAGGCACTCTCTGCACAGTGTGGCCAGAAACTGTTTTATGGTATCTGATCAGATCAGAATAGATGATCTGTCCCCTATAGACCTTATGAATTGTAGTATATTTCATAATACAAAGACAAAGACAATTAACCCCATATATTAACAGTGTTTATATCAAGGTGTGTGTGTGTGTGTGTGTGTGTGTGTGTGTGTGTGTGTGTGTGTGCCTGGTGTGGCTGAGTATGCAGTTCAGGTAGTAGAATGCTTGCCTGGTTCCCATCTTCAGCACCACATAAACTGAATATAGGGATTCAGGCCTACATTCCCAGCACTTGGAAAGTAGAGGCAGGAGATCAATGACATTCTTGGATACTTAGTCAAAGACTGTCACAAGGAAGGAAGGAAGGAACAAAGAAAGGAAAGAAGCAAGGGAAGAGAGAAAGAAAAAAGTGTACATAGATGGGTAAGATTTTACTCTCTATAACCCAGTTTCTCTCCCATGGCCTTGTGAACTATTACTTCTGTAGGTGGTAAAACCAAATACACAGAATCTCAGCAATGTAGACTTGTGCATCTAAAGTAGGACTTAAATGCCTGGCTGGCACTCCCTTCTCCTAGCTCCCAATGTAACTCATCCCTTGTCTATGGCATACTTGTCTGCTGTCCTTACCAGGTTTCTCTGTGCTTCCGGTTTCCCATAATCCTTCCCTGGACTGCCCTCTTTACATTGTTTGGGGAAAGAGGGGGTAATAAGGTTCTGGAAGTAAAAGAATCATTTGAAGTGACTGTTGTTACTATGACATATTATTTTGTTTATTCGAAGGAAATGTCAGTGGCCTCAGCAGAGTGGAGGTGTATTCAGGTGCTCAGGGCTGTGTTTAGGCTGAGATGGATAAGGAGATGGATTCTGCACATTTGCACCTTTGGAACTTGTAGTAATGGGATCAACATTGTATGCTCCCATTTCTTTATTTACAAATGCAAATAGGAGGGTAGCTGTGTTTGGTAGTCATTACTGGATTTGCTTTAGTGGAAATGGAAGGCACTCTGAGTTAGGCTGACTTACTCATGAATGGAACAACTAGTAAATTCAGAAAGCATTGACACCCCAGATATTCGCTGTTCCTACACCACACCAACAAATGCTCTACGAAGGGTAAGTCACATTTTTGCTAAGCTGAGTCAAGTGGCATACCTGTCCATACAGCAGTGGATGGTGGCAACAAGGTGGACCCATAGTCTAGCCTTGAAGGAGCATGCCACCGTGGCATGTTGTGATCTACACATGATTGCTTTTATAGGATGACTGATTGTGGGTAAAGTGATTGGTTCTTGGACAGATGAGCTCAGTTGATGATTATATGATGGGAATGAAACCAAATCCACTCACAACAAACTTGAACTTTATTGAGTTTTTCTCACCTAGCACTTCCTGCTTCTCACAGTCCTAGAGTCTTACACAGTGTTGAGCATCTTTGATTGAAGAGGAAATAAGGAGAGGAGAGAAAAGAGACAGATGGGAAGAGAAAGGAAGGAAACGGGGGACAATGTTCTGCAGTATCTAGAGATGTTTTGGTTATAGCAGCCATGAGAATAAGGTCAGGGATGCTGCTGAACCTCCCATGATTCATAGTGCAGCCTCTACTATCCAGCTTAAAATTTCAGTTGTGTAGGCCTGAGGGACTCTATCCCAGAGCCAAGAACCCACATTCCACTCCTAAGCCAGAATTCCTGTCCTACCCTAAGAACAGAAGATATGAGTTCAGCTTATGACAGTGTTGCTTCACTCTGAAGAAAGTATACATTTCTTTACTCCTGCAAACCCCATATGCAGCCTAATGACAGAGATAGGGCAGGGATTTTTACAGGGAGAGCCCCTAAGTTGGAAGGTTCTGTTAGTTTCCTTCCAAGGTTTCTGAGGTGGGATTGAAAGCCAGGTACATATGACCACATTTGGTATTTTTGTGGAAGAACAACTTGTTTCCCACTCTGCACCCAGGAAATGAGCCCTGCAGAAATCTGGGGGTCTGAGAAATCCCTGCAGACCATATGGGGAAGAAAAATCCTGCTGTGGTACCCTATCTCCAAAAGCAAACTACAAATAAAACAGTGGGAGTGATGGAGCCATCCCATCAGGTGACTGTCAAGACTGAGTTTACAACAGTTCCCAGTATATATTAAGTATTTAAAATCATTACAAAGTTTAATCCTGCCAAGCATGATGTTGCACATCCTTAATTCCAAGTGCTCTGGAAGCTGAGACAGATGATGGAGAGTTCAAGGTCATCCTGTGCTACATAATGATTTAGAGGCCAGCCTAATTAACTTAGCAAGACCTGTCTCAAATAAAATTTAAAGGAGTAAGTACTTGCATAGCAAAATAACAAAAACAACAACAACATTAA
Organism: Phodopus roborovskii; assembly: GCF_943737965.1. NCBI lineage: Eukaryota > Metazoa > Chordata > Mammalia > Rodentia > Cricetidae > Phodopus > Phodopus roborovskii. Next base: position 262,607 of record NW_026126008.1, on the reverse strand, counting down.
TAATGTTTAATGCAAAAATGATTCATATTATACTATTGAGAGAACATTTTATAATCCCTTTAGAGTCACAAGAAGTGGTAAGGACATTTTTTCTGCAGCCACTTATAGAGCTGTTATACCTTTAGTGTCTTGAGGTGTCATTATTTTTTTCACCTTCATAAACTACAATGTCTTCTTTTTATTTTGTCACTATTGCCACTGTCATTTTTAATGGAAGAGCCCACCACTGGTATTTTTACCAAGTACAGAAGGGCCTTCTCGATCTACGAATGAAGGAGGTGCAGAAAGTGACTTGATCCATCACTGTTGCCCCTGTGCTCTCATTTTTGTTGTTGTTATTTTGTGATTTTTTTGTTGTTTTGGGTTTCTTTCTTTCTCTCTCTTCCTTATCCTCTTTGTACTTCACTCAATCAGGGTTGGAAGATATAGGGTATGGGAGCTGATGAGGCTATGAAGAGATTCTTCAAAGTCAAAGAGTTCTGGTGTAGCTCTCTGTGGATTGCATTCACAGACTGACTGCTGGATGTAACCCCAGAATCAAAATCCAGGAGTGGGGTGGCCATTTGTACATGCCAACAGTCATAACCATGTTCACAGCAGCCACTGAGACTTCTGGTGTGAAAAATAGCTGTTGTGTGACAAAACTTTTCCAGGGAAGACGTAACACACACATCTCATCCCAAATATAGAACCTACGAAAGACCAAAGAATGGAAACTACGACCAACTTGGTGAACCATGAGTTTTATTGTGGTTACTTAGAAAAGTATGGGTGAAGGGTAACTTGCATTAATGACACAAAGACCGCCCCACCATGGGTGACAGCTAAGAAGAGCTGGGACCCAGTTCCACACTGCACAGCCTACAGGCAGCTTAACAAGCAGGAGAGTGTACTTTCCGGTGCCTCCGTTCACTAAACCTCTTCCAGTTAGCTTGGCTGTTTTCTGCTTCTAAAAGGCAGCTGGGCTGGACTCAGTGTCCTCTTTGCTACTCTGTCCATCTCATGTCAGAGGTACACTCAGCCAGTAATGCTTACTTTTGTAGGGCAGGCCCTAGTGAAGCTAGTCAGTTTCAGGGACTTACTGAAGCCATTTTGAGTTGCTTAACATCCTGTTTAATGAGTGTTCCTACAGGATTGAATCTCTGAGGAAACTGTTACATAACAACATCATACCCTGACATTCTGTGGCTCAGATCTCTCCAAAAGCTGTCATTCTTATTCCAAATTGGTAGAGCCCTTCTGGTGGCCTAAGACACTTCCCAAATAGAACTTTCTGGACCATGTACTCTGAAATGTGGTGCTGTGAGTTGGCTCCATGTTTCTTTCTTACTCTGAGTAGTCCCACTAGCCTTCTTGCTATCCCTCAACATCAGAAACAGAAATAACAAGAGCTACTTGGGAGAAATCAGAGACACTGGAATCCTTGGGCAATGCTGATGGAAATGGAGAACAACACAGGAAAATATAGTAGCTGTAAGAAATCAGGCATTATGTTGGTCTGCCTCAACCACCTGGCAGAATTCAGTCAGACAGTACCCTGGTTAGCCCAGGATTCCATTACTGTATAGTCTGCATGCAGGTGCAAAGGACCCCTTTAAAGGACAGGACCCCCCCCCCACTTAATGTTCTTTTCCAACTCTTCCCCACCATTCCCCTAAGAAAGACAGGACTTTTCCTATCTTCCTCTGCTCTTTACTCCTCTCTCTCTCTTTTTTACCTCTGTTCTCTTTCTTTTCCCCTCTCCTTTCCAATAAAACTTCTCATTTAAGCTGTGTCTTCCCGGCATGTTTGTCCCTGCTTCAATCACACTTGCCTGAAATGGAATCCACCATGGTCCCCCACACACAAAGTCCCCTCAGCTTTATCTTACCAGTAGCATCTCAGGAAACAGAATACAGCATAGGAGATGGCCCATTCAGAATAATGCTTATTGAGCAAGCATGAACACCTGATTTGACCCAAAACCCACATTTAAAAGATGGGTGTGTTGGCATGTGCTTTTAAATCCCAATGGAAAAAGTAGACAGGAAATCCCTGGGGTTTACTGAATATCCACTGTAGACAAATTGTCAAACCCCAGAACTGTAAAAGATTACCTCTCGAAAACCAGAGAGAGAGAGAGCTCCTAAGGAACAAGACCAAGGTTGTGCTCTGATCTTAACATGCATGTGCACACTTGTACACATGCACATATCCTCATTCTGGGTCTCTCAACACTATAAAAGCACCAGAGATGAGAAAAGATAAGGCCTTTGGCTTTGTTCATCTTGCAGGCATATCCAGCCCACAGCCCATGGATTGCTCTGAACACAGCCCAATATATTTGTAGATGACAACATCAAGTCACAATGTTATAAGGTTAGACACTCATGTCCCCTCCTCTTTTCAGTTTTCTCCTTTACTTCTTTTACTCTTTCCCTGGTACTCCCCCTATCCCACCTTTTCTCCTGATTTCTTCTTCTTCCCCTGTCTTCTCTGCTAAACACCCTTCCTGGCCTAAGTACATTGGCAAAAGTCCCCCTTTCTTGTACTTTCCACCTGACACAGAGAGAGGACACTAGATATTTCAATTTGAGTCTCAGGTTTTGTTTCTTATGAATACCGCTAGATTGGGAACCCTGAACAGGCAGGGTGCCTATCAGGACAAGGTTATGTCATTCAGAGATTTAGTGGCTCTGAGCTATCGGACTCCACTTGGCCAACTAAAAAATGTGCATCTAAATTTATCATTGTGAAATTCCTTTAAAAATTAGAGATTCTTCACTCTCAGATTTGACTTTTTACATTGCCAAGAGAAGTAGGGTTGTGGCAAAATGGAGGGAAAGAAGGAAGAGTTGCCATCTTCACTGGTAAAGATGCTGGTGGGGGGTGGCAAGTCTCATGTCATTGCACCATCTCCTGCAGAATAAAATTCTGTATTTTCACTGAGTTCTGCAATCTCTGACCACAAATCGCCTGTGATTCTTCACTGGCGAAATTCTGACACTTGCAGCTTCCGTGCTGGTTTCCACATATACTCTAGCCCCATAGCATATCTGAGAAGCCATATCCCACCCATGTGGTTTGTTCTTCCCCTTGCTCTTCTCATTGGACAAATGCCATTGATGCCCTCATTTTGACATGACCCTTACTGTTCCCACAACCAGCCCTGTCTTCCTGTCACACTTTAATTTTCCTATCCATCCATTTTACGGTCTCTTTCTCTCTCTACAGTATAAGCCCTACTAGGAAAAGAGTTATGAACTGTCACCAGTTTCTGTCCTTTGCAGATGTCTTAGTCACTGATCTTTTGCTGTGAAGAGATACCATGACCAAAGTAACTTTTATAAGATAAAGCATTCATTGGTGTTGGGGCCAGTCTTGAGTCACATCCTCTTGCAGAATTACTTATACCTTAAAACTCTAATTGAGCCTTATCTTGGTAAAAGAGAAAACTGCTGAAAAAGCAGTCTGTTCCATTCAACCCAGGAACTGAGATGAATCAAGACACCAGGAACTGAGATAAGCAGACATTTAGGGTCTGATATTTTTTGCCTGGGAAAATACCAGAGCCCCAGAGTCAGCACAGCTACCCCTCCCCATTTCCTCCCTGCTTTGCTTTAAAAACCCTTCTTTGTGCCTAATAAAGTTAGACCTTGACAAGCATTGCTTGGTCTCGTTCCTTCTTTCTCTCCCATTATTTTCAGGTTCTAGCCAACCTCGACCCATAAATAACTAGGCCCCTCTGGTCCGGGCAGGTGGCGCCCAAAGTGGATGCTTGAGGGAGGGTTTTTACTGAAAGGAATCCCCCAACACTGAAGAAATTCAATAGTGTGCACCAAAAAGAGTGCTGGACATGCAGACCTGAGAGCTGCAGCAAGAAGAGAAATTGGAATCTGTCCTCACAGCTCATGAGTATGCTGAATTCCTGGAGAGTCCTCCCCCCCCACCCCCGCATTCCGTTCCATAATAATGAGTTAATTTTGTCCAAAGAAGTTAAGCTCATTAGTAACTTCAAGTCTTCCTTACCAGAAAGAAGGAATTAGAACTTCATATAAAGACATAGTAAGTTTCTTTTCTTTCCTTTCTAAAAACTGTCCTTAGGTTATTCACCCCCTGACATGGGAAAAGGTGGCTGAGGATCTTAATAGACTACTTAAAGTACAGGACCTGATGATTTAAAACCTAGAAAATTCACCTAGACAGCTCACTGAAGAGAATAGACAAGTTCTCTTCACAATCAGAAAATACAATACAACATCAGCAGATATGCTATATTGAGTGTGCAAAACCATGCAAGGCTTATGTACTCCCCACAAAGCATAGTCCAAATTCTTTCTGTCTTATGGCAAAGGGGACCCTTATAATGGTTGCATTTACCTGTTTCCCCAGCCAAAGTGTTAAATCCTTATTTTAGAGCAGTAGCATGTATGGTACAAAATGCTATCTAAGAGATATTTTGCCAGAGAACCAAGTGTAATACGTGTTCCCTATAGCAAATAGTAAGTTAATGGTTATTTCTAAATCTTTACAACCAGCAATTAACAGGCAAAGAAATGTTTACTTAGATGGTAAGAGGTTACCTCCCCTTTTCTGAGAGTGGGCTCAGATGTCAGCACTGGCAATCCTGACTTAAGGAGTTAATTTTCTTTTATCATTAGCCGTTTCCTTCCTCTGTATAGATTTAAGGCCTAAGTTTTCAAACTTTAATTAATTATAATTTTTGGTCCATCAGCTTTTACACAGTTTTTGGGAAAAATTGATAATCAGTTTACAGACATTACAATTTATACTAATACATCCCTTTGTATTCCCTAAAATTGTAAAGAGGAACCCTGTTAACAAATGCTATGATAGTTTTTACTGATGGTTCTTCTGATGGAAAACCAGCTTATTGATGGAAAATGAATATGTTGTTCAGACAGATCCAGCTTCAGCTCAGATAGTTGAGTTACAAGTTGTTGCAATAGTTTTTCAGCATCTAGTGAAAGATTAATTTAACTCATATACTGAAAATCGTTATGTTTTCAGAGCTCTTCAAGTTTTAGAAGTAGTTCCATATATTGGAACTCGTAATAATCAGGTTAAATTAATATTTGAGCAAATTTAAAATGCTATTCATCAAAGAAAGGCACCTTGCCTTGTGGGTCATATAAGAGCTCATTCATACTTCCTGATCCACTGGCTGAAAGTAGTGGGTCAGCTGATAGCTGACAAATATAGTCACTTTATCTCAGGTAGAATTAACTCAGAAGTCACCCAGCTTTTTTCATCAAAATAGTAATAGTTTAAGAAAACAGTTTGGTTTAACTAGAGAGACGGAAAAGGAAATTCAGGTTACTTCCAGCCTTATAATGGTGGATGGACTCTCCACTAATTTGTGGGGAAGATATCTCTTAGAAGAGATGGGAGTTGTCCATACTACCCAAACCCTGGCCCAAGGCACTCTGCCAAGAGACAAAGCTCTCGAGATGATGTGTAAAATGGGCTGAGACAAAAGACAAGGGCTAGGTAAGCTGGATCAATGAGAAGTTCACACTGTGGCCACATTCCCATTAGACACTTAAGGTGATAAAAAACAATTTAGCCATTTTTGAATAGGGTTGCTATTGCACTGCCAGCCCCCATTCACATTGCATAGATTTCTAACATCCAATGTGGATGGAACGATGACTCTTAATGGCAGAAACCTTCTGGTGACTTTCCAACTACTTCAAGAATAATTGGAGGCAGGACATGTAATCCCCTCCACCTCTCCCTGAAATTTCCCTCTATTTGCGATTTAAAAGGCTTCAGGAAAAGGAAGATTGCTCCAGGATTTGAGAGCCATTAATTTAACAATGCAGCCTATGGAAACTCTTCAACCTGGCTTGCCCTCACCTATAGTTAGTCCTAAAGATTGGCATCTACTTGTTACTGATTTAAAGGATTGATTCTTTTCCATTCTGCTGCACCCCCAAGTTAGGCCCAGGTTTGCATTTAGCCTTCCTTCGATTAAATTCATAATCAGGAACACGCCCTTTGCTTTTAATGGGTGGTGCTCCCCCAAAGAATGGCTAAAGTCCTACAATATGCCAGGATTATGTGGCTGCTTGCCTGGATCCTATCAGGCACAAGCTTCCTAATCTTTACATTATCCATTATATGGATGATATTCTGCTGGCAGTGCCTGCTGAGGAGAGATGTGCTGTAATGTTTGCTAAATTACAGGAGCTCCTGGAGGCTCATGGATTTATTTGGCCCCAGAGAATATTCAAAAGAAACCTCCTTACACCTATCTAGGCCATCAGATCCAACAGGCTGTCCTCCAGCTTCAAAGAATTCAAATTGGTTGTTCCAATTTAAAAACTCTTCACGATTGACAAAAGGTTTTGGGAGATGGTCAATGGATTCACCTCTCTCTCCTTTAAAACTGGGAAGCTTAGACCAATATATGATATTCTTCCAGGGGATCCAGCTCAGACCTCTCCAAGAAAAATTACACCAAGGCCAAAGAGGCCATACAATGCTATTTAAAATCATAGAAAAAGCCCATCTTTGCCGCCTAGAATATCAACAGCCTCTTGTTGTAGTTTTACTTTCCTCCAGTTTTTCACCCACCGCTGCTTTTTGGCAAAATGGCCTTATATATTGGATTCATTTGCCAGCCTCCCCTAAGAAGGTGATGTCATCATCAAAATAGGAATAGTCCAAGAAAAGAGTTTGGTTTAACTACAGAGACTGCTCAACAAATTGTTAAACAATGTGATATGTGCCCACAATATTTATGAGTAACTAATATAGGAGTAAATCCTCAGGCCTGCTTCCTAATCATTTATGGCAAATGGATGCTACTCATATTACAAAATTTGGCAGATTAAAAGTATGTACATGTCACAGTCGATATATATTCAGGCTTCTTATGGCTCCTGCACAAATTGGAGAAGCAACTAAACATGTGGTAAGTCACTGTTTAAAATGATTCGTTTACATGGGAGTTCCAAAAAACTATACAGACAGACGACAGATCTGGATAGTCTAGTAAAGCATTTTAACATTTTGTGCCCAATACAAAAATTAAACAAATTACTGGCATTCCTATAATCCTCAGTGACAAGGAGTTGTCAAAAGAGCACACCAGACACTTACAAATATGCTTTATAAACTGTATTATGGGAGAGAAAAATTGTATCCCGATAAAAATAATCCTAAAACTCTTCTAAAGCATGCCTTGTTTGGGCTTAATTTCCTTACCTATGATAAATATGAAAAGTCAGCTGCTGATCACCTTTGGCATCTGACCACAGCACACCCAGGCATTATGGAAAGATCCGCTTACCAACCAATAGCATGGACCAGATCCAGTGCTTATTTCGGGAAAAGGAAATACCTGCATATTTGATAATCAGGCCAATAATGCCAGATGGCTGCCTGAGCGCCTGTTAAAATTATATAACCCACCCAGAGTAAACCCTGAGAAAAATTCTAGATACAAAGATGTGTTTTCTCTGGACTGCCTGCAGCCTGCTGTCCTTGGGAGTTCCTGCCATCTCTAACCAGTATCGAATCTACAACTATACATGGATCATATTCAATGAAGCAGGAGATGTAGCCAATACCTCCTCACATGTTGGGCCCCAACCCTCTTTTGATTCCTTAGTTGTTGATCTCTGTGCCCTGGCTATGGGGGCTTCTGAAACCAGATGGGGAACGTCTAGCTATTACTTGCCCTTGTCCAGACCTGTCAATACAAATACTAGATCTACTTCCAAAAGCGATGTTTTAATGGGCAGGCCAGGACTTATCTTACTATGGCACCTGTACATATCTGCCCTGGATCCCATCGAGACCAATCTATAGAGGACAAATGTGGCTTTGAACAAGATTACTTTTGTGCTGCCTGGGGATGTGAGACCACTGGGGATACTTATTGGAAACCCTCCTCTAGTTGGGACCTTATAATGGTTAAGCGCTTAAATACCTCTTCTTATGAGTTAAATTCAGGACCTGTTCCCTATAATTGACAATGCTCCAATCAATGGTGTAAACCCTTGTGGATCTCTTTCACCAATGGGAATGACAATTACAAAATTGGCCATCTCGCGGGGCTCAATGGGGTATTTGCCTGTATATTTCAGGAGAAGATATAGGCCTTACAGCTACAATAATCTCTTTCTGCCAGCCCTAAAACAGCCGTTGGGCCCAATCCTGAATTTCACCAGAAGGGAAATATCCCTCGTAGGCCTCCTGTTAGACCATCTGCCAAACCATCCCCTTCCCCTGTGAAAGTCACAGGAACTATTCTACCCACCTTACCCCCTGGACTTCCTTCCTCTGCAGAATTGATTCTTGCATTAGCCAATTCAATTATTCATACCCTCCATCAGACCAATAATAACAGATTTACAAGAATGCTGGATTTGCTTTTCTCCAGGTCCCCCTTTTTATGAATGGATTGCTGTTTTTGATAATGTTATCTTTACTAATGATACTAGCTAGTTAAGATGGAGCCCTACTTCCCCCACAGAACAAGGCCTAAACGTTGGCCAAGTCTCAGGACTGGGTTTTTGTCTTCTTGGCCCTCACATGATTCCTCCCTCCTCATTAATTCCAATATGTAACTAAATGGTCATAATTTCCTCACAATACATTTATGTTACAGCACCAGAAGGAACCTATCTTGCCTGCTCCTCTGGTTTGACTACTTATGTGGTAGTCTCAGTTTTCGTAAAGAAAAAGTATTGGTCCAGTTGGTACATCGACTTACTATACATGATCCATAAACCTTCCTTAACTTCTGGGGTCGAGATACTTCCAGCCATGTAAAAAGAGAACCAGTAAATGCCACTAACTTGGCTGTTATTCTAGGTCTTGGAGCTGTTGGGGCAGGGATAGGAATAGCCTCTCTGGTATAGATTGACTCCCATTTCAATCGACTCACAGAGGCAGTAGACAAAGATATTAAAAAATTAAAATATGGACTAAAAAATCTAAAGGATTCACATACTTCTTTAGCAGAAGTTGTGTTACAGTATAGAAGAGGGCTTGATTTATTATTCTTGCAACAGGGTGGCCTCTGTGCAGCCTTAAAAGAGAAATGTTGCTTTTATGGTGATACGACTCGCTTAGTGGAAGACAGCTCGGATAGAGTACAGAAAAGTCTTGAGGAACATAAACGACAGCAGGAACAGGCAGAGTCCTGGTATAAAAATTGGTTTTCCACCTCCCCTTGGCTTTCTACCTTGCTTCCTTCTTTCCTGGGACCATTTGTGGTATTATTGCTGCTGCTGACTTTTGGGCCATGGGCATTCCAGAGACTAACTCAATTAGTCAAAACTCAAATTGATTCCATACTCAAAAAACCTATTTCTGGACACTACCATCAGCTTTTGGAAAAGGAACAGGACTCCTCTGAGGAACCTGTTGAGGATGGAGACAATGCCAATTCTGATCCCCCTAGACAAGGACTTGATTTCACAGGACTCGAACAACAGAGGACCTGGTTCTCTCAAATATGGAGACGTAAATGAAGGGAGTATAGTGGTGCCACAAACAGATGTAGACCCTCCTCTTCGGCTGTAGTTCCCTCAAAGACAGGAGTACATAGGGCTGTCTCTCAGGAGCCCAGTCATCTTGCCCGAGTTTCTCGCCTGATTTTTGATTATATCCTTGAGTAGCTGAGGGTCAATGCACCCTATGTAGCCTAAGACAGAGGTCCTACCCATTAGTCACATAGTGACAAGCCCATCCCCAGGGTCCTGACTGTGGGAGCTTCCCTCGTAGCCTAAGACAGACCCTCCATATAAAATAATTAAATAGGGGAATATGTTGGGAGCCAGCCTTGAGTCACATCCTCTTGCAGAATTACATATACCTTAAAACTCTAATTGAGCCTTATCTTGGTAAAACAGAGAACTGCTGAAAAAGCAGTCTGTTCCATTCAACCCAGGAAATGAGATGAACCAAGACACTAGGAACTGAGATAAGCAGACATTTAGGGTCTGATATTTTTGGCCTGGGAAAATACCAGAGCCCCAGAGTCAGCACAGCTACCCCTCCCCATTTCCTCCCTGCTTTGCTTTAAAAACCCATCTTTGTGCCTAATAAAGTTAGACCTTGACAAGCATTGCTTGGTCTCGTTCCTTCTTTCTCTCCCATTATTTTCAGGTTGTAGGCAACCTTGACCCACGAATAACAAGGCCCCGCTGGTCAGGGCACATTGGAGGGTGGCTTGTAGATTTAGAAGTTTAGTCTACTATCATTGTAGTGGAGAGCATGTTAACTAGCATACATGATGTTGAACAATGGCTGTGAGCTACAGTTTGATCTGCATGCTGAGATAGCTACTTCTGAAAGCTCTATGACAGTGATAAACTCCATCCAACAAGTCCACACCTCCTAATCCCTCTTATCTTCACCAAAAGGTCCCACTCCCTGATGACTATTCATTTATATATATGGACCTATGGGGGCCATTCTTATTTAAACCAGCACATTCCACTCCCTGGACCCTATAAGATTATAGCCATACCACAATGCAGAATATATTTAATTCAACTTCAAAACTCGACATAGTCTTACAGTTTCATATTGTTTGCAAGTTCAAAGCCTCTTCTGAGACGCAATGCACCCTCTTAATTGTAAGCCCATGTAAAAGCAAAAGCAAAAAAGCAATCGCATACCTCCAACATACTGGGGTACACATTAGCATTTCCAAAGAGAGGAAAATGGATATAGTGTTTCCTCACAAGAAGCAAGACCTAAAACCGGCAGGGCAAACTACAAGCATCTCAATGTGGGATGTTAAAGTCCTCTCAGCTCTCCAACCCTTTTGGTCTTCGTTGACTATAACATTAGAGTAGCCATCCATTGAGAATTAGTTAAATTGCATGCAGTTAGTTAATAATAACTATGCAGTCACAGGGACCTGAGCCCAACTTCTCACAGTTCTGACAGTAGATTTGTGACCTTAGTCAAGCCATGTGTCCTCTATGCCCCTCAGCCTTCTTACCAACTTAACAAATGCCTATTCTTAGATCATTAAGTTGTTGTGCTAAGCAAGTTAGGTTACACCTGTGACAACTAATATTTATTACATCATGTTTTACTGTGACATACATTGTCTGTTATTTCACCTGGGCAAACATCATGTACCTTTTTCTGGGGAACACAAATCTGTCCACTCCAGAAAACATCTAGATACAGATTGACTCAATCCCTTCTCAGTGAATCAGCAAGTTTATTAGGGTTACTTCTGGGGACCATGACTAAAAGCCTAACTGAGCACAGGCAACAGATGGCTCACCAGACCTGCATCTTCAGCTCTCCCTACTCAGATGATAGGCTGAAGAATCTCCTCTCCACAGTTATTCATAACCCTGGGGAAGCACCTTGTGGATCCCAGGTTCTAAGCCCTCTGAGTCTCCTAAGTTGCTTTTGCTTTCTAAGGCAAGGAGGAAAATTATGATTCTGAGGCAATAGCTACATAACAGCACTGGCCTTTTAGCTTTATACACTAACACCTCAGTGATGAACATAAACAATGCCACTGCCTTCCTTTGCAGGTAAGAAGTGGCCACTTTCATAAAACAGTATAAATAGAAAATGAATAATGTGGCAGTGGCATGGCATCTGGCTTGAAATAAACATGGGAGTGTATCATGTTGAAATACCAAATAATTGTTATTTTGGTTTGAATATTCTATTGTTTAAACATTTAAGAATATGAGTATTATCATTATTTTTCAGTTTTCTTAAATATTTACATTGACAGGTTTTCATAAATTTATCTTTATCCACCTTGCTGGTCATGTGCACTTGTGAATACACACATTCATTCTCTCTCTCTCTGTCTCTCTCTGTCTCTTTCTCTCCTGCCCCCATACCCTGTTCTTCTTGCTCACCATTTTCATACACAGAGACACTGTGATTTTCTAGTAGACTGAAAGCACTTTTGATCACACATAGAAACTGGTCCTGTGCACTACAGGGAGGTCACTGGGCTCTATGCTACTTCTGACCCAGTGACCTGGAGCTTTCCTGAGATGACCAACTTTGTTCCCAAGTAGAACCTCCTCATCAGGAGAGGCAGCTGAGCCAGGGCACAAATTTTCAAAGCCTCCCCAGTCTGTAAGGTGGATCTGAGCTAAGAAAAGTGCTAAGCCTTAGATGTTAGTTGCAGCAGTCATTGAGCAGTGAGCAGTGAGCCCTGAGCCAATAGGCTATGGGAACTAAACTACAGCCTGAAATGGGAAATGAAAAGAAGTCAGGACATAGCTGAAGAGCCTTGGAACCCTGTCAAATACTTGTCAGCAGGAGGGCAGGTGGAACAAGCAGAATGGAAAGACCAGTAGGGCAGGCCTTTGCTGCTAGATGCTACAGGTCGATGTGTAGACTAAAGATGTGTAAAGGCAGAAAGCAGAAACAGCAACAGGGGCAACACTTGAGGCCATGGACTAACTCTGTATGTGGCCCTGCAGAAATCACATCACATATCAGCAACCTCTTGGCATAATAGGAAGCAGCAGTGGAGTTTGTGCTTCATTTGATAGAAGTGGAGGAAAAGTTCTCAACTTCCAGAGTGCCTTCTCTGACATCAGACTATTTGACTTCTAGGTAACCTATGTTAGTGAAGGAACTATTGCTGCCCTATAACAGGCAGTCTCGGGTCACAGAAAAGGACAGTGGACCAAAGGGACTCAGTGTCTGCACTGTAGACTTTCACGTAGAGTTTCTTCTTTGGTCAGAAAATGATTAAGTATTTCATAGAGATGAACTTCAGTTTTGAAATCTGGTATGAATTGTGTTACAGTTCTGTGTTTCAGTCACACAAGAAAACTAGCTGTGGAGTACAATAGGGTTATGTGGTGTTTTGTTGACTAGTTTCTTGAGTTCTTTGTATATTTTTGTATATTTTGAACATCACCCCTCTCTCAGATGTAGAATTGGTGAAAATCTTTTCTCAGTCTGCTGGCTGCTATTTGGTCTTGTCACATGAGTCCTTTGTCTTCTAGAAACTTCTATGTTTGAGGAGGACCACTGTATTAATTGTTGATCTCAGTGTCTATGCTATTGGAGTTATGTTCAGGAAGTGGTCTCCCATATCAGTTTGTTCAAGGATACTGCCCATTTTCTCTTCTAAGCTGTTCAGTGTGGCTGGATTTCCATTGAGGTCTTTGATCCATTTGGACTTGATTTCTGTGCATGGTGACAGACATGTGTCTATGTACAGTCTTCTAGACACCATCATCCAGTTGTGGCAGCACCATTTGTTGAAGATGCTTTCCTACTCCCATTGTATACTTTTAGTGGTTTTGTCAAAAATCAGGAGTTTGTAAGTATGGGTTAATATCAGGATTTTGGATTAGATTCCATTGGTCTACTTGTCCATTTTTGTGCCAATACCAGGATGTTTTCAGAATTATATATAGCTCTGTACAAGAGCTTAAAGTCAGGGATAGTGACGCCTCCTGAGATATTTTTTTTTATTGTACAGGGTCATTTTGGCTATGCTGAGTCTTTTGTTTTCCATATAAAGTTGATTATTATCCTTTCAATGTCAGTGAAGACTTGAGCTGGGATTTTAATGGGGATTGCATTGAATCTATAGATTGCTTTTGGCAAGATTGCCACTATATTTATGTTACCTATCCAAGAGCATGTGGTATCTTTCCATTTTCTGGTATCTGCTTTAATTTCTTTAAAGACACAAAGTTCTTATCATATAGGTCTTTCACTTTTTTGGTAAGCATTACCTCAAGTTACTTTATGTTCTTTGTGGCTAATATAAAGTATGATATTTTTCTGATGTCTTTCTCAGCCCATTTGTCATCTGAAAAAAGTAGGGCCATTGATTTTTTTTTGAGTTTATCTTGTATCCTGCTAGTATGCTGAAGGTGTTTATCAGCTGTAGGAGTTACCTGGTAGAGGTTATTGGGTCGGTTATGTAAACTATCATATCATTTGCAAACAGAGAAAGTGTGAGTACTTCCTTTCCAATTTGCACTGCCTTGGTCTCCTTTTGTTATCTTATAGCATTAGGTAGAACTTCAAGTACAATATTGAAGAGATAAGGAGAGAGTGTGCAGCCTTGTCTTGTTCCTCATTTTAGTGGAATCGCCTTAAGTATCTCTCTGTTCAGTTTGATGTTGGCAGTTGGTTTGCTGTTTATTGCTCTTATTATGTTTAGGTATGTTCCTGTTATCCCTGATCTCTCCAAGACTTTTATCATGAAAGGGTGTTGGAATTTGTTAAAGCCTTTTTCGGCATCTAGGGATATGTGCTTTTTCTTTTTCAGTTTTGTTATATGGTAAATCACATTGATAGTTTTTCATATGTTAAACCATCCCTGGCACCCAGGGATGAAGCCTACTTGGTCATAGTGGATGATTTCTCTGAGGTATTCTAGGATTCAGTTAGCCAGTATTTTATTGGGTATTTTTGCATTGATGTTCATCAAAGATATTGGTCTGTGGTTTTCTCTCTTAGTTTTGTCTTTGTGAGGTTTTGGTAGCAAGGTGATTGTGGCCTCATAAAAAGAGTTTGGTATTGATCCATTACTTTCTTTCGTGTGGAACCATTTGAGTAGTATTCGTATTAGCTGTGCCTTGAATTTCTAGTTGTATTCAGCACAGAAGCCCCGACTGGACCTGACCTTTGTTTGATTGGAAGGCTTTAGAAGACTGCTGCTATTTCATTAGAGGTTATAGATTTATTTAAGTTGTTTGTCTGTTCTCGATTTAATTTTGTTAAGTAACAGTTATCCAGAAAATTTTCCATTTCCTTTGAATTCAAATTTTGTGGAGTACAGGTTTTCAAAGTATGACCTGTAAATTGTCAGGATTTCCTCTGTGTCCTTTGTTATATGTCTTTTTTTGTTTCTGATTTCGTTAATTTGCATATTATCTCTCTGCTTTTTCAATAGTTTGAATATAGTTTTGTCTATCTTGTTGATTTCCTAGAAAAACCTACTCTTTGTTGCATTGATTTGTTTGTATTGTTTCCCTGCTTTCTACTTTATTGATTTCAGCACTCAAATTGATTATTTCCTGGGTTCTACTCCTTCAGGGTGAATTTGCATCTTTTTGTTTTAAGGCTTCTATTTGTGCTGTTAATTCTCTAATGTGATTTTCTCCATTTTCTTTATAGGGGCACTTAGTGAAATAAAATCCCCTAAGTACTAGTATGTTGTGTCCTCATTCTATGTGAATTTCAGGTATGGTGCAATTGCGCATTGTTCAGTTTCAATGAGTTTGTTGGGTTTCTGAGATTTGTATTGTGGTGGAATTCCATTTTTAAAGCATGGTCGTCTGATAAAATATAGGGAACAATTCCCTTTTTTTTTTTTTTTTTGCCTATTAAATTTGTTATGTCACCTAGTATGTGGTTGATTTTAGAGAAGTTTACATGTGGAACAGAGAAATCAGAGAAGAGGGTAAATTCTTTTGTGTTTGGATGGAATGTTCTTTAGATGTCTGTTAATCCCAATTGAGACATAACTTCTATTAGATTTTTTGTTTCTTTGTTCAGTTTCTGACAGTTGTTGCTGTCTAGCAGTGTGAGTAGTGTATCGACGTCTCCCACTATAAGTGCTTCATATTTTATATGAGTTTTGAGTTATAATAGCATTTCTTTTACAAATTTGGGTGCCTTTGTATTTGGGGCATAGATGTTCAGAATGGACACTTTTTGCTAATGGATTTCTCCTATGATGAATATGAAATGACCGTCTTCTTCTCTTTTGATTAATTTTGGTTTGAAATCTAACTTGTTAGGTATTAGGATAGCTACATGCTTCTTGGGTCCATTTGATTGGAAGATCTTTTCCCAGCCATTTACATCTATGGTAATGTCTATCTTTGAAACTTAGTTGTTTTAATTGTATGTGTGTGTGTTGTATGTATATTTGTATTGTGTGTGTTAGCCTGTGTGTTTTCATTGGCGAGGTAAAACCATTAATGTTTTGGGAAAGTAAGGACCATTGATTGTTAATGCTTTTTTGTTTTAGAATTGTTATTATCGGTGGTATTGTGAATATATTTACCCTTGGGTTCTGGTATAGTGAGATTATCTATTGCCTATGTCTTTGTAAGTGTAGTTAACTTCCTTGGGTTCAAGTTTTCTCTCCAGAACTTTCTGTAATGCTAGATGTGTAGATACATATTTTCAAAATCTGGCTCTTTCATTAAATATCTTGTTTTCTCTGTCAGTATAGATTGAAAGTTTTGCTGGGTATAGCAGTATGACAGGGCATCCATGGACTCTTAGTACTTGTAGAACATCTATCCAGGACCTTCTGGCCTTGAGGTTTTCCATGGTGAGGTCAGTTGTAATTTTGAGATGTCTACCTTTAAATGTTACCTGTCTTTTTCCTTCCCTGTTCTTAAATTTCTTTCTTTATCTGTATGTTTGGTGTTGTGATTTTTATGTGTCAAGGGGTTTGTTTTCTTTGGTCCTGTCTATTTGGTGTTCAGTATGCTTCTTGAACTCTCATGGGCATATCCTTCCTCAGATTGGGCAAGATTTTCCTCAGTGATTTTGTGAATATGATTTCTGCAAATTTGAGCTCAGCTGCTTCACCTTCCTTTATGCCTATTATTGTTAGGTTTGGCATTTACATGGTGTCCCAATTTTACTGGATGTTTTGTGTTAAGTATTTATTGGATTTATGATTTTCTTTGGTTGATGAGTCTATTTCCTCTAGTTTATTTTCAGTGCTTGAGATTCTTTCTTCCATCTCTTTTATTCTGTTGTTTATGCTTGTGTCTGTAGTTCCATAATGTTTGCCCAGGTTTTCTATTTCCAACATTCCTTCAGTTTGTGTTTTCTTTATTGTCTCTATTTCAGTTTTCATGTCTTGAACAGTTTCCTTCACCTGTTCAATTATTTTTTCTTGGCTTTATGTACTTTCTCTAAGGCATTGGTTCATTTCTTCCAGTTTTTTTTTTTTTGTTTTGTTTTGTTTTGTTTTGTTTTTTATTCCATTTCTTTAAAGGATTTTCTCACATAGTCTTTGAGGGCCTCTATCATTTATATGACGATATTTTTTATGTCGTTCTCTTCTGCTTGATCTGCTTTGGGGTGTTCAGGTCTAGTTGGTGTAGAGTCCCTAGATTCTGTGTATTATGCTTGTCTTTCTATTGTTAGATATTTTCTTGTATTGCTATCTTCCCCTTGTTTCTTCCAGTAGGTGCAGGTGAGGCCTATCTCTCTTTATGGTACTCCCTGGGTGGGCTTTTTGCGAAAGAAATTTAATGTCTGTAGATCTGGGTCCTCCAAGATCTCTAGGAGGTTTCCCTCAGGCAATAAAAGATGAAATTCCAGCAGAATACTGGTGATGAGTGTCAAAGATCCAGCAGGCTGGGACACAGGATGTTCCTGTGTGTATAGGCAGATCTAGCCCAGGGGCCTTGGACTCTCCAGCTAATGCTTCTTTAGCAGAGGCCTGGTGATGCCTCCCCTCAGGGACTCATGATGGCACTCAGGGGATAGATTGATCTCTGGGAAGGGCCAGGATCTCCAGTAGAGGACTGGCAGTGGGGGTCAGAGAATAGGCAGATGGGGATTCCAGGTGGTCCAGCATGGATAGGCAGGTTTAGTGTGCTTAGAACAGCACCAGGAAGTTCCCTGAAGTTGTGGGATTGTTGGATCCACTCTCTGTCCCACTGATCAAACAGAGGTATTTGACAGTGGGTAGACCATCAAGTCTCATCCAGAAGCAGCTCCAGTGTGGGAAAAAGACAGGCAAGTCATGTGGGACAGGGAACAGGGGGGAAACCCATTCCTATTATTCATTCCCATACTTTGCTGAAAATTTCCAAAACTTACCAGGGTAAAATAGATTCCTCAGGTTCTTTCCTTCATCCCAATCAGCTGTAATGGTTGAGGACAGTGTGTCAGTAGGTAGGTTTTGTGCCAGTGTCAGTCATGATTTTGTTGCTGTGAAGAGACACCATAACTAAGGCAACTTATAGATGAAAGAATTTATCGGAGATTAAAGTTACATAGGCTGTAATGGTGAGGAGCATTGAATCAGGAAGTCAGGCAGAGATGGTACCTGAGCCTTTAAGTCATATGCACAAGTGGGTGGTAAAGAGAACTAATTGGAATTGTTGTGGGCTTTTGAAATGTAAAATTCCACCCCATAGGGCATGCCTTCTCAAACAAGTTCCTCTGTTAGGGAACCAAGTATTCAAATATATTAACCTACAGGAGATATTCTCATTCAAAATTCCACAAGCAGTATTGTATAACAATGCTGAGAACCTGGGCCAAACTTTAGAAACTTTATCACTTCTCCAGGCTTTGTGTTCTTTACCTGTGAAATAAAGTCAACAAGATGTGTAATTAACTATGTCAACTTGACATATCTCAGAGTCACCAGAAAATGCAGTCTCAATGAGGGATTGACTACATTGGCTTTGTCTGTTAGCATATCTGTGGGGGATTTTTTTCAGTATAATAATTGATATAGGAAGATCCATCTATTTAGGTTAGCACCTAGACAATGGGTAATGATCTACCTAAGTGTAGAGTTTGGGCTGAGCACAAGCAAGCAGACAAGCAAGTGAGCACATGCTTTGTCATTCCTCTGTTCTTGATTGTGGATGAGACTTGGAAAGCTGCCTTAAGCTCTTTCTGCTGTGACTTCCCCACAGTGATATTCTATTGCCTAGAATTGTGATCTAAATTAAACCCTTTCTCTCCCCAAGTTTCTTTTTGTCAAAGTGTTTTACACTAGCAACAGAAAGGAAACTAGGACAGTTATAAAACTTGCTCTAGAATTGTGACTCTTGAATGTGAAGTGCCTGGAAGAACCAGGCCATTGGTGGTAGCTACATTTGAATTAGAGCCAGCTTGGAGTCTAATTTTCAGATATACTTTCTGTTGCATTTAAACATTTCCTACTTTCCACTTACACACAAATACTCCAGGATCTTTGTTATGGAGACACTGCAAAGAGTCTTGTAAACATGTCCTTTGCCTTCCATCCTAAACTTCTCATAGACATATGTCTGCACACATATGCCTGAGGAAAAGCTGGCATGAGTGAAAGCACATATTTTCTTCTCATCTTAAGGCAGCCCTGGAAAAATGCCATCTTCACAGATTATTTGTTCTTCTATATTATCATTATACAGCCTGTGGCAAGCTTAGACACCCTATAGCCTTACACCAAGAGTACTAATAATATATATGTCCAAGATAGCTATGAGGATAAGAGCTGCAATATAAATAACTTTCATGACACTGAGCCTGGCAAGGAATGGGTATTTTACACATATTTTCTACTTTTCTTGCATCTAAATTGTCAATGCCTTGATATCTCTGACTAGCAGTCATGGTGCTAGAGAGATGGATGAGTGGTTAAGAGTGCTTTCCCCTCTTTCAGAGGACCTGGGTTTGTTTCCTAGCACCCATGTCTAGTGGTACACAACTGCCTGTACTTTCAGCTTCTGGAAATCCAATTCCCTATTCTGACCTCTATAGACAATTGCAGGCCCATGAGCAAATGCACAGACACACACACACACACACACACACACATACACACACACACACACACACACACACACACACACACACAAATAATAATGATAATAACAGTAATAGTTGTAGAAAACAACATTAGTAACATATACCTCATCATTTAAAGCTCAGAAAATGAATAGATTTCCTGATTTGGACAATGAGGTTGAATGGCTCAAGGTATGGCACTCATCATAACATTGTCATCATTGCTATCTTATTTATCCTAATCCTCAGCCATCATATTATAGTTAGGGGCATTGGCTATTTCATGGTGTTTATTCTGCCAAGCTCTACATATTCCTCCAGAAACAAGCTCTGTGTCAGTTTTTTTCATTTTCTGTTAAAACATCATGACCAAAACCAACTTTATAGGGGAGCATTATTTTGGTTTATACTTCCCATTGCAGTCCATCACTGATGGACTCAGGGCAGGAACTGAAGCAGATTCCATAGTTGAAGGCTGCTTATTGGATTGCTCACCTTGTTTTCTTATGTAACTCAAAGCCACTCTAGGAATGACAATGCCAACAGTGGGCTGAGATGTCCCAGACCAATCATCAGTCAACAAAAGTCCCCCACAGACTTGCCTACAGGCCAGTCTAAAGGAGGAATTTTCTCAATTCATGCTTTTCAGGAATATTTCCTTCCCAGTTTTAACTACTATATCACTTCTGTGTCAATCTGTGTCATTCTTCTTCAATAGGACATATCTAATTCACAAGAAATTTCCAGATTACTAATGTTTCTTATTTATTTTATTAATCAAAGGGAGCTTATTACTCTCAAGGGATCTCACAGATCCTGTTGCAGGATTGCAGGCTTGTGTTTTGGATTAGGACTATGGTCACCATTCAAATTTTCTCTTTTTCACACAAACTTATGTCCCTTCTGACATGATTTTCAGTATGTATCTGTTCCTGCGCATGTGGAATTATTTAACTAAGAAAATATTTTCTCTCATTTCTTCTTTGGAATGTTAGGACACAATTGTCAGTAGAAAACCCCATGAGAATAGCACATATAAAGATCTATTTGAGCTCATGTCAGCTAGGGAAATACTTGCATCTCATGATGTTTCTGTTTTATCCTTAGGAACCTCTTTATGTGGCAGGGCATGTGATGTGCTGAAATATGCAGACACAGGCTACACACTTTCCTTACAGTATTATTTTAAACCATGTCTTTACTCATGGTCTGGGGAGTGCATGAGTAAATAATAGCAGTCCATGCATTTGGAATACTATAAAGCACTGAACATTATGCAGTTGATTCATATGTACCACTAAGAATTAGACCATTTTCCAGTATATGATATAAATTGAAATAAATGTATTTCAAAAAATGCTACTAATGATTATTTTCAAGGGCAGCAAGGAGGGAGCTTACTGTGTATTTTTGTAAGTGGCTTTCAAGAAGCTTTTATCTTAATCCATTTAACATAATTTGTTATGAGGTTATGTCAATGACAGTGATATAATTAAAGTATAATTCATATAATCAAAGTTTCAAAATCTTCCATCTCTCTTATTTGCATATGACAATGAAGTAACTTTAAATGGGAACCTGAAAATGTTCAAACTATGATACAATGCAGAAGAAACACTAGGTTTATTGGCCTCTGATATACAGGTACTGGCTTGCTCCATGCTTGCTCTATGAAAAGAGGGTTTCCTGACCAAGTATACAATTCCTTAAAGACTTCCCTGGGGTGTATCAAAGGCCACTGCAGTGTGTGTGTGTGTGTGTGTGTGTGTGTGTGTGTGTGTGTGTGTTGTGGGGAGATGCACTCGGGCTGGATATCTGTAACTTGTAATATATCACTTGTCACCAGCACTAACAGAAATACAAATGGCATGGATATTTTGGATAGAATTCTTACTTGATAATTTTGCTTATTGTATATAGAATTACTATGTTAAAGTTACAACTTTTCTTTTCTTTAGAGGAAAAAGGAAATGTTGGGAAATATTACTTTAACTATGTAAAGATGTGTTGTTTTTGTTTGTGCTGCATTTTTTTTAATTTTGCAAATATCTGTTGCTGTTTCCCCTTGCCTGCCTAAGGCATCAGATTTGTTTAATAAAAAGCTGAAAGGCCAATATCTTGGCTGTAGTGGAATAGGTGGGAATGGTGGGTAGAGAGAATAAATAAGAGGAGGAATATAGGCTTGGGAGAGAACAAGGGAGAAAGAGAAGGAGATACCTCGTGTCAGCTATCCAACCAGGTAGCCACCAGCTAGCCAGACATAGAGAATGCAGTGAATGTAGAACATACAGAATGAAAGAAAAGTAAAAAAAAAAAAACCTTTGGCAAAGTGTAGATGAAGAGAAACATGTTAAATGAAGTTCTAAGAGCTAGCAAGAAAGGAGCCTAAGCTAAGGCCAAGCATTCATAAGTAATAAGTCTCCCTATCTTTATTTGGGAGCTGGTTGGCAGCCTAAGAAAACCTCCCACATAAACCCACTCACATTATTTCAAAAGCACTGCTCTTGGAGGTTGACTTAATCTATTGAACTTTAGGTCTGCACGTTTTATGAAGGGGGCAATGAAGATCTATTGTGTCAAATATGTGGCCTCTCATATAATACAGAAGTTGTGCTATACATTGAATGGCAGGTAGAACACAGAGAATGGCAATTTCAAGTCTATCTCATGATTGTTAATATGAAAACATACCTCTGTTTGTGAGTGTCATGATAGAATTACTTGCTGGTGGGCAGGCAGGATTGGGCATATTGTACAGAATATGGGCATATTCTCACATTGTACAGAAGTTTTTATATCTTTGAAGATGGAAGCCCTTTTCCTTCCCTTCACATGTTGGGCTCATTTTATAGCAGTGTGGTAAAAAGCATGTTCATGATAGGCATAGTTATTAATTTTGTACTTCAGGTTCTGGCTGTGGCTACTCAACCATGACTAGAGAGAATATCACAATTCATTCATTCATTGCTCCTCTGGGCATTAGCACTCTCCATCACTGGGTTGCCAGGCAACTAAACAACACATGTATCTGGAGGTAAGTGACAGAATCAAGACAGGCAGAGGAAAAGCTTTAGTTCTCAAGTGGGTTGAGACATACCAAACTTTAGAAGATTACTGAGATCTAGAAAATTCTTGTTTTGAGTAGTGAAGTGATGTTGTGCAGAGTGTATGTGAAATCTTTAAGGACAAATCGGGTTAAATTTTAATCTAGTGTCCCATATGTTGTACCTCCCATCCCCCTATTTCAGGCCTTATTGACATTCTCCCTGTATGAGGATCTCTGCTGAGTGGTATAGAGATGCATAAGAACCACTTTGTAAAAACCCCTTTAAACTTTTCCTTCATTCTCTTTCTATTCATGGGTGGTCTGGAAGCCAACTGACCTTAAATTCCAACACTCATATTAACTACAAACGTTTGCACTGTTTGTGATTATTTTATTTTGGTTTTCCTTTTGGATCTCTTGTCTTGTTTCACCATTTCATTCTTCAACATTTAAAAATTTTCTTTAGTGTGTGGTTTGGGTGTACCTGCCGACCAACCAGCAGTTGTGGAGGTTATTGACTCATTGGTAGTCACTCTTTCATGTGATTTCTGGGACATAAAGACAGGTCTTGAAGCTTAGTCCAGACTGAGTGCCTTCAGCATCCCATTTACCCAATAATTTAGAGTTTTGGTGTTGTTGTTTTATGATACTGGAAATTGATCTTAAAGCCTCATACACACTAAGCAAGCACTCTGAACTATATTCCCAGCTCCGCATTCTATATATTCCTTTAAGTAAACATCACAATACCCCAAAAACTGCAATAACAAGCCAAATTCCACTAATGCCTGAACAAGTTAAGAAAAAGAAGAAGAAGAAAAAGAAGAAGACAAATAAAAGAAGAAGAAATGCCTTTAAGTGGGTAAGGTATACAATTTAGCGAATGAAACCAAAATCTTGTTAACAAGTACCATTTATATGTGTGTCTGGAGGTTACTGACTGTATCACAGATCATAACCCTGCAGAGACCCAGGTCAATAGTGTTCCTTCAGCCCTGGTGGGGCAGCACTGATAGTATCTGGACCTTCTTTTCCTATTAGGAGCTTATTTCTGGTGTCTCCCCATCCTCATTTTGAAAGCTCTTAAGAAAACCACTATGTACCCATCCTGGTGACTCATATTGTATGTCTATGCACTGAGCTGATATCACCAGGGGCTCAATGTGTCTGGCTTAATCAACTGAGGTTGTGTATAGCATATGCAAATGCTGGAAGAGAATACATGGCTTTGCTTCCTGCTGTTATACTCACATCCTCTTTCTTGGTCTTTATAGCCAGAAAATCCTGCTTCACTAAGACCCTTGTCTACCCTTTTCTTCTCCAAGAAAATACATTCCTTCATACATCATTGTGATGTAAGGTAAAATAGTTTTGATGTGAATTTTCTTGAACTCTTATGTTCATAATATATATGAACCATCATGTGAGAAATGGATAGCCTCATAAAATAAAAACATCGTCCCTTGACAAGCAGATATACAAAGGAGTAATAATCTAGTCTCCTAGTGAAACAAAATGCATACTTACTCCAAGTGTCTGTTTTTGCATCTAGCTGTTATTGTTTACCAAATACCATTGTAAGTGCTTTCTCTCCACTGATAATTTTAATAAAAATAATATAATTTTAAAATTGCTATTCATACTCTTTTCGCTTTTGCTGATGTGAAATTCTAGGCTCAGGGCTCTTAAGTAAAAAAAAATCATTTTTTTCATTATTGTAATAAAATATCTAGAAAAAGAAAATTAAGTTATGGTTTGTTTCAGTACATATTACTTTATAGTTCATGATGGGAGGAAGGATGTGATAGTCAGACTATGGTAGCTCTTATTGTGTCTATAGTCAGGGATCAGAGAGAAGTGTGATTCTTGGAATTTACTTACTTTATTTACCCTTTTTTTCAGTCTTAACATAGACAAAGGAATGGTGCCTTTTGCATTCTAGATAGACCTTCCTATTTCAGTTAAACACCTTTAGAAACAGCCTCACAGTTTTGTCTAGAAGTAGTATCCTGTCTTGGTTGCTGTTCTATGACCGTAATGATACACCAGGACCAAGCAACTTACAGAATAAAGAGTTTATTTGGGGCTTACTATTTTAGATGGTGAGTCCATGACTCTCATGACATGCAGTACAGCAGCAGGCAGGCAGTTTTGACAGTGGAGTAGTACCTTAGTACTTCTGTCTTGATCTACAAGCTAATGCAATTGTGTGGGCTTTTAAAACTTTCAAGCCTGCCCTCAGTGATACAGCTCCTCCTACAAGGCCACACGTCCTGCAACAAGGTCAGACCTCCTATTTCTTCCAAAACAGTTCCACTAATTTTAGACAAAGTATTAAAACATATGAGCCTATGGTGGGCATTCTCATTCAAACTACCACATCTCCTATGTTATCTGAAACTCCATCAAAATTAACCACCTCAAGTTAACTTTGTACCAAACACTCAGCTGAGTGATGGAACCAGAATATAAATCAGACTATGGATGAGCATATACTCTACTATTAAGAGCTGTACAACACCTTCTCTTTAAGTCCAAGTAGCCTAATAGATTGTTCCAAAATAGTGATGTTCATAATCCTATCACTAAAATATTTCTGTAGTTTCAAAAGTGAAGCACAAGGAAGGAGAGGGATGTGGTAGCTCTGATGGGGATGGGATTGAGTGCAGATCTTCTCACTCCAAATACTATAGCCTTTTAGCACCAGGATAATAGGAAACTATAAATAATAATATAGGGAAGAACATATATCTCAGAGTAGAACTTAAATGATTGCCTCATTTCTTCCTTTACTCTGTCTTAAGAATTGCATGGAATTGCCAATGTATACCAGATACAAATCACTGGGGGGAACACACCACGCTCCTGCATGGTACCAATCATGAACTCTTGTCTTCAGTGACATCGATTCACGAAACTTGATTTGTAGCTTCAATGGTTGCCCCATCGTTGCCATGCTCCCTCACAAAAGCTAGAATTGCTGTAGGTAAGCTGTTTCCTTTATATCTGTGTTTATTTTGTTCATAAGACTACAGAGCATTGGCAGTTATCAGGTCCATGCATCTTCATGGAGTCTAAATATTTGGTTTGGTTTGGTTTCTCATTCCCCTTTTTGCATCTGCATTCTACCTTTCAGCAATAGGAATATATCCCTCTTTCTTTTAAGAATTATTTGATTTTCTCTTTATTTTTTACCTCATACATGATATCCTGACTGCAGTTTCACCTCCCTCTTCTCCTCCTAGTCCCTCTTTACCACTCATCATCTTTTCCCTTCATGAAAGGACAGCTTTCCATGGATATTCACAAAACATGGCATGTTAAGTTTCAACAAGTCTAGATATAAGACCATCACATTAAGAAACAACCTAATAGGAGGAAACAATTCCAAAAAGCAGGCAAAAGAGTCATAGACAATCCTTGTTTCACTGTTAGTAATCCTGCAACACCAAGATGTACAACCATAACATATATGAAGAGGATCTAAGTCAGCCCTTATAGCCTCCCTGATTGATAATTCTGTCTCTGTGAAACTCTATGAGCCCTAGTTATTTGTGTCTATGGGTTATTTTCTTTGTCCTCCTCATGTGTAAGATTCCTGAGCTCCACCCAATGTTAGGTCTTGGCCTCTCCATCAGCTCCCATTAGTTACTTGGTGAAACCTCTCTGATGATGATTATGATAGGCTCCTAGGCTAAATCTACTGTAATAGCAAAGTACCATTAGTACTAATTTCATTGATCCCATCTCTCTGTATGTCTCCTTCTCTGACTCTGTTATTATCTGTGTGTATTTCTCTCTCTTGGTCCTGTTTTGATCTATCCTAGGACTTTGAGACATCCATACTCTGATTCCTGGCTATCCAAGTAATATCAGGCACAGGATCCCTCTCATGGCATGGTCTCAACTTGGACCATTCATTGACTGGCGACTCAGACACGTTCTCTGACTCTTGTACCATAGCACATCTTGCAGGCATGATAACTTTTGAGTCAAAGGTTTTGTGTCTGTGTCAGTGTCCTAATACAGCCACAGGACTCTTTGCCTGGTTACAGAAGGTGTCCAGTTCAGGCTCTGCATACACCATTGGTAGCAGACACTGGGAAGGTCACCTGCATCCATTCTCGGGAGTTTCCATTACATTAGGTTTCTACCACTCCCCTAAATGTGCCTCAATCCCAGTCATCTTTCAGTATTCTCTCTCCCACCACCACACATGATTTCTCCTGTTGCCATCTTCAAAAGTTCTATTCTATTTCCTCCTCCCAGGAAGATTCCTGGGTCCCCCATTGAGTCCTCCCTGTTACTTAGCCTCCTTGGGTCTGTGAGTTGTAGCATGATTGTCCTTTACAGGTAATGTTCACTTTTAAGTGAGTACATACAATGTTTGTCTTTCTGGGTGTAGGTTAACCTCGCTCAGGATTATTTTTTTTCACTAGTTCCTTCCATTTACCTTCAAATTTTATGATTTTTAAAAAGCCACTGTGCAAATGTACCACGTTTTCTTTATTCATTCTTTGGTTGAGTGGCATCTAGGTTGGTTCCAGTTTCTGGATATTACAAAAACTGCTGTGAACAAAGTTGAGTAAGTATCCTTGTGGTAGGATGGAATGTCCTTTGCGTTTATCTCAGGAGTGATATTTCTGGGTCTTAAGGAAGATTGATTTGCAATTTTCTGAGAAATTTCCATATTGATTATCATAGTTGCCATGCAAGTTTGCACTCCCATCAGCAATGGATGAGTGATCCCCTTGCTCCAGATCCTTGCCAACATGAGTTGTCATTTGTGATTTTGATCTGAGCCATTCTGAAAGGTATAGTATGCAATCTCACAGTCATTTTGTTTTATAAGGATTATGTATATTTCCACTAAGTGATTTTGAACAACTGAAGATTCTTCTGTTGAGAATTCTCTGTTTGGATCTGTTCCCAGTTTTTAATTGGATTATTTTTAATGTCTAGTTTATTGAGTTCTTCATATATTTTGGATATTAGCCCAATGTCAGAGATGCAGTTCGTAGAAACTCTTTCTACATTCATTAGGTTGCTATTTTATACTATTGACTGTGTTTTTTAATGAACTGAAGCTTTTCAGTTTCACTAGAGTTTCCCTCATGATATTGCTACAAAAATACTGAAGGAAATACTGGAAGACTGTATCCAATACTACAGCAAAAAGATCATTCTCCATGATCACATAGGATTCATCCCTGAGATGCAGGGATGTCACAGTACATGAAATTATCTCAATGAAATCCACCATAGAGACACACTGAAAGAAAATGCACAGTTATCTCATTAGATGCTGAAAAAGCCATTGACAAATTGTAATACCATTTATTATAAAAAGTCTTAGAGAGATCATGGATACAAGGTATATACCTGAACATAATAAAGGCAAATTATAGCAAGCTTATAGCCAACATAAAATTAAGTATAGAAAAATTGAAAGCAATTCCACTAAAATCAGGAACAAGACAATCCTTCTACTCTCTTTACATCTACACATACAGTTTTTTTATGTTCTAGCTAGAGCAGTATGGGAGCTAAAGGAAATCAAGATTTTACAAATTGGAAAGGAAGCAGTCAAATAATCACTACTTTCAGTTTATGTGTATGTGTGTGTGTGTGTGTGTGTGTGTGTGTGTGTGTGTGTGTTACTCCAAAATTTCTATCAGGAAACTCCTGCAGTTGATAACACCTTCAGTGAAATGGCTGGATACAAGACGAGCTAATGGACAAACCAAAACAAACCCCGGTAACCCTTTTATATACAAAGAACGACAAGGGTGCTGATGAAGAAATCAGAGAAACATCACCCTTTACAATAGCCACCAAAACATAAAATATATTTGGAAAATCATAAGCAAACAATTGAAAGACCTATATAACAAGAACTTTGAGTCGTTAAGGACAGAAATTAAAGATAATGGAAAATGGAATGATCTCTCATGCTCTTGACTAGGTAGGAACAACATAGTAAAAATGGCAACCTTGACAAAAGTATTCTGCAGATTCAATGTAATCTCTATCAAGCTCCCAGCACAAATCTTCACTGACCTTGAAAGGACAATACAAAATTTTACAGAGAAAAACAAAAGACCCAGGATAGCAAAAACAACCCTGTATAATAATGATATTCAGGAGGCATCACAGTCCCTGAGTTCAATCTCTATTTTAGAGCTGTAGTCCTGAATACAGCTTGGTATTGGCACAAAAATACACAGGTAGACGAATGGAATTGAACTGAAAATCCTGATATTAACCCACACAACTAGTAAAACCTGGGTTTGATGAAACAGCTAAAGTATACAAAAGAAGGAGGAAAGCATCTTCAACAAATGGTGCGGGAATAACTGGATGATAGTTTGTAGAAAACTGCAAATAGACCCATGTCTATTGTTATGCGCAGAAGTTAAGTCCAAATGGATCAAAGAATTCAACATAACTCTGAACCTCTTAGAACTACTTAGAAAAGAATATCAGAGGTACCCTTGAACAAATTGGTGCAAGAGGCCACTTCCTGAACATAATACCATTAGCACAGACACTGATATGGACAAATAATAAATTGGACCACCTGAAACTGAGAACCTTGCTTAAGGAAAAGGACACAGTTGACAACACCAAATGACATCCCACAGACTGGGAAAACAAATTCACAAATCCTACATCTGACAAAGGGATGATCTCCAAAATATAAAAAGAAAACAAGACACTAGTCACCAAAACACCAAATAACCCTATTAAAAAGTGGAATACAGTAATGAATAGAGAATTCTCAAAAAAGGAATCCAAAATTGCTGAAAGACACATAAGAAACTGTTCAATATCCGCACCATCAGGTAAATGGAAATCAAAACAACTCTGAGATACCATCTTACTCCTGCCAGAATGGCTAAATTTAGAAATGTCAATTACAGCTTATCCTGGAGAGGAAGTAGAGAAAGGGGAACACCCGTCCACTGCTGGTTGGAGTGCAAACTTGTACAGCCATTTTGGAGATCAGTATGGCTGGTCCTCAGAAAAATGGGAATCAGTCTACCTCAAGACCTGGCAATTCCACTCTTAGGCATATACCCAAAAGATCCACATCCATGCAACAAAGACATATGTTCAACTATGTTCATCGCAGCATTTTTGTAATAACAAGTACCTGGAAGCAACTAAGATGCCTCTCAACTGAAGAATGGATAAAGAAGATTGGGTACATTTACACAATGGAATACTACTCAGTTGACAAACACAATGGAATTTTGAAATAATGAGGCAAAGGAATAGAACTTTCAGAAACCATCTTGAGAGAGATAACCCTGTCACAAAAAGAGTAACATGGTATGTATTCACTCATACATGGATTTTAAATACAGAGCAAAGGACCACCAGCGTAAATTCACACCGCCAGGGAAACAAGGATACAAGGAGGTTTGTAAGAGTTTCATACAAGGTGCCTCACAGAAGGGTAAAGGAACAAGTTTTTCTGAGCATAATGGGAGTGGGGGGACAGTGAGTGGAGAGGGCATTAGGATAAAGAGAAGTGGAGAACAGTAGAACTTGTGGGACCAGAAATGTTGAGTCAGGTGGTAAAAAACAGAGAGCAAAAAAGATATACCATAATAGAAGGGAGTGCTTATAGATTTGAAGAGAAAAGTGACTCTAGAGAAATGTCCAGAGACCTACAAGGATGACCCCAACTAACAATCTGAGCAAAGGTGGAGGGGCTACCTTAAATGCCCTTCCCTGATAATGACCTTGATAACTAACTAATATACCATCATAGAACCCTCATATAGTAGCCAATGGAAATAGAAGCAGACATCCAGAGCTAAACACTTAGCTGATCTCCTGGATACAGAAACCCATAGAGACAGCTGACCTGAAGAAGGGGCAGCTCATAGACTCCCAGACTGATAGGTGGGAAACAAGCATCGGATCAACTCATAACTTCTGAATATGCATCTCAGTTAGAAGGCCTAGGCAGTCTAAGTAACCTCTGAAAGTTAAACCTGGATGTATCTCTGATGTACAAAAGGACTTTGGGAGCACATTCCGCATGAAAGAATACTTTCTTAGCTTAAAGGCCAGAGGGAGGGCATAGACTCTTCTCCACATGACTTAGGGATTTTGATGATCCCTCCTGGAATGCATCACACTCCCTGTGGAGTGGAAGGGGAATGGGACAGGAGCAGGCATCGGGGGACATGTGAGGGAAGAGTGAACTGGGATTGATATGTAAAATAAGAATATATATATATAAATATATATATATATATATATATATATATATATATATATTGTGTGTGTGTGTGTGTGTGTGTGTGTTCGTATAATTATATGTAGGCTATAGATAGTCACCTATGATAATAAAAACTTATAATAATGTTAGGTTTTCTACATATGTAGAGATATATTTCAAATGTCAAATATACTTTAAACCTTTCAAAGACCTACAGAATATGACATTTAAAGTAATTTATTAGAGTTTTTTTATTGCGCAGCTGCTCCAGGGAACACCAATTTTGTCAGAGTGTTATATATGCATTGAGGAATCTCATTATAGAGTTTTCCTTCAACATGGCAGATAATAGTCATTTGGCAAGAAATTTCTTTTTCCTGGACTCTTTGACTGAATGCTGTATAACCTGGACATGTAAAACCAACAGGAAAGTGGCTGCTGAATTTGGCAAAACAAAATGGGACAGTCCTTCAGGATTCTTCATGTAAGAGTCTGCTAGATATTCTGCAGAACTCAAGTAAAGTGACTGACAAATTGCCAATACAGGTGGACAGTTTAAAAATTCCTGCTTCACTGAGAAGTGTGCCAACACACAATGGCCTGTGGGCTGCACAGACATGCCCCAACGTTATAAAAGAACTTTGGTGACTGTCCAGGCATCTAGTTGTCTCATTCATTTATGGACATTATATGTTAACCTTTGAGGTCTTTGATTCATTTGAAGGCAGATAGTTATGTTTATGGATTTCTTTAGTTATGATAAGTGATAAGTTACATGTGAAACTTTAGACTAAAAAAGATAAGATATAGAATTTTTTTCTTTAAATTTTGCCAAAATTTGCCAAAATTAATCTACTCAACATTATTAGTTAAAGTTCTTCCTGGATAAGTGTTTTTATATATAATTTTACTTGTTAAAGTTAAAACTTTAGTTTTTATTTAAACAGAAAAGAGGAAATGATGGGAGTATCATATATATATATATGCTTGTCTTATTGATTGGCAAATAAAACACTGTTTGGTCGATAGCCAGGCAGAAAGCATAGGCAGAAGAACTGCCAGGCCATGAGAAGGCTGGGTTAGGAAGGCAGATTGACGTGCCAAGGAAAGTGATAGCATATAATGACGGGGAAGATAGGATGTACCTGGCATTCTTGTGTAAGATAATATCTTGTAGGAATACATAGGTAAGTAGTTATTGGTTAAAATTAAGAGAGAACCAGCCAGTAAGAAGCCCTTGTCTTCAGCCAAAATTTTTATAGCTAATATAGTGTATGTGTGCTTATTAGGGGCTGAAGGGTGGTGGGACCTGGAGGCATCATGTGGGAGGACAGAAACCTCCATCTTCAATAACTAAGCACAAAGACACAATTCTGAAATCTATGCACCAATTTTAAGGCACTCACATTCATGAAAGAAATGCTACCAAAACTCAAAGCTCATATAAAACCTAACACACTCCTGAGATGAATATGAGTATGAAGTGACCGTCTTCATCAATTTTTACTAATTTTGGTTTGAAGTCTAAAATGTTAGATATTAGGATAGCTACGCCTGCTTGCTTCTTATTTCCCCCCCATTTGATTGGAAAATCTTTTCCCAACCCTTTTACCCTGAGGTAATGTCTATCTTTGAATCTAAGGTGTGTTTCTTGTATGCAGCAGAAAGATGGATTCTGTCTTCGTATCCATTCTGTTAGCCTGTGTCTTTTTATAGGTGAGTTAAGACCATTAATATTGAGGGTGAGTAAGGAACATTGATTGTTGATGCTTGTTTGATTTAGGTTTGTTGTTGGCAGTGGTATTGTGAATACATTTGTTCTGCTTCACCCTTGGTTTCTAGTATAGTTGGATTATCTGTTGCCTACATTTTTGTGAACCTAGTTACCTTCCTTGGGTTGGAGTTTCCCTTCCAATACTTTCTGTAGGGCTGGATTTGTAGATACATATTGGGAAAATCTGGTTTTGGTCATTAAATATCTTGTTCTCTCCATCTATATTGATTGAGAGTTTTGCTGACATAGTAGCGTAGGCTGGCATCCGTGTTCTCTTAATATTTTAGAACATCTATCCAGGACCTTCTAGCCTTGAGGGTTTCCATGGAGAAGTCAGGTGTAATTTTGATAGGTCTGCCTTTATATGTTACCTGTCCTTTTTCCCTTTACTGCTCTTAATATTCTTTCTTTATTCTGTATGATAGATGTTTTGATTATTATTTGTCGAGGGGTCTTTTTTCTTTGGTCCAGCCTATTTGGGGTTCGGTATCCTTCTTTGTATTTTCACGGTCATGTCCTTTTTCAGATTTGGAAAGCTTTCCTCAATGATTTTGTTGAATATGGGAGGGGAGGGTGTTTAGAGTGCATGTGAGAGGCAAAGAGGGTAAAAGGGAGGGAAGGAGGGGAGGGAGGGCTGGCGGGAGGGAGGGACGGAGAGGGGAACTGGGATCAACATGTAAAATAATAAATTAAATTAAAAATATGCTTCGACTCCAAAATTTAAGGTGAAGGACAAGTTACTGGGGAAAAGGATTTCTATTTTTGTTTCCACAGAAAATGAAAAGATGTGGATTCCTTCCAGACTAATGTGGTTTGATCACGCCAGACTGCCTGAAACAGTGTACAAGCTATTCCTACATTCAAAACAGCTGGACAAAACAGCCCTACAGATTACAGCCAGGATATCTGAATCTTCTTCGAATCTGCCCGAGACAGCACCCCTTACCAGCAGGAAGTAGTTTGGAAAGAACGTCGCCAAAATTCCCAAATATTGTGTATAAATATTTGTTTATATTTAATTGGACTTTGTTATATAAAATTAAATAAAAAAATACCTAACACACTCACAGTGGAAGACTTTAACACCCAACTCTGCCCACTAGACAGGACCACCAGTGAGAAACATAACAAAGAAACAAAAGAACTAACAGAAGTTATGTCTCAATTGGGTTTAACAGACATCTACAGAACATTCCATCCAAGAAAAAAAGAATATGCATTCTTTTCTGCTCCACATGGAACCTTCTCTAAAATCAACCATATATTTGGCAACATAACAAACCCCAACAGATATAAAAGAAATTGGAATAGTCCCCTGTATATTATCAAACATGATTAAAGTTGAAATTCAACAACAACACAAATTGCAGAAACTGTACAACCTATAACCATAAATGAGATAGAAGCAGTGATCAAATCTTCACAAAAAAAAATAAATAAATAAAGCCTAAGGCCCGATAAGCTTTAGTGCAGAATTCAATCAGAAATTCAAGGAAAAGCTAAGGCCAATACTTCTTAATTTATTACACACAAAGGAAACAGATGGTTCATTACCAAACTCTTTTTTATGAGGCCACAATTTCCTTGGTAACCAAGCCACACAAAAGCATAACTCAAAATCAAAATTACTGACCAATATCCTTCATGAAATTTGATGCAAAAATAATCAATAAAATACTTGAAAACTGTTTTCAAGAACACATCAGAGAAATCATCCACCATGACCAAGTAGGCTTCATCCCCTGTGTTGAAGCGATGGTTCATTGTATGTAAATCTATCAATGTGATCCATCACATAAACAAACTGAAAAAGAAAAACCATATGATCATCTCCCTATATGCAGAAAAACCCTTCATCAAAATTCAACACACTTTAATGATAAAGGTCTTGGACAGATCAGGATAACAGGAACATACATCAACATAATAATAACAAAATACAGTAAGCCAATAGCCAACATAAAACTGAATGTAAAGAAGCTTAAGGTGGGTATTCCTATAAAACCAGGAACAGGACAAGTCTTCCCCTCTCTCCATATCTCTTCAATATCATACTTGAAGATATAGCTAAAGATATAAGACAACAAAATGAGATCAAGGTGATCCAAATTGGAAAAGAAGAACTCAAATTCTCACTATTTGCAGATGAAATGATAGTTTACATATGCGATCCAGAAAACTCTACCAGGGAATATCTACTGCCAAAAAAAAAAAAAAAAAGAAAAACTCCTTCAGAAAACCTAGCAGGATACAAGATAACTCAAAAAAAAAAAAAAAAAAAAAAAGTCAGTAGCCCTATATAACGGATGACAATGAGGCTAAGAAAGAATTCAGAGAAACATCTAACATTAAAATAGCCACAAACAACAAAGTATCTTAGGGTAAAGCTTACCAAACAAGTGGAAGACGTATATAGCAAGAAGTTTGTGTCTTTAAAGAAAGAAATTAGAGAAGATACCCGAAAATGAAAAGATCTCCCATGCTCTAGGATAGATAGGATCAGCATAGTAAAAATGGCAATCTTGCCAAAAGCAATCTACATATTCAATGCAATCCCCATTAAAAAACCAGCACAATTGTTTAGTGACCTTGAAAGGATAATAATCTACTTTATAAGGAAAAGCAAAAGACTAAAAATATACAAAACAACCTTGTACAATAAAGGAACTCCAGGAGTCATCACAATCCCCGAATTTAAACTATACTATACAGAGCCACATTTTGAAAACAGCCTGATATTGCCACAAAACAATTGGAATTAAAACTGAAATCCTGACCTTTACCCACAATGTGATGAATATCTGATTTTTTTTCTTGACATCACTAAAAGCATACATTGGGAGGATGAAAGCATCTTCAACAATTTGTGCTGGCACATCTGGATGATGGTGTGTATTAGACTGCAGATTCACCCATGTCTATGGCCATGCACAACACTCAGGGCCAAATGGATCAAAGATATCAATATTAATCCAAACACACTGAACCTCTTAGAAAAGAATGTGGGTGGTACCCTTGAACAAATTGGTACAGGAGACTTCTACCTGAACATAATTCCAGTAGCAGAGACATTGAGATATACAATTAATAAATGGGACCTCTGAAACTGAGAAGCTTCTGTAAGGCATAGGACAGAGTTGACATAACCAAATGGCAGCCCACAGACTGGGAAAAGATATTCACCAATCCTACAACTGACAGAAGGCTGATCTCTGAAATATACAAAGAACTCAAGAAACTAGTCACCAAAATACCAAATAATCTTATGAAACATGGGGTGGAGAACTGAATAGAAAATTCTCAATAGAGTAAATCAATAAGGCTGAAAGACATTAAAGAATGTTCTTAACATCCTTAGCTATCAGGGGAATGGAAATCAAGAAAGCTCTGAGATACTATCATACCCCTGCCAAAATGGCTAAAGTTAGAAACACCAATAACAGCTTATGCTGGAGAGAGGATGTGGAGAAAGGGGAACCCTCCTCCACTGCTGATGGTGGGAGTGCAAACTCGTACAGCCATTTGGAGGTCAGTATGTTGTTTCCTCATGAAACTGGGGACCAGTCTGCTACAGGACCTTGTAATTCTCTTCTTATCCATATAACCTAATGATCCACAGCCGTGCCACAAAGACATATGTTCAACAATATTCCTAGAAGCATTATTTATAAAATTAAGTACCTGGAAGCAACTGAGATGCCCCTTTACTGAAGAATGGATAAAGAAGATGTGGCACATCTACTCAATGATCAAACCACATTAGTCTGGAAGGGATCCACATCTTTTCATTTTCTGTTGAAACAAGAATAGAAATCCTTTTCCCCAGTAACTTGTCCTTCAACTTAATTTTTGGAGTCCAAGCAATTTTTTTTAAATTTAATTTATTATTTTACATGTCGATCCCAGTTCCCTCTCCCTCCCTCCTTCCCCTCCCTCCCTCCTTCCTTCCCTTTTACCCTCTCTGCCCTCTCACATGCACTCTAACCACCCTCCTCTCCCATCTCCCCACCCCAATTCCATATGTAGGGGAATGCCATCCAGTAGGGATCATGTAGCTCTGACAGGTCATATGAATTAGGGACTAGGGCTTCTCTCCTGTCTCTAGATTAAGGCAGTTATCCCTCCATGGGGAATGTGTTCGGAAGGTCCTTTTGAAAACCAGGGATACATCCTGGCTCCACTGTCCGAGGTCCCTTAGATTGCTCAGTCCTGGCTGAGACCCATATTCAGGGAGGCCTGAGTCAGTCCCATGCTGGCTTCCCAGCTATCAGTCTGGGCACCCACATTTGTAAAAGAAACATCATTAAGCTGCCATCTACAGGGAACTTCCTGAAGTTACTCTGAGCACACTAGACCTGCCAATCCATGTGGGACGACCTGTAATTCCTCTTGCCTGTGCTCTGACCCCCACCACAGGTCCCCTACTGGAGCTCCGGGCACCTCCCCAGAGATAAAACTATCCACATGGGGCTACTCTGAGTTCCTTCAGGCTGGATCCTTGACCCCCATAGTAGGGCCTCTGCTAAAGAGGCCTCAGCTGGTGAGTGCCAAGCTCCAGTTAGATCTGCCTATCTCTGTGGAAACATCCTGACTATCAGCCCAAACTTTGACTCCCACCACCTTTGACCCCCTTCACCAGGCCTTGGCTAGAGGTGACTCTGGGTCGAATTCAGGTGTAATCTCCCTCCCCCCACTCTTCCCCAGTTACCACCTGGATTGCCTCCATATCTCACTGCCCCTGTGTCCTGTCCCCATCGAGAGCACTTTCGGAGTTCTCATACACACTCACCTACCCTCACCAGAGTCTGCTCTCCCCCCTACCCTGTGCTCTACCCTGCCCACTGTCCCACCACTCTGGTTGAGCACTGGGACAGAGGGTGGAGCCAACAATCTTGCCAGCTTTGGGGCCCTTCCTGGAGCTGCTCTGAGAACAATAGACCTGCACATCTATGTGGGAACACCATTACTTTCCAACTTCCTGGTCTCTGACCCCACAGCCGGTCCTCTAATGGTGGTCAAGTGCCTCCTTGATATCGGCCTATCCCCATGGGGCCAATCTGAGTGCCTGCAGACTGGATCCTTGACCCCCATCACAGGGCCTCTTCCAAAGAGGCCACAGCTGGAGAGTGCCAGGCCCAGGCTAGATCTGCCTATCAGACTAAGGAACATCGCGAGTCACAGCCTTCAAGAACTTGGAATCCCATGACCAGTCTTCTGCTGGAGGCTGATTTTTGACCCCCATCACCAGGCCCTGCCTCTGGAGATAACTCATAGAGAGCTTGGACCACCCAGAGCTACAGACATTGAACCTGTGACCCAACTAAGTCCACCTGGGGAGTACCATAGCTATAGGGAGAGACCCTTTCAACACATACTTGAGGAAGCTTTGGGGAGATGGCAATATAAGAAAGGACCAAACAATAGACAGGTGAGCATAACATCACCAGAATCTAGGAACTCTACACCAACTAGACATTAACACCCCAAAGCAGATGAAGCAGAAGGGAATGACATAAAATGTATCATCATAAAAATCATAGAATACTTCAAAGAAGATGCGAGAAAATCCCCTTAGAGAAATGGAAGAAAAAATGAACAAAAAATTGGAAGACATTAAGAAATTTATGAAAGAGAGTACAGAAAGCCAAGAAAAGCAATGAAACAGGTGGAAGGAAACAGTTCAAGACTTAAGAACTGAAATAGAGACAATAAAGAAAACACAAACCAAAGTCATGCTTGAAATAGAAAAACTGGGCCAATGATCGGGAACTACAGAAGCAAGCACAACCAAAAGAATTCAAAGGTGGAAAAGAGAATCTTAGGCGTGAAAGACAACCTAGAGGAAATAGATTCATGGACCACAGAAAATCGTAGAATCCAATAAATCCTTACAACAAAACATCCAGTAAATGTGGGACACAATGAAAAGACCAAACCTAAGAATAATCGGCAGAGAATAAGGCAAAGAGGCCCGCCTCAAAGGTACAGAAAATATATTTATCAAAATCGTTGAGGAAAATTTTCCCAATCTGAAGAATGACATGACCACGAAAGTACAAAAAGCATACTGAACACCAAATAGAATGAACCAAAGATAAAAGACCACTCAACATATAATAATTGACACACCTAACATTCAGAATAAAGAAAGAATATTAAGAGCAGCAAAGGAAAAAAAGACTATTAACACATAAAGGAAGAGCTCTAAAAAATACACCTGACTTCTCCATGGAAATGCTCAAGGCCAGAACCTCCTGGATAGATGTTCTACAACTACTAAGAGTCCACGGATGCCAGCCCAGGCTACTATACCCAGGAAAACTCTAAATAACTATAGATGGAGAAAAGAAGACATTTAATGACAATATCAGATTTTCAGAATACAATGTACAAATCCAGCCCTAAAATGCTGGAATGAAACCTCCAACCCAAGGAAGTAAACTATGATCACAAAGACATAGGCAATAGATAATCCCACTTAGCCAGGACCCAAGGGTAAAGCAGGACAAATATATTCACAATACCACTACCAACAACAAATCTAAAACAAATAAACACAATCAATGGTCCTTACTCTCCCACAACACTACTGGTCTTAATTCACCTATAAAAAAGACACAGGCTAACAGTATGTATATGAAGAGAGAATCCATTCTTCTCCTGCATACAAGAAACACATCTAAGCTTGAAAGATAGATATTACCTCAGGGTAAAGGATTGGGAAAAGATCTTCCAATCAAATGGACCCAAAAAGCAAGCAGGTGTGGCTATCCCAATATTTAACAAGTTAGATTTAAAGCCAAAATTAATCAAAAGAGATGAAGATGATCATTTCCTATTCATCATAGGAGAAATACATCAAACAAGGTCTCAATTCTGAACATCTATGCCCCAAATACAAAGGGACACAAATTCATAAATAAAATGCTACTATAACAAAAACCTCACATAAAACCTCACACACTTATGGTAGGGAGACTTCAACACACCACTCTTACCACGAGAAAGGACCACCAATCAGAAATTCAACAATGAAACAAAAGAACTAATAGAAGTTATGTCTCAACTGTGTTAACATACATCTATAGAACATTCCATCCAAACCAAAAGAATATACCTTCTTCTCTGCTCCACATGGAACCTTCTCTAAAACTGATCATATACTAGGTAGCATAACAAACCTCAACAGGTACAAGAGAATTGCAATAGTCCACTGAGCCTTATCAGACCACTATGATTTAAAATTGGAATTCAACAACAACACAAATCGTAGAAACACATGGAAACTGAACAATGCCCAATAGAACCACACCTGGGTCAAAGAAGAATTAAAGAAAGAAATTAAGGACTTTCTAAAATTCAATGAGAATGAGGACCCACCATACTCGAACTTATGGGACACAGTGAAAGCAGTTTTATTGGGGGAAGTTCATTGCACTAAGTGCCCATATGAAGAAACAGAGGATATTCATATTAGAGAATTAACAGCCCAACCTAAAGCCTTAGAACAAAAACTTCCAACCTTACCCCGGAGCTGTAGAGTTGAGGAAATAATCAATACAATAGAAACAAGGAAAAAATCCAAAAAATTAATGAAACAAAGAATTGGTTTTTCAAAAAAATCATCAAGATAGACACACCCTTCTCCAAACTAATGAAAAAGCAGAGAGAGAACAGGCAAATTAACAACATCAGAAACGAAAAGGAGGATACAACAACAGACACAGAAGAAATCCAGACAATTTTCAGGTCATGCTTTGAAAACCTGTACTCCACAACATTTGAAAATCAAAGGGTTTGGACACATTTCTGTATAAGTATCACTTACCAAAATTAAATAATGAACAAAGAATCAAGTTAATAGATCTATACCCCCAACAAAATACAAGCAGTCATCAAAAGCCTTCCAACCAAAAATAAGCCCAGGGCCAGATGGCTTCAGTACAGAATTCTACCAGTAATTCAAGGAAAAGCTAATACCAATACACTTCAAATTGTTCCACACAATAGAAACAAAAGTTTTATTACTAAACACAGTTAATGAGGCCACAATCACCTTGTTACTCAAGCCACACAAAAACATAACTAAGAAAGAAAACTACAGACCATTTTCCCTGATGAACATTGATGCAAAAATACTCAATAAA
The DNA here is from genome assembly GCF_943737965.1 of Phodopus roborovskii. Taxonomy (NCBI): domain Eukaryota; kingdom Metazoa; phylum Chordata; class Mammalia; order Rodentia; family Cricetidae; genus Phodopus; species Phodopus roborovskii. The sequence continues at coordinate 221,931 of NW_026126008.1, read as the reverse complement.
ATACTGGCAAACTAAATCCATGAACACATCAGAGAAATCATGACCAAATAGGCTTCATTCCTGGGTTCCAGGGATGGTTTAACAAACGAAATTCTATCAGCAAGATCTACCATATAAAGACACTGAAAAAGAAAAACCATATGATCATCTCCCTAGATTCAGAAAAAGCTTCAACATAATTCAACACCGTTTCATGATAAAGGTCTTTGAGAGATCAGGGATAACAAGAACATACCTTAATGTAAGTAGAGCAATATACAATAAACCCACAGCCAACATCAAACTGAATGGAGAGAAGCTTAAAGTGATCCCTTAAAAATCAAGTACAAGACAAGGCTGCATCTCTACCAGTATCTCTTCAATATCATATTTGAAGTTGTAGCTAAAGCTATAACACACACACACAAAAAAAAAAAAAAAAAAAAAAAGGACACCAAGGGGATCTAAACTGAAAAAGAAGTAGTCAAACTGTCTCTATTTGCAGATATATGATAGTTTACATAAGGGACCCCAAAAACTCTATCAGGGAATTCCTACAGCTGGTAAACACCTTCAGCAAAGTAGTAGGATACAAGATAAACTAAAAAAGAAAAATCAGTAGCCCCAATTTATTCAGAAGACAAAGGGAGCTGAAAAAGAAAATAGAGAAACCTCACCCTTTACAATAGCCACAAACAACATAAATTATCTGGGGGTAATGCTTACCAATCAAGTGAAACACCTATATAATAAGAACTTAGTGTCTTTAAATAAAGAAATTAAAGATGATACCAGAAAATGGAAATATCTCCCATGCTCTTGGCGAGGTAGAATAAACATAGTAAAAATGGCAATCTTGCAAAAAGCAATCTACAGATTCAATGTAATCCCCACGAAAATCCCAGCACAATTCTTTACTGACCTTGAAAGGATAGTACTCAACTTTATACGGCAAACAAAAGACCCAGAATAGCCAAAACAACCCTATAAAATAAAATGACTTCAGGAGGCATCATCATCCCTGACTTTTAAGCTCTACTACAGAGCTATAGTCCTGATAACAGCCTGGAACTGGTACAAAATTTGAAAGGTAGACCAATGGACTCGAATTGAAAACCCAGATGTTTTGAAAACCCACACACCTTTGAACACCTGATTTTTGATAAAACAGCTAAAATTATACAATGGGAGGAGAAAGCATTGTCAACAAATGGTGTTGGCACCGTTTTATGATGGTTTGTAGAATTCTGCAAATAGACTCATGTCTATTGCCATGCAAAAAACTCAAGTTCAAATGGATCAAAGACCTCAACATCAATCCAGACACAGTAAACCTCTTAGAAGAGAAAGTATGAGGTACCCTTGAGCAAACTGGTATAAGAGACTGCTTCCTGAACATTATTCCACTAGAACAAACACTGAGATATGCAATTATTAAATGGGACCTCCTCCAATTTAGAAGCTTCTGTAAGACAAAGGACACAGTGGACAAGACCAAACAGCAGCCCACAGCCTAGAAAAAGATTTTCATCAATCCTACATCTGACAAAAGGCTGATCTCCAAAATGTACAAAAAACTCAAGAAACTAGTCAACAAAACCACCAAATAACCCTATTAAAATTGGGTACAGATCTGAAGAGAGAATTCTCAATAGAGGAAATCAAAAAGGCTAAAAGACACTGAAGTGCTCAACATCGTTAGCTATCACGGATATGCAAATCAAAACAACTTTTAGATACTATCTTACTTCTGCCAGAATGGCTAAAATTAGAAACACCAGTGACAACTCATGCTTGAGAGGATGTGGAGAAAGGGGAACACTCCTCTACTGCTGGTGGGCATGCAAATTTGTACAGCCATTTTGGAGATGAGTATGGTGGTTCCTCAGGAAAATGGGAATTAGTTTACCACAGGACCTGGTAAACCCCCTTTTAGACCCAAATTATCTACATCCGTGCAGCAAAGACATGTGCTCAACATCTTCATAGCATCATTATTTGAATACAAGACCTTGAAGCAAGCTAAATGACCCTCAACTGAAGAATGGATAAAGAAAATGTGGCACATCTACACAACGGAATGGTTCTCTACAGAAAAAAAAATTATGGAATCTTGAAAGTCACAGGCAAGTGGATGGAACTTGAAGAAACCAACCTAAATGAGGTAAAACACTTACAAAAAGAGGAACATTGTACGCACTCATTCATATATGGTTTTTAGACTTAGACTAAATGATCACCAGCCTATAATTCACACAGCCAGAGGAACTAGGAAACAAGGTGTATTCTAAAAGATTCATATAAGGCCTCTCACAGAAGGGGGAAGGGACAAATCCCCATGAGCACATGGGAAGTTGGGTCACAGTGAATGGAGAGGGATCTACGAGAAAGAGGAGAGAAGGAGAGTAAAGCACGTGCAACTAGGAAGATTTAGTCATTGTAGGAATAGAAGACAGAAAAGAGAGAGAGAAAAGAGAGAGAGAGAGAGGGGGGGGGGGAGAGAGAAAACATAAAAGAGGGAGCCATTATTGGTTTGAAGAGAAAAACTGAACATAAAGAAATATCTAGAGACCTACAAGGCTGACTCCAACTAACAATTTGAACAACCGTGGAAAGGCTACCATAAATGTCCTTCATTGATAATGAGATCAACAACTAACTTATCCAACATCTTGGAGCCTTCTTATAGTACCTGTTTGAAAAAGAGGGAAACACCCATAACTGAATACTGAGTCAAAATAGAAACCAGATGCAGAGAGAAAGTCAACACCAGGTTGCAGAAATACATAGAGACATGTCGCGTGCAACCTTTGCCGATAAGGAAGACGACGACCGAGATTTGCCAGCAGAACTTTTGGAGCCTCATGCTGATGGGAGGTCCCTGGCCCCAAATGCGCCGGCTTATGCCTGCAGGGCGCGGTTCTGTGGTTGGTGCTCCGAACGCCCAAATGTTGCCTCTCTGATAGGGAGCTACCTATAGAAATTACCATATAGTGTGCTGTGCAATTAACTAGCTATGCTGAAACAAGACCAGGAGCAGGGCCAGCGCCTCTTGTGATGGCGTCGGCCCCGCGAGACAGCTGACTGGAACAAGGAGAATCTAAGGGGCACTTCAACCCAACCACACCTGGGAATCCAACATGTGACTGACTCAGATCAAGTGGACATGGTTCTTAGATAGAAGGCCTGAGCAGTCTAAGGGACCTCAGAAAGTAGAACCAGGATGTTTCCTGGTTCACAAAAGGACCTTGCAGACACATCCCCCATGGAGGGATACTCCCTTAATCTAGAGACAGGAGAAAAGTCCTAGTCCCTACTTCAAATGAGTTGTCACATTTACATGACCCCACCTGGACGGAGTACATGGATGGAGGGTGGGAGGGATGGGAAGTCAGCGTTCCTATGTTGGGGGAAGAAGGGAAGTGGGAGGGAGGAGAGGAACTGCAATTGACATGTAAAATAAAAATAAGTTAATTAAAAAGAGAAACATCACTAAAATTCAAATTGTACATAATATCCCCACACTTATAATGGGAGACATCAACACCTCCCTATCACAAATGAATAAACCTTCTTCCTGGCACCACATGGAACCTTCATGGCAACAAAACAAACCTCAACAGATATAAAAAAATTGGGATAGTCCCCTGTATTTTATCAGATCACTATGGTTTGTAGTCAGAATTAACAACACAAATTGCTGAAACCTTACAAACTCATGGAAATTGAACAATGATCAGATTCATCAGTCCTGAGTCAAGGAAGAAACAAAGAAAGAAATCAAGGTTTTCCTAAAATTCAATGAAAATCATGACAATATTCATCGATAATTAAGGGATGCTTAAAAACATTGCCAAGAGGGAAGTTCATAGCACTAAGTACCCACATGAAGAATCTGGAGAATAGTCACACTAAAGAATCAACAGCACACCTGAAAGCTCTAGAACAACAAGGACCAAACTCACCCAGGAGGAGTAGAAGCCAGGAAGTAACCAAATGGGGGTTGTAATTAATAAAGAAGAAACTAGGAAATCATTGCACAGAATCAATGTAATGATGGGTGGATTCTTTGAGACAATCAAAGATAAACATAACTTCATCCAACTAACCAAAAGATAGAGAGATAACTTGCAAATTAACAAAAACAGAAATGAAAAGGGGACATAACAATAGACCCTAAGGGAATCCTGAGACTGTTCAGGTCATAATTTCAAAATCTGTACTTCAAAAAAAAAAAAAAAAAAAAAAAAATTAAAAAACCAGGAAAAATTAAAGGAAATGGACAATTTTCTGGATAGCTATCACTTACTAAAATTAAATCAAGAACAGATGAGCAATTGAAATAGGCCTATAACATTAAATGAAATAGTAGTACTCATTAAAATTCTCCCAACTCCCCCCCCCAAAAAAAAAAGCGCAGAGCCAGTGCGGAATTCTTCCTAAAATTCAAAGAAGAACTAATACCAATACTACTCAAGTTGTTCCACAAAATAGAAGCAGAAGGTTCATTGACAAACTCTTTTTATGAGGCTACATTACTTTGGTACCCAAACCAAACAAAGACACAAGAGAGAACTACAGACCAATATCCCTCACAAACTTTGATGAAAATTGAAAGTTCCATGTGTGGTCACTAGATGACAGTATCACATTTTAAGTTAGGACATTTTCATTCTTTTCTTTTTCAGCACAAGCAGAGGTAGCAATGACATAATAGACAACATTCATCACGGAAATGTAGATTGTGACTCACAGTGTGTTTATATTACTTTTAATATAGGACAAAGTACCCAGGAAAGATTACAGATGTTAAATTCAAGTAGAGAAATTTCAGAGAGAAGGAAGGAATTTTGTAAACCTAAAAGCATGCGGCGGCTCCTTCTATTGGGGAGTCTCTGAGAGACAGCTGGTTCTGTCAGGACTGGAAGAACTGAGTCCCACAGCTGAGGTCTATGTTGATGCCCATCTTCTAACGGTTCCACAAAGGTCACACGAACCCTGGAGTCTAGGCTGCATTCTATGGTTCAAGGCAAATGGTGCCATCAGATCCAATCTGATCTGAGTCCATAGCTACCCCTCAGAACAAAGATGACAACCAGGCTGAGCTGTTGCCTGAAGCCCATGTCTGGGTCCACAGCCCAGATTCATAGGAAGTTTGTGTTGAACTCTGTGGCATAGGTTTTCATTAGTGTTCATACAGAAGCAAGGAAATTGGTCCAGAGCCTGCAGCTTGGGTGGAGAAAGGGACATACCACATAAATCTATGGATGGCCAGTGATACCACCTGAGTTCAGGGTGTCATATTGTCCTGGGTTCCTGGTCCTGTTGTAGCCAGGGTCCAAATTGACATATATGGTTCCAGTTGGCAGACAGCACCATGAAGAAGCCCCAGTTTAAATCAGCCACCTGAGTCCTGGTTGGAGTCAGAGGACCAGGATGGTCCCAGACCACAGTGGCCTGCACTCAATGACATGGTGACATCTGGGCCCTAATCTGTTGCTGAGGGCCTTGTCAGGGTCCATGGCTCTGCTGGAATGGTGCTGATGTCTGATGTTCATGTTACTATCAAAGGCCTAGCAGACACTCAAGTTCAAGGGCCAAGTTAGCATCTTGGCCATACTGAATGTAGGGTCAATAGTAACATCCAAACCCAGCTGCTGGCAAGGACCATGTTGTTGTCCATGCTCTTACTAAGACTGAGGTCTGAGATGAAGTATGGATTCTGCATTGTCACTAATGGGCCAAGAGGCCCAGGGTTGGGTCAGCAACCTGAGACTTGGTGGTGTTAAGAGGTGCAAGACTGCTTCTTTTCAGACAGAGCCAGGATGTTGTCTAGGCCTAAGTTGCTGCCAGGGGCCAAAGTCTAGGTATACAATCAAACCATTACTGGGTCTGTGTTGATGTCTGTGACCAGTGTCACCTCAGAAGGTCTTAGGAATCATGTGAGATGAAATCAGAGGGTTATACTGAGCCACATCCTTCAGTGCTGTGGGTAAGATTGCCTTGAAACTCTCTGCCAACTAAAGCAAGAGAGTTGGTCCTGCTCTTGGGAAAGAGAGCTCCCAACCCCTCATCACTGGTGAGGATGAACCTACCCTGAGGGTATTCATGTAGGAGATCTAACTCTATAGCCACAGCCCCAGTGGCTGCATCTGATCTGTTTGACCAAAACTAGGCCTTCTGCTGCCTTACTCTAGCATCTGCCTAATCTACATCTTGCTGGAGCTTGTGAAGGGACTGGTTACAGGGAATAGTACCTCCAAAATCTCCAAGAGTGCTTTGGTGAGAGTATACCCCAGAAGATCCAGTGAGGATGGTTTACCAAAAACCATAGGTGTTGAAACAGACCAATGACTCATTGTCATTGAGCATTGGGCACTCAAGATTACAGAACTAATTGGTATCCTATAAGTCACACTGAAGCCTTCAAGGTCATCAGGATAGATACAGAGGAGTTAGAGATGTAGGAGGGAAGGAAAAGCTGAGATTATACAGTTCCTGGTATATTTTTTGTTCTTTTTTGGTTTATTCGTGTGTGTGTGTGTGTGTGTGTGTGTGTGTGTGTGTGTGTGTTTGCTTTCGTTTGCTAATTTGCTTATTTCACTTTGTTTCATTAGTTAGGGGTCAGAGCAGGGATGAGGGGGATATGAGGTACCAAGAGGTAAATAAAAATGAGGTGCATGATTCGAAACCTCCAAAGATTCACTAAGGAAATTAAAAACTCTAATCCATACTAATAAAACTATCAACATCCAGAATATTACTTGGTGTACTGTATGTAACAGATGAGTATTTTATTTTCATTTTTAAAATGAATTTTTATTTGAATTAAAACAATCTTATTTTATATACCAATCCCAGTTCCCTCTCCACCCCTTCCTCCCATTCCCCAAACATCTCCCCATCTTATTCCCCACGCATTCATTAAGAAAAATATGGTCTCCTATGTGGGGCATCATCAATTTCTGTCATATCACTTGGGGCAGGATCTAGGTCCATCCCCATGTATCTAGGATGAGTATGCCTGTATAGGGGGTGGGCGCCCCAATCTCATTCACACACAAGGGATAAATACTGATTCCATTGCCAGTGGCCCTATTGTCTGTCCAAGTCCCACAACTGACACACACAGTCAGAGGTCCTGGTTCAGTCTTATGCAGATGTCCCAGCTGTCAGACTGGGGTCTATGCGCTCCCACATGCTCAAGTTTGCTGTTTCTGTGTATTTCTCCTGCATGGTCTTGACGACTTTGCTCATCACACTTCCCTCTATAGAGCTGGATTCCAGGATGTTGGCTCAGGGTTTACATGTGTATATCTGCTTCTGCTTGCAGTAGTTACTAGATGAAGGTTCTGTGATGGCATTTAAGGTAGTAATCAATCTCAACATAGGGGATGGACATTTAATGTAGCCTTTCCACTATTGCTTAGTTCCTTAGTTCAGGGTCATTCTTGTAGATTCCTGAGAGTTTTCCCAGTGCCAGGTTTTTCATTAACCCCATAATCCCTCTATCAAGGTATATCTTTCCTTGCTTTCCTTTTCAGGTTTTCCCTCAACTAGACCTTCCTGTTCCTTCATGTTCTGCTCCACCTCCACTTCTAATCTCTTCTATCTCTTTGCTCTCTCTCCCTCCCTCATTTCCCCAAATTACACAGGAAATCTTGTCCCTTTTCCCTGGGAGCAGGGTTTCATGTATGTCTCTCTTTGGTTCCTCTTGTTTCCTAGCTTCTCTGGCAGTGTGGATTGTAAGCTGGTGACCCTTTGCTGTTTTTGTCATATCCACTTATGCATGAGTACATACCATGTTTGTCTTTTTGTGACTGGGTTACCTCATGCATGATGCCTTATTCTATTTCCATTCATTTGCTAGCAAATTTAGATTCCATTGTTTTTTTTTTTTTTTTTTTTTTTTCCACTAAGTTATACTCCATTGTGTAAGTGTACCAAATTTTCTTTATCCATTCTTTAGTTGTATTGCACAATATTTAAGAGATATGGAAAGAATGAACAGCTTTCTTTTGTCCTGATATTAGTGGAATTGCATTGAGTTTCTCTCCATTTCCTTTGGAGTTGCCTGTTCCTTTTATTATGCTCAGGTATGTTATATTATCCCTGATCTCTCCAAGAACTTTATAACAAAGGGATTTTGGATTTTGTCAAAGGCTTTTTTAGCATCTAATGTGATAATCCAGAGATTTTTTTTTTCTTTTTCAGTTTCTTTGTATGGTGGATTACATTGACAGATTTTTGAATGTTGAACCATCTCTGTATCTCTGGGATGAAGCCTACTTGGTCAGGGTGGATGATTTTTCTGATGTGTTCTTGGATTTGATTTGGCAGTATTTTATTGTGCATTTTCACATCAATGTTCATGAGGGAGATTGTTCTGTTGATCTCTTTCTTAATAGTGTCTTTGTGTAGTTTGGTTTACAAGGTAATTGTAGTCTTGCAAAAAGTGTTTGGCAATGACCCTTCTGTTTTTATTGTGTGGGACAATTTGAGGAGTATTGGTATTAGCACTTCTTTGATTTTGTATTCTTTCTTTCTTTTCTTTGTTGGGAGACTTGCCTGCTTCTATTTTATGAGGAATGACAGTTATATTTAAATTGCATATCTGTTCTTGATTTAAATTTTGGTAAGTGATACACATTCAGAAAATTATCCAATTTTGTCGAGTACAGATGTTACAATTATGACCCAATTATTCTCTGGTTTTCCTCAGTATCTATTGTTAGGTCTTCCTTCTCCTTTATGATTTTTTAAATTTTGATATTCTCTCTATGCCTTTTGGCTAGTTTGGATAAAGGTTTGTCTGTCTTGTTAATTTTCTTGAAGAACCAAGTATTGGCTTCATTGATTCATTGTATTGTTTTATTTGCTTCTAATTTATTGACTTCAAGCCCTATTCCTGGGAGAGTTTGCTTTGTTTTGTTCTAGAACTTGCAGGTGTGCTGTTATATTGCTAGGCAATCAAGATTCAGTAGACTCTGCATAGGTTAAGTGAAGTGTATTTGGGAAGAATGCAGTTAAACAAGAAGTGGGTAACCCCATAAAGTTCCAGCTACAAGGATTCACCCAGGCTTCGTTCTGTGACCTGACCAGAAGGGAGCGAGAGAGAGAGAGAGAGAGAGAGAGAGAGAGAGAGAGAGAGAGAGCTGGGGTCTGGGACCCAGACCTAGTCCTCCATTAGGTCATTACTTGTGACCATGACTAAATGTTCTACAGGTGTAGGGAGGTGGATAACTCACTACAATTACTATATATATATATATATATATATATATATATATATATTTTTTTTGTGTGTGTGTTGTGTGGAGGTGGTGTGGCTTGACACAAAACTATGCAAAAAGATAGCAAAAATCAAGTATGCTATAGCAGAAAGAAAATGCAAGAACAAACACACAAAATCTATCTCCAGTGAAGCAACAAGAGCAAATTGCAAGAACTACATATCCAATCCTAGGGTAAAGGCACAACAGAGATTACTATAGAGTTCTTCTAAACTGGAAAGTTGAAGTCTGGTACCCAATATATCTATCTAGAAAGAGAGAACAAATTGTGTCAGTGTAATCTTCAGCCTCAGCAAAGGACTGAGAAGGAAGTTAACAATACTATTGTAGGCAGGAAATGCAAGCAAGTGACTTTCAAAAGGTACAGCAAAGACAGAAAGAGCAGACTACCTGAACAGTCACCAGAGAGAGTCTCACAGCACCATAGTGGCAACCAGATTTGGCTAAGGCCTAGGGTGTCTGACTGACCAACACAGAAGCAGACTTTCTCAGCATCTAGTGAGATGTGCATATAATTTTTGTTTTCAGTTTGTTTATATGGTGGATCACATTGACAGATTTTCATATGTTGAACCATCCCTGCATCCATGGGATGAAGTCTACTTAGTCATGGTGGATGATTTCTCTGATGTGTCCTTTGATTCATTTTGCCAGTATTTTATTGAGCATTTCTGCATCAAGGTTAATGAGGGATATTGGTCTGTAGTTCTCTTTCTTAGTTGAGTCTTATGTGGTTTGGGTACCAAGGTAATTGTAGCCTCGTGAAAAGAGTTTGGCAATGAATCTTTTGATTCTATTGTAAGGAACCTTCTCATTCTATTGTAATGAACCTTCTGATTCTATTGTGTGCAGCAATTTGAGGAGTATTGGTATTACCTCTTCTTTGAATTTCTGGTAGAATTCTGCACTGAAGTCATCAGACCCTGGGCTTTTTTAATTGGGAAGGTTTTAATGACTGCTTAATATTCATTAGGTGTTACAGGTCTATTTAAATTGTTTAGCTATTCTTGATTTAATTTTGGTAAGTGATAGCTATTTAGAAAATCATCCATTTCCGAGGAATTTTTCAATTTTATGGATTTTATGGTTTTCAAAGTATGACCTGAAAATTCTCTGGATTTCCTCAGTGTCTGTTGTGATGTCCACATTTTCATTTCTGATTTTGAGCATTTGCATGTTCTCTCTGTGGTTTTTTGGTTAGTGTGGATAATGGTTTGTCTATCTTGTTGATTTTCTCAAAAAACCAACCCTATGTTGCATTGATTCTTTTCATTGTTTTCCTAGTGTCTATTTTATTGATTTCAGTCCTCAAATTGATTATTTCCTGATGTCTTCTCCTTGGGGGTGAGTTTGCTTCTTTTAGTTCTTGGGTATTCAGTTGTGCTGTTAATTCCCTAATGTGACTATCCTCAGGTTTTTTCATATGGGCACTTAGTACAATGAACTTTCCTCGTAGCACTGCTTTCAAAGTGTCTTGTAATTTCCGCTATTTTGTGTCTTCACTCTAGTTGAATTCTAGGAAATCTTTTCGTTCTTTCTTTCTTCCTTGACTCAGGAATATTGCAATAGCACATTGTTCAGTTACCATGAGTGTGTAGGGTTTCTGCAGTTTGTGTTGTTGTTGTACTTAAACTTTAAAGCATGTTGTCTTGATAAGATCCATTGAACTATTTCAATATTTTTGTATGTGTTGAGGTTTGTTATATAGCCTGGTAGGTGGTCAGTTTTAGAGAAGGTTCCATGTCGAGCAGAGAAGAAGGTATATTCTTTTGTGTTTGGGTGGAATGTTCTATAGGTGTCTGTTAAACCAAATTGGGACCTAACTTCTTTTGGTTCTTTTTGCTTCTTTGTTAAATGTCTGTCTGGTTGTCATGTTTAGTGGTGAGAATGGTGTGTTAAACATTCCTACTATGAGTTGTGAGTTTTGATGTTGGGATTGATTTTCAGTAGCATTTCTTTTAAAATTGTGGGTATCTCTGTATTTGAGTCATATATGTTAAGAATTGAGACATTGTGTTGATGTATTTCTCCTGTGATGAACATTAAATTACATTCTTCATCAATTTCAACATATTTTTGTTTGAAGTCTAACTTGTTAGATATTTGGATAGCTACACCTGGTTGCTCCTTGGGTCCATTTTTCAACCCTGAGGTAATATCGGTGTTTGAATCTAAGATGTGTTTCTTGTGTGCAACAGAAGGATGGATTCTGTCTTCATACCTTTTTGTCAGTCTGTGTCTTTTTATAGGCAAGAGAAATTAAGGACCATTGATTATTAATTCTTGATTGTTATAGATTTGTTTTTGGTGATGGTATAGTGAGTATTTTTGCCCTGTTTTTTCGTTTGGGTTCTGGTAAATTGGGATTATCCTTTGCCTATGTCTTTGTGAGTGTATTTAGCTTGCTTGGGTTGGACTTTTCCTTCCAAAACTTTCTGTAGGGTTGCATTTATAAATATATATTTGTGAAAAACTGGATTTGTCATGAATAACTTGTTTTCTCCATATATAGTGATTGAGAGTTTTGCTGGTTATAGTAGCCTGGGCTGGCATTCTTGGACTTTTAATATTTGTAGAACATCTATCCAGGACGTTGTGGCCTTCAGAGTTTCCATGGAGAATTCAGGTGTAATTTTGATAGGTATGCATTTATATGTTGCCTGTCTTTTTCCTTTGCTACCTTTAATATTCTTTCTTTATTCTGTATGTCAGGTCTATTGATTATTATATGGTGAGGGGACTTTTTTTTTTGGTCTAGTCTATTTGTTGTACTCTTGTATTCTAGTATTCTTGTACTTTAATAGGCATGTCCTTTTTCAGATTAGGAGAGTTTTCTTCAATTATTTTGTTGAATGTGTTTTCTGCCTCTTTGAGCTAAGATTCTTTGCCTTGTTCTATGCCTATTATTATTATGTGTTTATGTTCACATCCACTCTCCAATACAGGCCCTTATCATTTATATGATGGGCGTTTACGAACCAGACATTAAGTATAGCTAAGTGTCTAAGTGGAGAATTACCATCCCAGAGAATGCAGAAAGGAGTATTATATCATCCCTAGATAGCACAGTAATGAAACATAGATGGGAGTGTAGCTCAGGGTTGCAGCACTTGGCTAGAATACACATGGTTCTCAGTCCTCTTCTTAGAACAAAAAAAATAAAGAAAGAAAGAAAAAACAAGAAAGAAAGAAAAAGAAAAAAATGAGAAAATGAGTCAGATAAGTTACATAGAAGAAAATAAAATAATTCCATTAATTCCCTTCTTCCTTCACTTCACTTCCATTTGAGCATTTGACTGATCAAGTAAAAGTAATAAAATCTAATTCCTCATGTTCTGTTTCTTTAGACCTTGAGATGGCCTTGAGGGTAAAAATGAATGCTGACAAAGCTAAAGGCCTAAATCTTCTAGACTCACAATATTAGAAGGAGAGAACAATTCAAATCCCCGTTTGGCCCCTGACTTCCATGTATGTACAATGGGAAGGATGCACCTGCTTACACAGAAACTGACAAATAAATAATTAATAATTTATAAAGAGTTCATCCAAGTCTTCAAGAGATTATCTGTCCAGTCATTCACTGTTCTTCACAGTTTTTTATATCAATGAAAGAATTGCAAAGGTGGACTGTTCCTAGGACTCAGGAAACCATCGAAAAGAAGAGGATATTCTTGTGTTTATGTGAACAATGAGGTCACATTTGAGGAATGTTCGCTATATAAGAGACAGTATTGTGAGGCAATTTACAAATAGTAACTCCTGTTCTACACAATAATCCAGAAATACACACCAAGGAAATCACAAGATTAAAGAATTATTGGAGCTGGTTTTGAAAAGTCATGCATGCTCTAATGTGGATCTCTAGATGCTTGTGGAAACTGATTCAAATAAGATGTTCAAGTGAACACTGAGAAGTGAAAACAATAAAGAAATTAAGTGCAATTCTTGGGATGGAATAACAGATTAGAAATCGGAAGTCAAAGCAGAAAATATGAAGGTCAACAAAGTTGTATTTTAGCTTAAATGAGCACTCCCTTGAGGTAATACCAAATACTACCAATAAAAAATCACTTTTTTATGCTAAATATGATCATGTGTCTATCTCCAAACTATAGGATTATAAGCAGCTGTTGAAATTCTATTGAGACATGGCCATTGGTGGTGCAAGCTTTTAATCCGAGCATTTTAGGCTGAGGCAGGCAGATCTCTGTGATTTTGAGACCTAGCCTGGTAAACAACAGCTAGTTTCCAGACAGTCTCCAAAGCAATACAGAGAAACCCTGTCTCAAAAAAAGCAAACAAACAAAAAAAAATTAATTCTATTAAGGAAACTAAGAAAAATGAATCATCAAAGTGCAACCAGATCCAATATTGCATGTTTACCTTTGCTGTTTACCCAATGTATGCATTTGACCAGTGTCACTATTGGCGTACAGCACATGTTTACTGGAATGACAGTATTCTTCTGCAAGTAAGGAATATTAGTTTGAGCCAAAATCCAGCACCAGCCAGCTCTGCCCTGAAAGCACATGACCCAAAGTGGTAAATTGAACTTGGGCAACTAGAGGTGGTACCTTGTTTTGCAACTTGGTGTGGTTCAGTGGGCACAAAAAACACAGGTAGCTCCCAGAACCTCCTCAAAGGCAATTAATACTTGACACTTGATTCTTCTATTCAGTCACCCTCATGGTAACAACTAGGGAAATGAACTGACACATCAGCTCAAACTTCCAATTTAGGGAAAATAAGAGCAAATTAATGAGTTTGCTTTATAAACTTTAGGTGGTCTGTTTTCTTCCTGTTTGCTTTTCCAACACCCTTTGCTAATATAGTTTCCTTGGGAAAATCGAAAAGCAATCTTTATATGGAATCATGTGGAGCAATGAAATGAGACCTGACCTTGGAAATTGAAAATATGTTTCAGATCAGTGACACTCAGGTCATACATCTGAGATACACAAAAGCACAAGCTTATTCCACAAAAGCTACAGAAAAGGATGATAAATGGGGCAGTACTGAGCAGAGTGGAATTAGTGTGGACACACACACACACAAACACACACACACGCACACTCTCACACTCACACACACACACACACACACACTACTGCTGGTTAATTCCATGTCAAGAAAGGATATTTCATTAGTTGTGAGTGGTATAAAGAGCTTGATCACAGTATGTGAGCACAGAATGAGAGCTCCTTACCTCATCTGTTTACTACTGTGATTTCTTTTCCTTAATTATAATTGCTGCTCTGTGTATGTAATATAAAGGCCAGAGCCCCCAGTGGACAGAATGCACATTCCATAATAGTATTGCATTAATAATAATAGGGATGGGAATGGGGTGTTTCAGCAGGCCTATTACCCCTGAGAATAAGATGCTGATCATCGCTTGCTATTTTCTCTTCAAACATGTTACTTAGCCAATAGTGAGCAGATTTAAAGCCCACTGGTGTCTTAAAAGCAGCCTGGCTGAGTGGTTAAATCCAATGAAAAATTTTCAAATGAGTTTTTATCCATGGGATTATTACATATAAAAAGGCATTTATCAGATCAGATTGTGAAGATGTCTGTCTTTGAAAAATGATCCTAAAAATAGTAACAGTAGTACTGGTAATAAATAGTTGTAATACACATATCCCATTATTTGGTTTCAGAAACTCTTGAAATAATTATGAGCAAAGGGCAAGCAAGGTGTTCACATTTCCTTCTAATATGGAGGACAATGTATATTTGAAATACCATAGACCCAAATTACATAGCCCATAGGTTTTAGAGAAAAAACCATTTTCATTTTCCATAAAATTACTGATACAAGGTGACAACTGTTCTGATACTACTACCTCTGAAAGCTCTGTGAGAAAATGGAATAAACTGCTTTTGACGCACTACTTTTGTTCTTCAGCAAATAAGTACATTTTGACACCTAGGCACTCCTTCCCCAAAATCAGCTGGTGACATGGAAATTGGGCTGAAAAATCTGGAGTGTTTCCTGAGTCTCCTATCCATAGCTGTCGTTAGGAACTCAACACTGCAATTAGAAAACAAAGGGATTCTGTCCCTGGGACGTGCAGTTGTGCTAAGGAGCATGAAGAGAAATCACCATGGGATGCAATGCAGATATACCCAATGCAAGCAACACTGTGTTTCATGCAATTGGTTATACCAAAGGGCATAATCTGCTTTATGCAAAATGGGTTCAGAGTATTGAGTTTGTCATTCCATATGCTCTGAAGACACAGTAGTCAGAATTCAGTGGATGATAGTGTCACACCAATGTGTGATTATAATATGTGTGTGACTAAGGACTGTTTGGCAAATCTAAGACATATTCTCAGTTGTCACAGTGTGTGTGTGTGAGTGTGTGTGTGTTTGTCTGTTTGTGTGTATTTGTGTGTTACAGGGAGCTATGTGGTGAGACCAGGGTCCAGAAGCCTCAGAAAGAACATCTTGCAGGATAAATAATTTATAATCCCAAACTATAAATAGTGTTAAGACTTCGGTACATTGTTTGTGTCTTATGTTGATAATGGCAGGAGTATCAAGCATTTGGACACAGCAGAAATTTTATATGCTCAGAGGTAAGGAAAGACATTGAAGGGGGTAAGGAAGCAAGAATCCTGTCTGCAGCACCCAATGAAGCCAAAAGAGCTTTTTTTTCCTGGCCACTAGAAGGGATCTAAGGTTTGGTAATGCATGGCAGTCCACTGCCTGCTTCAGGGAATGCAGCTCTTGGATGCAGACAATGATCTATGCCTTCACTGGCTCTGTACCAGAAAGGCAGGGTGCACATTTCTGCTTGAGCCCAGTATGTCTCAGCAGGTAATTGTCACACCAAAATCCATTACTCATTAAAACAATGTATGTGACCCCATGGGACTGAGAAGCACCCACAACACTCTTACCCTAGTGCTGGTTGTGAGTACCAGATTTTAGCCATCCTAGGTCATGAGCACAAAACATTTTCTGCATGAAAAGTAGCAGGTAGATTTCTCTGCCTGGGCCCAGCTATAGGAGGTGCCACAGAAAACCTCACTATTCTTGTGTGTGCAAGTGCATACATGTATGGTTTCAACAGGATTCCTCCTATTTCTGTTTCCTTAGTTCTGATTTATAAGGTGTGACACTATACTCTGTTTATTACACTGATTTTTACATGAATTATGCATTATACTAATTGAAGTCAGGTTCTCAAGACAAGCAATATATTGATTACCCCTACCTCTGGGTCTCCCTCATCCATTCCTATGTGGAACTGTGTCTCTGTCTATTCTGTATTCACCAATATTTTAGAGGCAACAAAATGCGTAAAGGATGAGCACATTAGTTGGTATTTGGCAGTGTATAAGTCATTTATTCTACAAAATACCTGTGAGTAAAAACTTGAAAAAATATAATCTTTGTTCGTATGAAACATTTTCCTTCTCAATTTCTCTCATTTATCTCCCCAGTGTATACACCAGCTTATACTAGAACTCTCCGCCAGGGGAGTGAGATTTGTTCACTCTCTACATATGTCCACACCCTGTCTATGCAGCTGTCATCAATCTCCTGCCAAGGATGTGAGACATCTACAGAGGGGGCTTCCACCAAGGCATTTCAGTACCTTTTCTTAGGGAACCATGTAAAACAAAACAATAAGTGTAGAAAAAATGGGCAAAATCTGTTCTTCCTTGGTTTATCTACTGTAACATCTGCCTTAGGAACCCATCCCTTCATGGGATGGCCCATAACCTGTGGCAGCACCCCAAAGTCTACAGTTGTCATTTGTTGCAAGTTGATCAGTAATAAAACTAGAATTCTGGACAGAACTGAGCAAAGACCATAATATTTAGCTTCTTGCTCCTCGCTGTCACATGTTTTATAGCTTGGGGAAACTGCTTTTGATATCAGTTCTATACCCCATAAAATTTAAATCCAATTTTCTAAACACAAGGGCAATTTTATCTACACCACTCTATTTTTAAGCATGCTTCTCTCACCCTCCTTTTTAATTTGTTACACATTGTGTACACAGGTATACTTAAGGGGACCCTTTGTGGTCCTTATTCACCACCATAACTTGTAAACCATAGTGCTTTCAAAGATTCTCAGAGTAGAGCAGAGGCTTACATTCTTAAAATGCACATACATCGACTATATACTTTCTGAAAGCCATAAAAATCTTGACTAGATCTGGGTGAAAGTTTTCAATTTCTTTTTCTGTCTCCTCAACCAGAAAGAGAAAAATATACAGTATCAAAGTGATAAAGGACTGCATGTCTTTATTTTCAGAGAGTGCACTGGAGATTAGAAGCAGGCAGGAGTTTACTTTGGATAACAGTCTTTTCCATGGGCCACAGAAACCTGTTTTCATTCACACAACAAAAAAAAAATCTGTTTCTTGTCACTTTCTCTTTAATCATTTGGATTCTTGATAATGGGAAATGCCATCTACTCCCTTCTTGGCACTAGGGTTCATGATAGACCCAGACCAAGCTCAGTTTCAGGTCATGCTCTTTCTGTGAAGCCACCTCAGTTGCCCAATTACTGGAGTCAGCCTATCAGTGTTTCCAGTTACATTAGTCACTAACCACTCAAAGAACTGCTGTTCCAAATATGAATTCCCAGGGATCAACATGTGCTCAGCAAATCCTTATCATCTGGTTGGTTGATTACTCTGCATGGACAGGAAATACCCCCCATATCAGTTGAGAATTCAGAGATGCTTAATTGAAGTTAGGAACAGGTATTTGGAAGCCATTATGCTTTTCTGGATATTCTCAGGACTGTCTACTCACTTTGAGTTTGGAAATAATCCTACAAAAACACACACCCATACATGCATTCACACACACACACACACAAACACACACACACACACACACACACACACACACACACACACACACAAGTTATTCAACCTGAACTCCAAAATTATAAACTGGAAAGCTAAAGGTTGCAAGAAAAGCTAGTGAGAGGAGATGAAAGCTAACAAATACAGACTATTACTGATAATTGTTGCATCCTAAATAAGTAAGGTCCTCACACTAAACCTAAATATGGGATGTATATAGATGTCTCTCAGAGCTGTACTCTCAATTCTTTGAGGATAAGACTGAAAACAAAGGTACAAATACACATGCACACACAAACGTTAGTAGCTAATGCAGGGCTGATGCTCTTTGAATGCACAATAGATAGAGAAGCAAATTTTTAGTGACCTTCCAAGTATGCACTTTCACATCTCTCATAAAGTACCTCAAACATAACATAAGCAAACAGCATGCCTGATGATGTATACAGACCCCAAGAATTTCAGGACATTTTTCTATCCAAACTTTTACCAGCAATCTCAGAATGGTATCAGCCTTGTTTCACCAGACCATACCCTATAGTGTGCATGTTAACAAGCAGTAACAAGCACTCTGATGGGAAGAACCACAGATTCTCTCCTATTTACCTATGTGTTCTGTCCTATGTACAGAGCAAGTGCCAGGAGAGGCTCCATAGCTACACATGAACCCTGTCTCAAAAAACTAAAAAAAAAAAAAAAAAAAAAAAAAAAGAAAATACTGGTGGTTCATTTTCCTACGTTGGAGTCAGGTCAGGGGGTACTAACAATATTCTTTGTCTAGAATTTAATGAGGCTTTTGAGTGTAAATTTTGCATGAATATTTAAATATCCATTTTTCCTCTTCATGGTAGATAGGGAGATTGGTAGCTATGGAGCCTGGTTACATTTTGTAAACTCTCTTTGGTTTGAGGTAACTACTGCCACACATCCTGTGCGTCTCTGAGTATATACTTTATCGAGAAGCTTTCTACTTGATAGAAAAGGTAAGGTTTAAATACAGGAGCAAGATTTTGCCATGATTTTCAGGTGCATATCTAATGGCACCAATGTTTTCCCTTGCCATTTTATTTCCTATTTTCATTTTATGTATTTTTATTTATTTTTTTATTTTACATGTCGATCCCAGTTCCCTTTCCTTCCCAGTCTCCCTCCCTCACTCCCTCTTACTCTATCTTCCCCTTCACATGCACCCTAACTACCCTCCCATCTCATCTCCCGACTCCGATTCCACAAGTGGCTCCATGGCATCCAGGTGGGGTCATCTTAATCTGTCAATTCATTTGAAGCATGGACTAGGACTTCTGTCCAATCTCTAGGTTAAGGGAGTATCCCTCCATTGGGGAAGTGTCCACAAGCTCCTTTTGTGCACCAGGAAATCATCCTGATTCTACTGTCTGAGGTCCCTTAGACTTCTCAAGTCCTTCTAGCTGAGACCCATATTCAGGGGGTGTGAGGCAATCCCATGCTGGATTCCCAGCTATAAGTCTGGGGGGGGGGCTTTAGCTTCTACTCCTTCGGGTCAGCTGTCTCTATGTGTTTCTGCAACCTGGTCTTGTCCTCTCCCTCAGTGTCTGGATTCTAGTTTGACTCAGTGTTTAGTTATGGGTGTTTGCTTCTGTTTCCAATAGGTACTAGTTGAGGGCTCCATGATGGTGGATAAGTTATTTGTTGCTCTTACTATCTGGGAAGGGCATTTATGATAGCCTTTCCATGGTTGCCCAAATTGTTAGTTGGCAGCAGTCTTGTAGGTCTCTTTAGGTTCAGTTTTCTCTTCAAACCAATAAGGGCTCTATCTTTTATAGCCATTCTCTCTCTCTCTCTCTCTCTCTCTCTCTCTCTCTCTCTCTCTCTCTCTCTCTTCTACTACTACCCTGACTCAATCTTCCTGGTCTCATGTGCTTTCATCTCCTCCCATTCTGTTTCTCCTACATCACTCTCCATTCACTGCCCCTCATCACAGTTCCCATGTGTTCTGTGGAACTTGTCCCTTCCCTCTTATGTGAGGGCCTTTATAGGAACCTCTTAGAATAGAACGTGTAACCTAGTTCCTCTGGTGGTGTGAATTATAGGCTGGTGATCCTTTGCTCTAGGTCGAAAAATCCATGTATGAACGAGTATATACCATGCTCCTCTTTTGTGACTAGCTTGTCTCATTCATGATGGTTTCTTTTGTGCCATCCACTTGCTTAGGAATTTAAAGATTCCCTTTTTTTTTTTTTTTTTTTCTTTTTTTTTTTTTTTTTTTTTTTTTTTTTTTGCAGAGTAGTATTCCACTGTGAAGATTTGCCACATCTTCCTTATCCATTCTTCAGTTGAGAGACATCTAATAACACCCAATAACCCTATTAATAAAATGGGCTACAGAACTGAAGAAAGAATTCTCAATAGAGGAAATCAAAAGGCTGAAAGACACTTAAGAAAGTGCTCAACATCCTTAACATTAGGGAAATGCAAATCAAAACAACATTGAGATACCATCTTACTCCTGCCAGAATGGCTAAAATTAGAAACACCAGTGACAGCTTATGCTGGAGAACATGTGGAGAAAGGGAAACACTCCTCCAGTGCTGGTGGGAGTGTAAACTTCTATAGCCATTTTGGATATCAGTATGGCAGTTCCTCAGGAAAATGGGAATCAGTTTACCACAGGACCTGGCAATCGCCTTTTTAGGCATACACTCACATCCATGCAACAAAGATAATGTGCTCAACTATATTCATCGCAGAATTATTTGTATTAGCAAGAATTTCCTATTATCTTAGATAAATATTTTTTTTATTTGTAACAACAATAGCTCATTCCTAATTAACTTCATTCCATCACTCATTGCACTGGGCCTTTGCAGAACATTGAGTTACTCCCACAAGACATTAATATTTTGGAGCTTTTATGATCAATCTATATCCCACATAGTGTTTAATGTCTGTGATCAGATGTTTGAAGTTCTTATTTTCTGATATTTATACTCAGGTCTGCATTTAGTTTAAGGCAACTATTCTTGAAGTCATTCTATATACACCCTTGCACAGTACACACTGCATGCTCCTTGAAAACAAGGCCTTGCTTTCCTTTTACTAACTGTTTACAACTATTTATATTTAAATGTTGTGTGTGTGCCTGAGTGAGTGTACATATGTGTAATGTGCATGAACTTATTCATACATCTTACCCATGCCACGGTGTACAAGTAGAATACAGAGGACAATTACTTGGAGTTGTTTCTCTCCTTCCATTACGGAGGTCCAGAGGATTGAAAGTGGGGCTTCAGTTTGGACAGCCAGTACCTTTACAATCTACTTAATTTACCTGGATCCTAAGAGATTTTGGTTCTTAAATACCCATGGAGATGAATGTGGACATATTTTATTATCATTTATCCTGGCAATATATAGGTATTATCACTGGACTCTTGTTAATTTGCTTAAAACTGTGAAGATATATTATTTTTAAAGTTTTTATCAAAAATAAGAAAGAAGAGTGCATTAAACTTGTTTATGCATTGTATATAAGTCACATGTAACCTCATTCGTTTGTATCAATTAAACACAAATTTAATTCAAATAAAGTGAGTCACATAAACAGTACTTTCAGGTATATAAGAATATACTAGGAGCCTGTCATGATGATTCTGGTTTTAATATCAGCATTTATGTGGAAGAAACAAACAAATCTCTTAGTTTAAGGCCAGTCAAGGTTACGTAGTGAATTCCTGTCCTTGTTTTTATTTTGTTTTTAATTTTTTTTATTATTTTACATATTGATCCCATTCCCCACTCCCTTCTTCCCTTCTTCTCCCTCCCTCCCTCTCTCTCTCCCTCCATCCCATGCAGCCTGAGCAACCTCCCATGCCATTTGAACCCCCTAACTCCACAGGTTGGTGATGCCTTCCAGGAGGAATACATCCTGGTTCCAATGTCAGAGATCCTCAAGACTTCCCAGGCCTTCTAACTGAGACACATTTTCAGGGGTTCTAAGTCAATCAAATGCTGGTTTCTCAGGTGTAGTTCTGGGGGTCCATTAGCTCCCCCTTGATCAGGTCAGCTGTCTCTGTGATATTCTGTAGACTGGTCTTGTCCTCCCTCTCTGTTTCTGGATTCCAATCTGGCTTAGTGTTTATCTGTGGTTGTCTGCTTCTATTTCCATCAGTTACTAGATGAGGGATCTATGATGGTGAATAATTTACTCATCAGTCTCATTAACAGGGAAGAGACTTAAAGTAGCCTGTTCATTGTTGCTAAAAATGTTAGTTGGGGTCCGGCATGTAGGTCTCTGGACATTTCTGTAGAGTCAGTTTTGTCTTTGATCCTGTAATTCTTTTATGATCTCTCTCTCTCCCTCTCTCTCCATCTCCCTCCCCCCCTCTCTCTCTATGTCTTATTTCATCTATTCCTCCCCCAACTCAATATACTTAGTGCCAAGTGTTTTCCTGTCCTCCTTTTCTCTTTCTCCTAGCTCCCTCTCCACTCACTGACCCTCCCACTTCCAATATTCTTAGGAGATCATGTTCCTTTCTCCTTTTGTGAGGGACCCTGCATGCATCTCTTAGACTCTGCCTTGTATCCTAGATATTCTGATGGTGTTAATTATAGCCTGATTATCCTTTGATTGATGTCTAAAATCCCTATGTGAGTGAGTACATACCATATTTCACTTTTTGTGACTGGGTTACCTCATTCAGGATGTTTTCTTCAAGTTCCATCCATTTGTCTGCGAATTTCAAGATGGCATTTTTTTTTTCTGCAGAGGACTATTTCATTGTGTAAATGAGCCACATCTTCTTTATTCATTCTTTAGTTGAGGAACATCTAGGTTGCCTCCAGGTTCTTGCTATAACAACTAATGTGCTATGAACATAGTTGAGCACATGTCTTTTTTGCATGGATGTGGATCATTTGGTTATATGCCTAAGAGGGGATTTCCTGGTCCTGTGGTAAACTGATTCCCATTTTCCTGAGGAACTGCCATACTGATATCCAAATTGGCTATAGAAGTTTGCACTCCCACCAGCAGTGGGGGAGTGTTCGCATTTCTCCACATGCTCTCCAGCATAAGCTGTCACTGGTGTTTCTAATTTTAGCCATTCTGGCAGGAGTAAGATGGTATCTCAAAGTTGTTTTGATTTGCATTTCCCTGATAGCTAAGAATGTTGAGCACTTTCTTAAGTGTCTTTCAGCCTTGTTGATTTCCTTTATTGAGAATTCTCTCCTCAATTATGTACCCCATTTTTAATAGAGTTATTTGGAGTTTTGTTGACTACTTCTTTGAGTTCTTTCTATTTTTCTGAGGTAAGCCTTCTGTCAGATGTAGGGTTGGTGAATATCATTTGCCAGTATGTGGGCTGCCATTTGGTCTTGTCAAATGTGTCCTTTGTCTTACAGGAACTTCTTAGTTTGAGGAGGTGCCATTTACTAATTGTCAGTCTGTGCTACTGGTGTTAGGTTCAGTAAACATTCCCCTGTACAATTAGATTCAAGGGTACCTCACACTTTGTCATCTAAGAGCTTCACTGTGACTGGATTAATGTTGAGGTCTTTGATCCATTTAGACTTGTGTTTTGTACATGACACACCATTATCCATTTGAGCCAGCACCATTTGTTGATGTTGCTTTCCACCTTTCATTGTATACTTTTAGTTGGTTTATAAAAATCAGGTGTTTGTAGGTATGTGTGTTAATATCGGTATTTTTTGTTTGATTCAATTGGTTTACCTGTCTATTTTTGTGCCAATATTAGGCTGTTTTCAGGAGTATACCTCTGTAGTAGAGCTTAAAGTCGGGGTGGTGATTCCTCCTGAAGTTCCTTTATTGTACAGGGTTATTTTGGCTATCCCGGGTCTTTTTTTTCTCCATAAAAAATTGAATATTATCTTTTCATGGTTAGTGAAGAATTGTGCTAGCATTTTAATGGGTATTGTACTGATTCTATAGGTTGCTTTTGGCAACATTTCCAATTTTACTATGTTTATCCTACCTACGCAAGAACATGGGAGATCTTTCCATTTTCTGGTATCTTCTTTAAATTATTTCTTTAAAGAGACAAAGTTCTTATTATATAGGTCTTTCATTTGTTTGTTAAGCGTTATCCCAAGATACTTACTGTTGTTTCTGGCAATTGTAAAGGGTGATGTTTTTCTTATTTCTTTCTCAGCCCCTTTATCATCTGAATAAAGTAGGGATACTGAATTTTCTGAGTTTATCTTGTATCCTGCTAGTTTGCTGAATGTGTTTATCAGCTATAGGAGTTCCCTGGTGGAGTTTTTTGGTTGGCTTATGCAAACTATCATATCATCTGCATCTATAGACAGTTTGCCTCTTCCTTTCTAATTTGTGTCCCTTTGATCTCCTTTTGTTGTTTTATTGCATTACCTAGAACCTCTAGTACAATATTGAAGAAATATGGAAAGAGAGGGCAGCCTTTTCTTGTTCCTGATTTTAGAAGACTCACATTAATCTTTTCTCCATTCAGTTTGATGTTGGTTGTTGGTTTATTGTATGTTGCTTTTATTATTTTTAGATATGTTCCTGTTGTCCTTGATCTCTCCAAGATATTTGTCATGAAATGGTGTTGAATATTCCCGAAGGCTTTTTTAGCATCTAGGGATAGGATCATTTAGTTTTTCTTTTTCAGTTTGTTTATATGATGCATCACATTGATAGATTTTCATATGTTAATCCATTCCTGTACTTCAGGCATGAAGCCTTCTTGGTCATGCTTGATGATTTCTCTGATGTATTTTTGGATTCAGTTTGCCAGTATATAATTGAGGATTTTTGCATCAATGTTCATGATGGACATTCTTCTCTAGTTTTCTTTCTTAGTTGTGGTTTTGTGTGTTTTGGGTAGCACTGTCATTGCAGCCTCATAAAAAGAGTTTGGCAATGAACTTTCTGCTTCTATTGTGTGGAACAATTTTAGGAGTATTGGTGGTATTAACTCCTCATTGAATTTTTGGTAGACTTCTGCATTGGAGACATCTGGCTCTTGTTTTTTTTTTTGGGGGGGGTGGAAGGATTTAATTTCTTTCAGTTTTCTTCTTTTACCCAGGTATGGTGCAATTGCCCATTGTTCAGTTTACATGAGTTTGTGATTTGTGTTGTTGTTGAATTCCAACTTTACTGTAGTATGGTGGTCTGATAAAATAGTGGGTAGTATTCCATTTTTTTTGCGTGTGTGTGGTATCTGTTGAGGTTTGTTATGTCCCCTAGTATGTGTTCGATTTTAAAGAAAGTTCCATATGGAACAGAGAAGAAAGTATATTCATTAGTGTTTGGATGGAATGTTCTATAGATTTCTGTTAAGCCCAATTGAGACATATTGTCTGTAAGTAGTTTTGTTTCCTTGTTAAGTTTCTGTCTTGTGGTGCTGCGTAGTGCTTATAGTGGGGTTTTGAAGTCTCCCACTATTAGTGTGTGATGTTTCATGTGAGCTTTCCATTTTGTAGCATTTTCTTTTACGAATGTGGCATGCTTTGAATTTACGGCATTGGTGTTTAGAATTTAGACTTTCTGGTGATGGAATTCTCCTCTAATGAATATGAAATGACCTTTTTCATCTGGATAGACTGATTTTGGTTTGAGGTCTAACTTGTTAGATATTATGATAGCTACACCTGCTTGGGTCCATTTGATTGGGGGATCATTTCTCAATCCTTTACCCTGGAGGTAATGTTCATCTGTGAAGCTTAGAAAAGTTTCTTTTATGCAGCAGAAGGATGGATTCTGTCTTCCTATCCATGCTGTTAACCTGTGTCTTTTTATATGCGAGTTAAGACCATTAATGTTGAGGGAAAGTATGGACCATTGATTGTTAATTCTTGTTTGATTTAGATTTGTTTTTGACAGTGGTATTTTGAATTTATATGTCCTGCTTTTCTAATGGTTCTTTTGAAGTGGGATTATATATTGCCTATGTTTTATGTGTGTTGTGTTGAAATTTTCCTTCCAGAACTTTATGTAAGGCTGGATATCTAGATACATATTGTGAAAACCTGGCTTTTTTACTGAACAATTTGTTTTTTCCATCTATAATTATTGAGGGTTTTTCTGGGTATAGTAGTCTGTGTTGCCATCCGTTATTCTTGAACCAGTAATTACAGGTATATGGCAAAATGCCCAGGTTGATTTTCCTGTTTAAAATGTAACTACAGAAAATTTAAAATTCTAGAAATCATGCCCTACTTCATTCCTATCAAACTGTTTTGACAGTGTTAGACTTTGTGATTTAAAACTGATGAGCAGAGTTCCTGGAACAAGGTTCTTTGAGAGCACCAAATTTGCTCACCAGGAAATGGTGAACTCTGCATATCTATCCCATGGTACATTGTGGAACATTGATATACCATATTTGTTAAGCACATTATGTTACCTACAATTCTTCTTCATGGAAATTACCACTTCAAAGGAGAAATGTTTAATTCCTGCTACTGAAATGTGCACTGAATGGTAAGCACTGATATCCTTTGATTCATATACATATGTAGTTTTGATCATATTATCCCAGAAGCTCCTTGTTAGACTAATAAGTCCTAGTCATCATTCAAACTAGCAACAACTTTATCCATAGTTCCAAGGCTGAAACATCCACTCTCACATGCAATCCAGCCCTTTTCCCAACAAACCTTGTAGGTGAAAGTGTTCCTCCTTCTCATTCTGACTTTGTCTTTTATTTATAACATTGTTTAATCTTCAAAATCAATTATACTAACTTTACAGAAATCCTACAGAAGAAGGTTCTTACTCAAGATGTAGACAAGTGGTGTATGTGTCCCAGGAGTTCTGCTCTGTTTTAAGGTCTACATTTGAACTCTGATCTTTTCCATGTCTGCTTAGAGGTAAGCTCATAATCATTTTGGTCAATGCTCTAACATGATGAAGGAAGTACCTCTCCTATGTAGAATATGGAGTCTTTGAGAGGACATAGGTAAATCACAAACATTTCATTCTTCAAGTAGATTAGCTATGATAAGAATGATCCCAAATAGTCTGAATGAGAACAGGACCAAGGTTAGTTTCAGATAGAGGAATATTATTTAATAAGATTGTTAAGTCTCTGTGCTCATACCTGTGATCACTACAGATTTGAAAGCACACATAAGGCTCAGGAAATATTGTGGCCTATGTGTCATGAAGATCTGACTGTTTGAATGAGGGACATTAGACACAGAGAATGGAAGACAAAAGTCATTTATAAAAACAGAGGTCAAAGACATATTTAAGTTGTATGACATCTCTGTACACTAGCCTTTGGATTTTACTTCAAAGCATAAATTTAAAAGGGAGAAGAGACTTGATAAGAATGCCAAATCTTTGAAAATGCAGTATGTTTGCTCAACTCTGAATAATCACAGTGATAGAACTTGTATGTTGACACTTTGGGCCATATTTCATTTGCAAACTAGTCAATATGTCTATAGATGCGAGTGCATGTGTATGAAGGCCATACTTTTTAAAGACAGGTTATCTTACTGAGGACTGTGTGCATCCATTAGGCAAGACCTGCTTGCCTGGGAGACCAAGGGATTTTTGACTTCATTTCATCAGCACTGAACGTGTTTCACCATTCTTGATTTTTCTTTTTTTCATATAGGTGCTGTGGGTTGAACTCAGATCCTCATGCATATATGACAAGATCTTAACAAATTGAGCTCTCTCATAAGTCCCAAAGTGCTGTTGTTAACAGATTTTTTCCCAGTCAGAAGGAATCTATTTTTGGGGTGTTGTCTCCCTAAAAGTAGATGTCCTAAGAACAAGGGTTCATTTTTGGAGCAAAGTGCCCTTGCAAATAAGAGAAGGCCTGTCCACATGCCACCTAGACTACCCCCTCGATAGCTGACTTTGTCCTACTCCTAACAGGGATGATGGAGAAAGACTTCATTGGGGGCCCTCTGGCTTGGCGACCTTAGCCAGTGGAAAGAGAAAATGTCAGGAAGTTTCCTATCATGCTGGGGTGCTATTATGTGCATGTGGAAAAGGCAGACCCATCCCTACAGGGACTCAGGGCATGGCCACGCCCCCTCGCCGCCGGCCACGCCCTCCAGCCTGCTAGCATCCTGCTTCAGATGAGTCCAGAGTTGAGGTTTCCTCAGAGGCAGAGCACTTCTGCTTCCTGGCCTCATCAGTTGGAGTCAGGGTTCTGAAGCTGTTAAGTGGACCACATGTGCAGTATGGGGAGACCAGCGACTGGCAGCAAGCAGGCCTACCTGCTTCAGCTTTTCCTGGTCTCTGCCTACTCTTCCTGCATTGGCTTCCGCAGAGGTGCTTGATGGTTTCACCCCCTTCTTCCTTGTCATTGATGCTTTTCTCATCAGTGCCCAGAACCCAAACCGGGGTAGCCCGGGTGGGGGTGGTGCGGTGTCAGAGGCAGAGGCAGCTAGGCTGGATTCCAGGGCTGCTGCGTTTCTGCTGCTAGGACTGTGCGGACTAACAGTGTTCCTCTGTGTGGGCAGGCAGTCTGAGCCTTGTCGCCACCCAGGAATTCACCATGCACATCTTCTCCTTTCTGCTTCTGCCTAATGGGCTGTGGGCCTCAGCCCTGTTGAGAGTGCCTTTTCTACCCCGCTGTGGAACCAGCTCTGCATCTGCCTCTGTGTTTTGCCCATGGTGGCTGGAGTTCCTCATGAGCAAGTAGGGTTGGTTCCCGCAGGAGCTGCATGTGGAGTTCGCCTTGGAGAATGACCTGAGCAGAGGTAGCATCTTGGGCGATGGCAGTGGTGGAGGAGGCACTGACAGTGCCACTGGAGGTGAGGAAGGTTAGGTGATGTTTTTTTTTTCTCGCTGGCTGGAAGTGCTGTGGATCTACTTGGAGCTGATCTTATGCTTGCTGCTCATCATCCGGAACAACAGATAGGCTTGCCTGGAGACCACGAGGGTGTCTCACTTCCCCTGCCTGGAGAAAATTCCATGGGATAAACAAGTAGGTCTCAAAGTGGTTTCTGTAGATGCAGCTGTAGGTTCTGACATGGCTATTTCCTGAGACAAGTGATGATTGAGGGACTTGACCTGACATTTATCAGACACCATTCCAGGCTCCTCCCAGGCAGGGTTCATTCATCCATTCTTTGCAGTGAGGTAGAGCAATGTCATAGCTATGGACCAGCTGATTTATTCTGAAATCAACTAGACCTGCAAAGGTGCTGTAGGTGAAGAGCAACTGTGAGTCCAGTAAGAACTATTTCTCACAGTTCTTTTGAGTGGATATATTACATGTATACACCGTAGTAGTATACCACATTTTGTCTCCAATTCTCTTTTTCTCTGTCACCCTTACCATGTAATCTTCTGTGCTATCATACTTGTGAGGCCACATGTGTCTGCCCTTCAGGGTCTGCTAATCACTTCTCTGCTCACAACTGTCAGTCATCTGTGATTGTCAGGTTTTCCTTACAGAATAGTGTGTGTGTGTGTGTGTGTGTGTGTGTGTGTGTGTGTGTCTGTCTGTCTGTCTATCTCACTATATGGGTGACTGTTTTGTTTGTACTCTAGGGTATTCCTTTTTTACTGATTAATTTTGGACTGGGGTGTAGCCTTGGTAAGTGTTCATTTCTGGCATACTGGAAGCCCTGATTTAGTCCCCAACAACACTTAAATTGGCAATGATAGCAGACCTGTTCTTTAATACTTGGAAGAGGCAGAAGGATCCAAGTTTAAGGTCACCCTGGCTGTTTATTTAGTCAGACCCTCCAAGGGGAAGACAGCTGGGGAGGTTCTAGATGGTGTGTGTTGATGCCTGGAAAGAGTCAAGCCCATCATTCCTAGGGCTGATTTTGAAAGAGCAGCTTTCTTCATGGGCTCAAACTGCATTATTTTAACTCAATATAAAAGACAGGAAGGGTTTAAATTCCAACCCTGAAGCCCTGTCAGTTGTTTTGACCACTCCTCCCCCACAGGACAAACTGCAGATGTGGGTTTTTCCTTTGCAGGGAAATGTTTCTACAGACCCAGTGCAAACAGATAAATCATGAACTTGAAGTGAGAGTAAAGCACCCAACCTAGATCATTGATATTCTCTTGTAGTTCGATATTTTTTTTTAGTCTTTGGTAGGGATGTTGTCCTCCACCTAGATCCTAATTGAATACATAGAGATTTATTCTTCTTTATGAACACCTGGACTTAACTCAGCTTTCATATAGTCAGCTTTTCTAAATTAATTATCCCATTTCTCTTTAACTACGCTTACCCTCTGGGCCTTTTTCCTTGTTTTATTCTATTGCCTTTCTTTCCTTCTTACTCCTTGGCTGTCCACTGGTATCCTCCTCCTATTCCCTTGTTGTATCTTGATCTTCTTTTGGTTTCTTCTCCTATTTGTTCTATCTGTATGCCAGCTCTGCCTATCCTTTCTACTTCCTAGCTATTGTCCTGTTCATCTCTTTATTAAACCAATCAGGTGTTTTAGATGGGCAAAGTAACACAGTTTTCCAGAGTTAAACAAATGCAACATAAAAGAATGAAACACATATAAAATATTCCACACTGTTCATTTCTAGACACTCTATCCTTATCCTCTAACTCTCCTGATGTTAAGGTCTGTGGAATCTCCTCATAACTCCTGTTTGAAAACTAATGTTTCACCACACTTATTCTCTCAGTAAGTACAATTATAAGTTGCCAGAAAACATTTTTGGAGCTTTCTGCTTCATATTTTATGGTAGCCATTTTCCTATGAATAGAGTTGGCCACAGCCGCCTGTGCATGTTTGTATCAGCCCTGTGGTGGATGCATGCTTATTTGCTTATCTTCTTTGTCTTGAAGTTTGTGGCAGCAGTGTCTGAAGATATGACAGCAAGCTTTGATCCTAGTGAGCCATCATTATATTCAATGAGATGTGTGGTTGCCCTTGGACTTCTTACCATTTTCTCATTTCTTGGGAAAGTCTACTGATCAGTAAGTAAACACTCATAGTAAATGAATGGTCATTCTAAGTTTTTTGTTTTTTAAATGTATTTCCTTTTATTTGTATGCTGTTTTGCTTGTATGTATGTGTGTTTGTCACGTGTTCCTGGTACACAGATGTGACTACTGGGCCATTGTGGAATGCACTGGTAGGGGAGTTACTGATGATTGTGAGGTATAATGAGGATGATGGAATTTGAATCATGGTCCTCTGCAAGAATAACAGGTGCTCTTAACCAAAGAGACACTTCTTTCAAACCATCACTCAGTGTTTATACTGAACAACTCATTGGAGAGAATTGTTGTTTCAGGGAAAGGAGTTAAGTTATATTGTTCTGGGTTACTCATGGTAATATGTAGTTACTAGAAACTGAAGATGGATAGAAATATTGTGTGTAAGGAATTTTTAAAGGATTTCCTTATAGAGATACTATATTTTAGTACTAAAGCCCCACCCTTTTTATTTTCCCTTTTTCTTCTTTCTTTTATTTGTCTGTGTTTGTTTTTAACAGTATTAAAAAGCCAGCAGGCATATCTACCTCTCAATTCAAAATATATAACACTATAACACTAGAACACTCCTTCCACTCTTCTCCTACAGTCAAAATTGCTTATTAATTGCTTATTCCTATGCTTCCTTTTTTTTTTTTTTTTTTTTTTTTTGTGAAGGAATCATAACATGTCCTTTTCTTTCTGAGACTTCAGTTTTTATTTTTGTTTTAGATGTTTTCCCTTGTACATCTTACTGACATTTGTTCATGGTTTTCTAGTTCCTTCCAGAATACTTTCTACTGGTGTTGCCCTACCTTATCTTTAATTTATACACATCCCACTGTATTTGTCTTTTTCATTTTTTCTTCCAATTATCTGTCTCTGTTTTCTAGGTAGCATGAGTGTTCTTGTTTGCTTTCATTGATTGCTTTACCCTATCCCCACAAAGAAGATAAAATAGTCCATTATCCAGCAGGAGTGAATTTCTTTACAGTTCTGGGAATGAGTCCATGGAGAATTAGGCAGGCCTTGCTTCTTCTGTGGCCTGTCCCTTGACTTGTTGTTAGTGCTGACTACTTGTTGTGTCTCACTCAGTCCCAATGCTTTTATTGAAGGTTATCAGTAATATTAGGTAAGGGGCATCTTAACTACCACATTTATGCTCATTATTTCGAAGGGCATTGTATCCAAATAGCACAAATTCTGAGATTTAAGAGACAGGATTTCTCTGTTTATCCCTGGGTGTTCTGGAACTCACACTGTACACCAGGCTTTTCTCAACCTCATATATTTTATCTTCTTTACTTATTTTATTTGTCACAGGATGTAAATATCTTATATCCAGTCACCACACCTTACTCTCTTGAAAGACTGGGGAAGCCATTAAACTTTTCAGTGAATAATAGATGACGCACTTCTTTTGATATGATTTAGTCACTCTTGCTGCTAGAGTTTTCATTCCCAGCAGACTTGGGACAACATTGTTTGTTACAAGGGTAAAGTTGTGCAAAATGTTGCTCAGGCTTGTGGTTGTGGCTTTTTTGTGGAACTGGCTTTGATCAGCATGGTGTTTAGATTGCAAAAGTAAGCTCAAAAAATCCAAGGGAAGTTTACATATGTGGAAATAGTTTCTGTTTGTCTTTGTGGTATCTATTTAGATACAATTTGAGATAAAATTTGTATTTTCACTCACATGTTGCCTTTTTAACTTGACAAGTTGTTAATAGAAGCACAGAGTTTGGAGGTTAAAATAAGTATGATATAAAAGCTAAGGAGAATATTGTTATTGAAAATAAGTTTTCTCAAAATTAATTATTTTAGAGAAATATGAAATGGTATATCTGGATCTTAAACCATACAGAAAAAGTCAGAGGAAACAAAAACAGTTACAGTTCTTGTTATTAACTTTTTTTAGGGATGCAAAATAAGCTTATCAGAATCTATAGATTTATAGAAAGAAATCCTTCATTCTGTACACCTAAGAATGCATTGAAAAGAGCATTCCTTTTTTGACCTAGTTTGCTCCATGAAAGCGACATAGAACACTCATAAATTTGAGCATAGTAGGACACAAGTAAGTTGTGACCATATTTTTTTTTTTGTTACCATGGTAGTACACATTAAATAAAACTAGACCTGAGGTTTAAATTGTAAATAGTGGCATGGTGTTAAATATTTAATCCCTTTCTATGGACCATTCCCTTTCTACACATTCCACCATGGCTAGTTTTCAGGCAGTAACATGATCTCACTGAATGGAGAGTTTAGGAGAGATGGACAGTTAATAATTCTCCTGTTTCAGAGGACAAAATGATTTGTGTTAGCAGATAGATTATGATGTGATGAAGTACCTCGATACTGTTTCAGATGGAAGGTTTGTAAACATTAAGTTGTGAGCCTGTTTAGTAAGTAGAATCAGCATGTTCCTACTGATGATAAAATAGAAAACAAATCATCCCCTTTGATTTATGTTTCAGTACAATGTGGAAGTTCTGTCATCCTCTGTATTCAGTAGTAAGTCTGTGTCTTATGATTTAATATGCCCTTGTAGAATGCAGAAGAAGTTTAGACTCCATATACATTCTTTAATTTTTCTCTATTTGGACATAAAAGTTTTATTGGAATGCAAATGTATTAATTCCTTCATGGGTAGTGTTTGTCATGGTTGCTGATGGGAGACTGAAATATACTTTTTATAGATGTTGCTGTCAACCGCCAGACCTGCTGTCATTTTAATATTAGAGAAATTAACCAATGTATAAAGTGTTTATGAATTTGTTTATTTATACTCAACTGACTTTGACCCAAACTAAAAACTCTTATGTCTGGTTTGTAAAAGTTAGCTTTCTATTTTAGCAACCTATAAAATAGAGAAAGAGATAAATCCAAACTCGAGGATGAAAGATTCCTTATAGAGAAAAAACTAGAAGAAGGGAGAGCTCAGCATTATGAATGAGATGAATTCGTGAGTCTTGTGAATTCACTGAGAATTATGGATCTTACATATTAATATGATATTGATTAAAATATTACATGTAAGCCAGCCATAGTGGTGCAAACCTGTGTTGACAGCACTTGGGTGGAGGATACAATAGTTCCAAGCTGTTCTTGTCTGCACAGGGAGGGGACACACTATCTTCAAAAATATAAATAAATAAAATTAATAAATAAAACTAAAAAACAACCAGACAAACAATCAATGTAATCAAAGAAAAATTACACACAACAAGAAATTAATGTATGTAAAAGTAGAATGTAGGCCAGGCGTTGCTTGCAAACACTTTAAATCCCAGCACTCAGGAGGCAGAGGCAGACAGATCTCTGTGAGTTTGAGGCCAGCCTTGTCTATGGAGCTAATTCTAGAACAGGTCCTAAAACAATACATAAACACCCTGTCTTGAACCCTCACCCACAAAAATAAAAATGTAAATAGAAGACCATGAGAACAAAAATTTCTACATCTGATATTATTAACTATGTTTGTTTGTATGTTGCTTTGTTTATTATTTTCGAGACAAACAGCCCTTGAAACTCACTGTGTAGACTATGCTTGCCTGGAACTCATTAGAGTTCCACCCTCCTCTGCCTGGTGTTTGCTGGAATTTAAGGCATGTTCCCCCACTTCTCCTAAAATTTTTACCTTTTAGATGTTATGGATATAAGTTGTGTTTGCATATTCCTGTTTTCTTATTATTTCCATTTGTTGAGACAGTCTTAGAATATAGCCCTGTCTCTATAACTGTATAAGTGTATAATTGAGTCTCAAACTCCTGACATTCCTGCCTGTGATTCCTAATTGCTGGGATTACAAGTGTGTCCCCCAATGCTTTTACATGGCAAATTTACATATTTACTGTACAACTAGTTATATATACCATGACTTCAATTATCATAGTGAAGGATATATACTTATATATACACATATATAATACACACACATATATATATATATATATATTATATACATATATTTACTTAGAATATTTATAAATGTTTTACTCTAAATTCTTGTATAAGAAAACTCTTGATGTGTGTAAGATTATTTAAAATACGAATTAGTAGGTTCATGTTGAACCTGAAAAATGCTATGATTCATTGAATTTGTGTAGAAATACTATTATTACATAATTTGTAAAATCCTTGTAAACATAAGGAAAGAAATCTGACAAGGCCTCTTTGCTGGCCTCTCACTTTTATATATAATACATTAACAATGTACTAACTAATGCATGTTTTCTTGGAGCAAAAGGGCCTCATTAAATACTTACTGACTGATACTGTCATTTCAGATGAGTGATATTTCAAAAGCAAAACAATCTCTAGAAAATGAATCAAAAATCTATCAAATCACAACTAGCTGAGGTAAGTTAAGTTGAATTTCTTAAATCAGTCTGTTACTTTTGAAGAACATTTAGGTTTTTATATTATTATTAGGTATATTAGTGAGAGTTTTCTAGAGGAATAGAACTTAGGGGATGGCAGCCAGCTATCTATCTATCAATCAATCTATCTATGTATCTATCTATCTATCTATCATCTATCTATCTAACCTATCTTTCTAAAGGGAATTTATTAGAGTGATTGTCAGGCTGCATTCTGGTTATTCAGGCAAGGAAAGTCTAACAACAGAGATTCTAAGAATCCAGTATTTGCTCAGTGTATGAGGCTAGATGTCTCATCTGATACTGTGTATACACAGCAATCCCACAGAAGTAGGCTATAATGCCAGTGGGAGTGAGGACAAGCAAGCTTCCTACTTCCATGTCCTTTAGATAATCTGCTGCCATAAGGTATAGCCCCAAATATAGGCAGATCTCCCCACCTCAAAAAGTCCAGATTAAAATTGAGTCTTCCCTTTTGAAATGATTTAATTTAGAAAATTTTCAAACAGCTTCCTAGGGATTTAGTTCGTTCAAAATGCCATTAACAACCAAGAATAGCCATCATATTAGGTGAAAAAAATATTACATTAAGATTTGAAATATAGCAGATATTAAATATACATTTAATTATAACTGAGTAACTTTGAATGAAATTCATTTTCACCTGAATGTATTTAAACTAGGACTGTATCTGAGCACTCTTTAAGTTGTGTTAACATGTAATGATAGTAAAAATAGTTGCTTCCTGAAGTATGAAGTTTAGCGCAGGAGACAGAGTAAGTAGTATGGGATCTTTCTGGAATATCTACTCCTGAACTAGTGAGCAAGAAAGAGAGTTGTCACCAGTGTACTGTCTGCATGACACTTCCAGAAAGCCTCATTCTTGTTCTGGTTTCTTTTCTAAAATCACAAAGTGGGCAGGGAAGCAAGCTAGAGTTTTCTGAAGTGTACATGGCAGTAGCAGGTTGCTAAGGACAACAACCCATTGTTTCAGCTATTTCTCCAGGTTATTCCCTTCCTGGTAGGAAATGAAGCCATGCATAGAAAATAGGCAGTACAGGCAGTGTTTAAGTAAGTCACTAAATAAACCAATATGTCGGTATTTAGTAATTGTTCTTTTCTATTTCAGCAGTTAACAAAAATGTCTGCATACTACATGGAAGGTTCAATAATTTGTTCAAGTCATGTTGCAAATGAGTGTTGTATAAAATTAATGTTGATACTTCCTCTGCTATTAATAGTGGAATGTTTTGGCCTTAGATTAAATTTCATGTTCTTTATTGGAGACACAAACGAGAGGTTTTCTGTAAACTTGTTATAAACTGTGTATTTCTCTGACTTAAGCCAATATTTGAAATCATTGAAAAAACAACTTAAGGGAGTAATAAGAGATACCTTGAATGAAAATTCTCAAATTCTGGAAAACCTGCAGCAGTTTTGTAATATACAGATACTCTCTGTTTGATCCAAATATAGCCTCTCAAGATCTGGGCAACACATGACTTTTGTTGTCTTGTAATGTTCTGTGAAATAGTACAAATCACTAGGTGGGTTTGGGTGTTGTACGTAATCCTTGCATTTTGGCAGGCTGAGGCAGTAAAAAGGCAAATTTAAGGCCAGTGTG
The DNA here is from genome assembly GCF_943737965.1 of Phodopus roborovskii. Classification (NCBI taxonomy): domain Eukaryota; kingdom Metazoa; phylum Chordata; class Mammalia; order Rodentia; family Cricetidae; genus Phodopus; species Phodopus roborovskii. The sequence goes on along the minus strand of NW_026126008.1, from coordinate 184,933 downwards.
GGCTATATAAGCAGAACATGTCTCCAAAATCACATAGGCACAGTCTATGGCTTACAGGATAAGAACACATGCTGCTCTCCTAGAGAACTTGGGTTTGATTCACACAGCACCTGAGTGATGGCTCACAACCATTCTTAACTTCAATTTCAAGGGATCTAAAGCCCAATTCTATCTTTCCAAAGATAGCGTTTCATAATAGCAATGGAGCCAGTCCTAGAACTCACTCTATTGACCAGGATGGCCTGGAGCTCACAGAGGTCCACCTCTCACTGCCACTGGAGTTCTGGGTTAAAGCCCTGTGGCCCCACCTCCTGTTTTATGTTTATTTTACAAAGTGCCTGTTTTGATATGCCCTAACTGTACTTCTGTTTGAGTATGCAACAGGCACAGTGTTACTACCATGCTTAAAGATTTCTGTTGAGCCCTATGGAGTACTTAACATGGGGAATAATCAGCTCCTACACTGGTGTGGAAAAATTAGCTTATTCCCAGGTTTTCTGGAATGTAATGGACTACTTTCCTCACTGCCTAACACTCCCACAAATAGAACTGCGAATGATGCAGCTTTACTGACTGCTGATTGTCATTTTTTTTCAGACGGCAACTTTGCCCACCTCTGGTCATTCTGAATGCAAAGCAGCTGACTCTGGCATGACTCCTCCATTGGTTCCAAAGGTTAGAAGCCCTTGAGTCCCTAAAATACCCGCCTTTCCAGGGAATTCAAGAGGCCAGATCACACCACCTCCTCCTCCAGGAAACATCTGTGGAGGTCCTGGATAGTATGTCCCACCATGGGATTTTGGAGGCCCATAGTTTCCTCCAATGTCAGTTAGGCATTGTGTAAAAAGTCCATGTGTGTGTCAATATTTATCTGTGCTTTCCTTCAAGTTTGTTTCCTGTTACTGAGATAAACACTGACAAGTACCATATTGAGAGGGAAAGAGTTGTGCGGGCTAACAGGTTACAGTCCAGCAACAAATGAAGTCAAAGCTTTACCTTGAAACACATTAGAGTATTTTGAAATTGTACTTTGCTGTGATAGGCCAGAAGATCAGTAAATTACCAAGCAGATTTTTTTTTTGTTTTTTGTTTTTTGATTTTTCTTTTTTTTAGTTGTTGTTGTGGTGGTGGTCTTGTTTTATTCTCCCCAAGGCAGGGTTTCCCTATAGCTTTGAATCCTAGTATGAGTGCTTGGAAAACAGAATTAAGGCCGGAGCTAGTGGGTTAAGAGGTGCATGGTACAGGGTTCAACTTCCACTGTCTTCTACCCATATCTTGGAACAGGGGGTAATGTGTACCATCCAATGGACTTTCCATCTGACCTTCCCCCCAGAACCCAGGATTTCCTGACTCCCATAAGCTAAAGTAGAAAAGAGCTCTCTTCAGATGTGATTCCCCCTTTCCAACAAACTGCACCTGAACCTCTAGCCTGCACTGGGACCTCCTGAAACAAAAGGAGATTTGTAATTTCCGCGGCAGTCATTTCTTCTTATTTTCATTTTTAGCAGCTGTGGTTCCTTATGTGAGTCTGTTATTGTTGAAATAGAACCTTAATGTGATTACTTTTTCAGGATAGTAGTTTGTAAAGACAAATGATTTATATATGGATCTTATGAGTAAATTATTTCTATATATGTTATTATGGATAGTAGCTTTTTCTTTTATTATCAGCACATCCATAATCTTTGCAGTTTTATTCATGTAATCTTATAATTATGGATATCTTAAACTGCTGTGCTTTTAGATTAGAAATGTGTAAAAAACATCTTGTGGTAGACAAGTGTAAAGTTAACTGTATGTGTAATCAAATACATTTTAATTGAATTAAAGACTTGTTTGCCATTGATTACAATTAAACCTTCCAATGTCCTATAAATTGGTTCCATAAATTAGTCATTTTACTTTTTATAAAATAGGGTCTGGAGGTAGTGGTTTTCAAGTGTACAGTACAGGATTATCTCCTCCCAATTTACTTCACAGTCTCTTTGAACAGGGAGAAATGTGTATGCACCAAGGGGCTTTCCATCTCATTTTCCTCCAAGAGCTGGGTTCTTTCCCTCACTCTTTAATCCTCAAGAAAATCTATGGGGATATTTTTGAACAAGAGAGTTCATTGGCCCACCATATCCTCCAATGCCAAGTAGGCTATTTTAGAGGTACTTGTATGTGTCAATGTTTGCCTGTGCTTTCCATTAAGTTTGGTTCCTGTTACTGTGCTGAACTCTGGCCACAACTAACTTGAGGGGATGTTTGTATGGCTCAAGTTACAGTTCAGCAACAAAGGAAGTCAAGGACTCACCTTGTTTCTTCTTAAGGAATTTTGAATTTTTACTGCATTTAATAGGTCAGAAAATCAGTGAATTTACCAGAGCATTTTGTTTTTGATTTTGCTTTTCCCACGTTAGGCTTCTCTATGGATTTTGAGCCTGCTTTTGAACTCAATCTGTAGACAAGGTCAGTATGCTTAACTGTCAAGTTAGGACAAGCACAGGTGAATCTGATGGTGAAGTTCTCATTGATCCTACCTAGTTAAGAAGTGTAATTTTTAATGTCAAGATTTGTTTTGGAGTCGAAATACTGTGGTGTGTTTGGATATCAGAATAGGGTCTTGACCTAGAGGATGAAAAAGTGTACAGTATTTGGTTTCAGCATGCACTATCCTTTACCCATGTCTTCAAACAGGGAAAAATGAATATGAACCATGGGGCTTTCTACCTTACCTTCCTCCTAGAGCTGGGTTCTTCCTCCCACCCTCATGTCCTCCAGAAAACCTCTACAGAGATCCAAGACATTGTTTTGTACAATGCAATTAAGCTAACCCACCATTTCAACCATTTCCAGGTAGGATATTTTAAAGTTCATGTATATGTCAACATTTATCTGTGATTTTCTTCAAGTTTGGTTACTGTTACTGTGAGAATCACTGGCCAGAACCAATGTGTTGGAGGAAAGGGTTTATATGGCTCACAAATTACAACATAGCAACAAATGAAGTCAAGCATTCATCTTGACCCAACTTAGGGAAATTTGAATTATAAATGTAGTGTGATAGGTCTGAAAATCAGTATATTTTCTACCAGGTTTATTTTTAATTTTTCCCCAATGCTGAGTTTTTCCATATCTTTGTAGCTTGTCCTAGAACTCACTCGGTAGACTAGGCTTGTCTGGAATGCATAGAGATGGAATGCATATCTCTGTTCCAAGTGCTGGGATTAATGGCTTGTGCCACCAATTCCCAGCTTTAATCAGTTTTTAAGTTAAAATTTTGTGTATTTCATTTTGTAGAATTATATAGAGGTCATTATTTAAGGTGGTTACTTATATTTTTGTCTTAAAATTACTGACAACAGTTTAAGTATGTCTCCTATATAGTAGTTCCCACATGAACATATTTAAAATCTAAGATCATATATAGTTATTTGTTGAATTCCTTCAAATTCCTTCCTATGTTTATATTTAAAATAAAAGTAATTTATTGATTTTACAGCATACTTTCCCCTTTGCAATAATAAGATTTACATAGTATATCATGTTTGCAATACTGGAAAAGAAGCAGCTCGGTTGTCCTATGTGGAATTACAGGAAATGTTTCTTGTAGGATATCAGGTCGGGATCACTGACCTGAGCATTAACTTTGAGTATTTTACTACATGGAAGAGCTGTTTTACATTCAGTCTCCAGTGTATTGTTATCTGGGTAGATGCTAAGATAGGACAAACACACCTGAAAGTATTGGTGATGTACTCATATTTCTGTGTAGCTACCATGTCCATTTTTCAATGTCAAGGTTTATTTGTGAGATTAAATATTGTGGTGTGATATTTGGATATCAGAATAGATACAGAGCTAGTATTTTATAAGGTGTGCAGTACTGGGGTTCAACTTCCATTTTCCTTTACACATATCTAGGAACATGGGGAAATATGTAGGAACCAAGTTGGAACATTCCAGTTTACCCTTCACCAAGAGCAGAGTTTTCAACTCCTCTCACATCCTGAAAATAGAAATGAGTTCCATCTAGACTTGAGTCCCCATGCCAATCAAACTGCACCTGAACATCCATTCTGCACTGGAACCTCCTGAAACACAAGGAGACCTGGCTGTTTCCTTGGCAGTCATTTCGTCTCATTTTCAGTTTTAGCAACTGCTGTTGCTTATTTGATTCTATTGTTGCTAAAATGGAATCTTAATGCAATTGTAAATTCTGGACAATATTTTGTAAAGAACGATGATATAAATATGTATCTTATGAGTAAATTATTTCCATTTTTTTCATTCTGTATGGTATCTTTGCTTTTGATTATAACCTCGTCCATAATTATTATGCTATTATATGTGTAACCTTATAGTTGTGGATATCTTAAACTCAAAAGTCTATGTCTATAAACCTGTGTTGTGTAGAAACTTCTAGTTCTAGGCAAATGTAAAGTTAACTGTAAATTTAATCATATGAATTTTTATTGAATAAATGTTTTGTTTCACATTGAGAGTAATAAAACTAGGCAGTGTCCATTTATCATGGTTGCATAAATTAGGACCTTTTACCAGTACAGATAATTCAGCTGTTACAGAGGGAAGTGTCTGTGGCTGGAGAGATGGTGGCTCAGTAGTTAAGACTGGCTGCTACTCTAGACCAGATGACTTGGGCTTGGTTCCCAGCATCCACATTGCAGTTTACTGCAAGGCATTTCTCTCTCCTGGGAGGTGTGCCTTCCTGTTAACTACTCTCTTTGGCTTGTATCCCATGAATATGTCAATTCTAATATGTTATTTCTGTGTATCACATGCATACATGATGACTGAGAAGGCCAGTGCATGGCATCAGACCCCCTGGAATTAGTTTTACAGATGGCTGTGAGCTGCTGTGGAGTTGATGGAAATTAAGCACAAGTCCTATGGAAATAAAGCCATAGGAGTTGTGCTTAACCATGGGAACCATCTCTGATATATCAGGCATGTCATATATTGTATGTGCTGATGCTAATTTTTTGTGCCTTAGTAAGTGTTTCTGATATCTGGCTAGAATACAAACTGTACTCTGTTCCATGTCTAAATTCTCATTGTATTTAAGACATTTATTTTTTTTAAACAACACCAGTCTTTTAATTATGTATATGCTACAAAGTTTTTTTTTCAAGTTTCTAGTGTGAGTTTTATTATTATTATTATTATTTATTTAATTTTATATAACAAAGTCCAATTAAATGAAAACAAACATTTATACACAATATTTGGGAATTTGGGCGTCGTTCTTTTCCAACTACTTCCTGTTGGTAAGGGGCGCTGTCATGGGGGATTCAAAGAAGATTCAAATCTCCTGGCTGAAGTATGCAGTGCTTTGTCCAGCTGTTTAGAATGTAGGATGACCTTGTACTCTGTTTCAGGCGGTCTGGCGTGATAAAACCACATTAGTCTGGAAGGGATTCACAACTTTTCATTTTCTGTGGAAACAAAAATAGAAATCCTTTTCTCCAGTAACTTGCCCTTGAACTTAAATTTTGGAGTCAAAGCATTTTTTTTAATTTAATTTATTATTTTAGGTGTCGATCCCAGTTCCCTCTCCCTCCCTCCTCCCCTCCCTCCCTCCTCCCCTCACTCCCCCTTCTGTCCATCCCTCCTTCCCTCCCTTTTACCCTCTCTGCCCTCTCACATGCACTCTAAACACCCTCCCCTCCCATCCCCCCACCCAAATTCCATATGTAGGGGAACACCATCCAATTGGGGTCATGTAGATCTGACAGATCCTGTGAAGTAGGGACTAGGGCTTCTCTCCTGTCTCTAGATTAAGGCAGTTATCCCTCCATGGGGGATATGTTTATAAGTCCTTTTGTGCACCAGGGATACATCCTGGCTCCACTGTCTGAGGTCTCTTAGACTGCTCAGTCCTTCTGGCTGAGACCCATATTCAGGGGGGCATGAGTCAGTCCCATGCTGGCTTCCCAGCTATCAGTCTGGTAGCCCGTTAGCTCCTCATTGTTCAGGTAAGCTGTCTCTATGTTTCTGCCACATGACCTTTTCCTCTCCATCTGCATCTGGGTTCTAGTTCCACTCAGTGTTTATGTATGGGTGTTTGCTCCTATTTTCAACAGGCATTAGTTGAGGGCTCCATGGAGAAGTTAGTTGTTGATCTCACTCTCCTGGAAGGGCATTTATGATAGCCTTGCCACGGAAGCCGAGAATGTTAGTTGGGAACAGACTTGTAGTTCTCTAGACCTTTCTTTGTGTTCAATTTTATCTTCAAACCAATATTGGCTCCCTCTTTTATTTTCTCTCTGTCTCTGTCTCTCTCTCTCTCTCTCTTACCTATCTTCTATTCCTAACCAGGCTCAATCTTCCTGGTCGCACATGTTTTCCTTTCCTCCCCCTCATTTTCTCCTACTTCTCTCTCCATTCGCTGCCCCCCCACTTCACCTGAGCTCTGGGGGACTTGTCCTTCCCAGTTCTCTGAGGGACTTTATATGAATCTCTTAGAATACACCTTGTATCCTAGTTTCTCTGGTGATGTGTATTATAGGCTGGAGATCCTTTGCTCTAGGTCTAAAATCCATATATGAGTGAGTACATAGTGTGTTCCTCTTTTTGTGACTGGGTTACCTCATTAAGGATGGTTTCTTCAAGTGCCATCCACTTGCCTGCGAATTTCAAGATACCATTATTTTTTTCTGCAGAATAGTATGTCATTGTGTAAAATACAAACTGTACTCTGTTCCATGTCTAACTTCTCATTGTTTTTAAGACATTTATGTATATCCTCTTTAGCAGTCAAGGATATTAGGCAGGCAAATGTTAATGGATATGTAAAAGTCTACCAGTAAAATAATTTGTGTTCTTGTTCATAATTGTTGCCTCATTTGACCAGTTTTCACTCAGTAGATTCAATCTGTCAGGACCTCTTCAACTATCACTACCCACTGTAGCTGTTAAAGATATATATCTACTGTAGCTATTAAACTGAAAATATGATTTTTACCATGTCACAGAGACTCCACAAGAGTTGGTATGGCCATTAACCACTGAACCCATTGCTCCAGCCATATCTTGTGTTATTTTTCCAGGTATCCCATCTGACATGATGTATGTGTTGAAGGTTAGCTTTGTTGGCATAGTAAGGGTTTCTTGTATCTGGCTGTATTACAGTCTTTACTCTTCTCCGTATTCAACTTCTCATTGCTTTTAGGTCATTTACATAATCTGGTTTAGCAGTGAAGGATATTAGGCAGGCAAATGTCAATAGATATGTAATTAGTAGCAGTAAAATAATTTGGGTCTTGTTCTTAACTAGTTACTTTATTTACTCCTTTCAAATTTATTGATTGAATCTCTCAGGACCTCTTGAACAATCACTCAATATCCATTGAACTGGGAAAGATGTGTATCTACTATAGGTATTAGAGTAAATCATATTAAGAAAGTATAAGTTTCAAACATTTAAATTTATTTTTTTCATTCATAGATGTTTTTCCATTTTTTAATTATTTTTATATCCATCCCAGTTCCCTCTTCCTCCCACCCTCTTTCCCTCTCTCTCACCGTCACATGCCCCACGACCATTCTTACCTCCCATCCCCTCCCCAATCTACATGTAGGGTGATACCTTCCAGGAGGGGTCATCTAAATCTGTCAAATCATTTGACATAGAGACTAGGCCTTCTCTCCTCTCTCTACGTTAAGGGAATAGCCTGATCCTGTCCTCCCTCTCTGCATCTCGATTGGTGTTTGACTCACTGTTTAGTTGTGGGTGTTTGACTCTGTTTCCATCAGCTATTATATGAACACTCCATGATTTTGGATAAGTTAGACTTCGATCTCATTATCAGGGAAAGGTATTCATGGTAGCTTTTCCACTGGTGCTCAAATTGTTAGTTGGGGTCATTGTAGTATGTCTGGACATTTCTCTAGGTTCAGTTTTCTCTTTGAAACTATAATGGTTCCTGCTTCTCTCTCTCTCTCTGTCTCTCTCTCCCTGTCACTCTCTATTCTCTCATCTATTGCTCCTCAGACTCAATCTTTCTAGTCCCTTTCCCATCTGTGAGGATCCTCATATGAATCTCTTAGAATCCTCCTTGTATACTAGTTTCTCTGGCGGTGTGAATATAGGCTGATGATCATTTGCTCTATGTCTAAAATCCATGTACGAGCGAGTACATACCATGTTCCTCTTTTGATTAATAGGTTACCTCATTCAGGATGATTTCTTCAAGCTCCATCCACTTGTCTGTGACTCAAGTTCCATCCACTTGCCACTTGCCTGAATCAATACATCTAGTCCCTTTCCCATCTGTGAGGGAATCCCTCATATGAAACTCTTAGAATCCTCCTTGTATATTAGTTTTTCTGGCAGTATTAATTATAGGCTGGTGATCCTTTTCTCTATGTCTAAAATCCATATATTAGCAAGTATATACCATGTTCCACTATTTGTGAATGGGTTACCTCATTCAGGATGGTTTCTTCAAGTTCCATCCACTTGACTGGGAATTTCAAGATTCCATGGTTTTTTCCTCAGAGTAGGATTTCATTGTGTAAATGTGCCACATAGTCTTTATCCATTCTTCAGTTGAGGGAATCTAGGTTGCTTCCAGATTTTTGCAATTACAAATAAAACTGCTATGAACATAGTGGAACAGATGTCTTTGTTGCATGGATGTGTGTCATTTGTATATATTCCTAAGAGTTGGATTGTCGGATCCTGTGGTAGACTGATTCCTATTTTCCTGAGGAACTGCCTGTTTTGAGAGTTCTCTATTCATTTCTGTATCACATTTTTAATAGGGTTATTTGGTGTTTTGCTGACTAGTTTCTTGAGTTCTTTGTATATTTTGGAGATCAGCCCTGTGTCAGACGTCTTTGTATCTTTTCTGCACCTACACATGCAGGATCAGGACAAATGTATCACCATGGCTCTGACCAGTACAAACCAGCTAACATGTCCCTTGGAGTTCTTTCCTTTGGCATCTCCAGACATAGCTCCCTTAATGGAGTATTAGTTACTACTATTCATATTAGGTATGCAATTTAAGGTAAGCTATGTGAGTTGGAATTCTCATTGAGAAACTAGACTCTGTGTTTTATATTGTACCTCAGTGAGTATCACCTCCCAAATGGTTGAATTGAATAGGGGATATAGCAGTAACCACTTGATGCTAGACTGTGAGGAATGAGTTTTCCGAGGGAATGTGTTTAGTGAAGTGCTTGTTCCAAAGTGATCTGTGATCCACTCCAGTAAGGCAGTCAGGCCCCCATAAAGTCACCAAGTAACCTGAAAAACTAATATCACATGAGGATAAACTGAGCAGTGACAATATATGATTAAGGGTGGCCACATTTGTTTGAAGGTCACCTTGTACCCAAGGAAATTAAGCTCCTTTTTAAGAAGAGGCATTCTTCTTGTTGATCAGAATGCCATCTTCATTATTCACAAAGACTTTCTTCTAAAAGTCTCAAGTCATGGAGAAACAACTATATCCTCAACACATTTTCCTGTAAATTTTGCAGTCAGATTTTATATATGCAGTTACCTCAGGCTTCAGGACCCCAAGTACACTATATAGACCTCACCCTCAAATTGGTAGGTGCTACTTTCTCTGTCCAAATGGGAATCATATAGATGTAAGACAAAATGTAGACCCTAGGCTCTAAAGCTAAAGATATTGCAGTCAGCTTTGCAAAGTAATTACTGTCTGTGTCAAGAACAGCAATTTAATCACTCTCAGGCCCAGTTGATTCAGCGTTTATACCTATAAAGCTTCTAGTTTGGTTTCTCAAAGAGAAGTACTTAATAGAGAATAGTAAATTCCCCTTTCTTTATAGAAAATCATCTCTCTGTCCACCTCCTTACCTCTCCATGCCGATGTTGAGTTAGCCATTCAAAATTATGAGGGTCAGAACCAAGTTCTGCCCTTCTCTTTGGCCTTTTTCTCACAACCCAGTATAACAATGTCACCATACTGACATAACCACCTTGGATCATCTTCCACCTTATTTTCTGACTCTCTAGAATATCCAGAAGGTTTGACCTCCTGGACGTGCTATAAATGAAAGATTCTAACTTTCCACATAACTGGATAAAACTCACATAATTACTCACTAAGGTGACTTCAATGTTTTTCTTGATTCATTCTATTAACCTAAGCACATGAAGGATGAGCCACTACAAAGAGAAAACAGATTATGTCATACCTCTGCAATCTACTCACAGAGCCCCAAACTACTGAAAGCAAAGGAAACATTATATTGTCCTATCACGGTACCATGCCATGAATTTGCAAAGCCTCTAGTTCTCTCGTGGGCTCATTCAAATCCATTCTGAGATCTGACCTGTTCCTATCTACTCATAGCAGGTTGTACCTGATGTTCCTGATGCTCAGAAGGACAGAAGGCTAGTCTTCTCTAGACACACCTACTTGCTCACTAGTTCTGCCTAGTTCTTCAACTTTTTGTTATGCACCAGCTTTTCTGTGTGAACCAATATTACCCACTGCATGGGTATTACCTGCATGTTTATTACCCATTCACATGGGAATCTCTTCTTCCTTTCTGTCATTTTCTCTACAGTACTAATCACCATCTAAAACATTACATGTTTGACTTATTAAATTATTACTTGACTCTGCACCTACATATAAATTCCCTCCTTATATTCGCACAACGTTTGAAGCTGTCAAAAAGCTATTTGGTAATTAGAATATTTTTGAATGGGATGTTCAATGTTTTATCCATTATCTGTTTGCTACTTAGTTTTACATTGCAAATGTTTGACATATATAAATTTAAAGAAGGAAAGATTTACTTTGTTTCATTTTCAAAAGTTTCAGTTTGTAGTCACTTAATGCCCTTTCTATGAGTTTACAATGAGACAGAAAATCATGGCATAGAGGAAAGAGCAAGGTAGAACTTAATTCCTGGTGGCCAAGTAGAGAGAGCCAAGTAGGTCCTGGGGTAGTGTGAATATTTCCAAACCATGTTCCCAGTAACTGAATTCCCCAGCAAAACCTCACCTTCTTCAATTTCCAGCATCTCCTCAAAAAGTATTATCAGCTGGGGTGGATTTGAAGACACAAGCCTGTGGGAGACTATGTACACATATGCAAATGTAGTGTCTGATTCTGTTGCTAAGCATTAATGCTTTTTAAAACCCTCCAGCAAAGGCCTTGGTGAGGTGCAGCCTGCTGTATCTACAGGGTTAAGGTCTTCTGTTTAGGAGAATCAGAACTCTACTTACTGCTCTTTTGTTGGAGGACTCATGTTTCAGTGTATTTGCTGAGATTCACGTCTCTGAAGGAAATTCCAAACTCCTGATGTGGGGATGGAATATATTCTTGGCAGGGTAATACGGGAATTACCATGGCATAGATTTGTCAGTGAAATGAGTAAAAGGAGGGGGGGCGAAGGTAAGACTGAAGATCATGTCTGAGGAGGTATCCATATAATGCTCCAATGTCCTTTTTATTCACTTAATTAAGTAGAAGTGTAAGACCCTCAGAATGAGGAGTCTTCCAGGTTTGGTCGATATCCCAAGAACTCAATGTCCACTACAGTTGCTGCAAATCGCAAGAGGCTTTAATGAACAGGAAACATTTGCGCAAACGGGCTCCTCCAGCACGCAGGCTAGGGAAAAGACCCCTCCCTTGGGCCCAGGTGTTTTTAAAGACAAACCCACAAGCTTAGGGAGGGGGTGGGACCCTCTGTCCATTGAGTAAGTGACCCTTGGAGTCCAGATGGTCTGCTATTTGGGTCAGCAGACCTTAGTGCCTCAGGTGTGCTAATTAATCTTGTCTGGGCAAACCAGAGTTATAGCTATCTCTTGACCTTATTTACCACCTATTGACTCACAGGAAAGGAGGGGCAATGTGAATTCTTCTTATCTCAGGGCCTTGTGAGAGGAAGCTAGCAAATTCCAAGGAACAGATATTGGTTTTTAGGTTAGTCCATCCTTAACATTACTTTTTAGGTCTTTCAGAAGCATAACCCAGGGATGGCATCTGGCAAGAGGTAAGAGCAATCTCTTCAACTTCCTCACGGACAACTGATGACCGGCTTTCTACATAGACAGAGAAAAAGACATGGAAGCCCTAAGTTTTCTCTTCCAAAAGAGAAGATGTATGCTACGAGGCACACAAACATTCCTTCAAGACTCTTTACTTGACTTCTCTTCTTCCCACCACAACAGATGACAACTCTCATTGTCTCTTTAATACTCACTGTTTTATTTCCTCAGCCTGGCACCCAGTAGGGATGCAGTAATGATTGCAGAACAAATGCACAATTAAACACTGAACATGAGCATAAAAGCAGAGATGAAATCAAACTTACTTAAAGACAAACTGTCCCCAGATGAGTTCAAAGTGTCTTTGAAAGGAGGAGAAAACAAAAGTTACAGTATAATTTGAGAAGAGCAGCAGACAGGAGCCAAGGATCATACCTGTTCAGAGTTTGGTTTTGAGCAAAATCCTGTACCCATGAAAGCTTATTCAAGAAGTACAAACATGGATTCTGGCAAGCTAAGAAATAAAAGAAGGAGAGACACACACGTTTTCTGTTTTCTTAGTTCTGTCAAATGATCTCTTAATTAGTGTCATTACTGACTCACATAAATATGATTTCATCTTGATAAAGGAACATCCCAGAGATTACTATTTGATCCTCATGCTTTCTAAGTATTTTGTTCAATTAGTAGAGAACTATCAAGCCCCCAGAATGACCAAGGAATGAATAGGGTAGAGAAGGAATTTACTCTCTATCATGAGAGGAAAGAGAAACCAATAGGTATATCCCAAGATCAATTAGTATACTGTGGTCTAAGCTCCTGGAATGCTATTTCACCCTCCAGAAATAGGCAGAGAATTTTTCAACAGGAAAGACAAAGTATTACTCAAATAAGAATAGAACTAAAAATTAAATTAAAAGTAGGAGGCTTACTACCAAATTTCTCTACCAATGAATTTGGACAGCATGTGGAAGAAATTGAAAAATCAGAGATCAAGAAGACCTCTAGGAAAGTGATATTAAAATAGTCTACAGTCTGTGTTAATATTATATTTCTTTCATGTATACACCCTCAAATGCACATATCAGGCTCATGACTTGACCTTAGACAGTTTCATATATTGTGAAGTAATGACCGCTGGCTCAAATAACATTTAAGAAGAGGGTCTTGTGAAATGGCTCAATGGTTAAGAGCATTTGATCCATAACGAAGATGATTAATAATCCTCAGCACCAACTTAAAAAGCCAGGCATAAATGCATATACTTCAGCATTGAGAAGCAGAGAGACAGATATGGTGAGCTCTGGCCACATATCCTAAAAAAAGGCAGTCTTCATATTCAAAAAAGATCCCCTTTTTCAAGACAATAAAGTAGAATATTGTAGAAATCAATTGATGTCCTGTTGTGAACTCCATGTGTGTATGAACAGGTGTGTCTATCTGTACCCTCATGTTCATGTACCTCACACATTTACAAATATAATAAAAACCTAACCAGACTAGAAGAAGTAGAATATTGTAGAAATCAATTGATGTCTTGTTGTGAACTCCATGTGTGTATGAACAGGTGTGTCTATCTGTACACTCATGTTCATGTACCTCACACATTTACGAATATAATAAATACCTAACCAGACTAGAAGAGAAAGCTACAAATCCAGCTTTACACACATGCTTAAAATATTAATGCATAGTACTAGTGACAGCAAAACCAAGAAAATGGTTCAAACTTTCCAAAACCCATAGTCTTTTTTACTACATCCCAGATGTTCTCAGCAATAAAGGCATCATTTGTTAAAAAAAAGAAGAAGACAAGGAGGGAGAGGAGGAAGAGGAGGAGTTGAAGAACGAAGAGGAAACAGCAGCAGCACATCTCTACATATATATGCATATATATACATATATATGCATATATACACAACATTTGGGAACTGGAATGGAAGGGATCAAGTTGGAATGAAAAAAAAATGACAACGGAGAGATACGAAAGGATATAGTAATATCAAAGACCATTTGCAGGGCAGTATAGATACACAAAACAGAAGAAACATTGTAAAATACATGAAGCCAAAGAATGGCTATATATTCTCAACAAATAAAGCCTCCATTACCATGAATGTGTTACATCTAAATGTGCTTTTTGCCCCATGGGTAGCCACACACAACCCAGACTGTTGTCAAGACTATAGGTTGCTCTTCCCAACATGACAGCTGGACCCTACTGAACATTTACACATAGAGCTACTGCCAGAATAGAGCCTTCACCTCAATGAGCAAATGACTTTGGTGTATGGAAGTACTGAAAATATTCTGCAAACTACCCAAAGAGAAATATAGACATCAACCCGGCTACAAACCATTTGATCAATAATGGTGTCCTGCCTTCAAACAATGTAAGTACAATGGTGGCACAAAATTTGTGGGGGTAACTAATCTAAACTATATCTCATTTGACTTAAGGTCCTCCTCACAAGGTGGAACCCATATGTGGTACTGCTGGGAATCTGAGACTAGGCAGCCCAGAGACTGAGGGTAAAACAAACACTACTGTTCCCCTGAAAGAACATGACAAAATGATTCCTTGGGATAATTCGTTCTACTCATTGATCAGTGCCTTTCTCAACTATCATCAGAGAAATTTTTTCCTGAAGCATATGGGAACAAACAGAAACCCAAATGTGCAGAGAGTGTGAGATCTTGTAACACTTCACGCTGAATATGATATCACTATCAAATCCCAGGGCCAAGGGAACCATGCAGAAAAAGAGGGGCACATAATATCAGAGTCAGAGCGGGGGGAGGGAGAACACCAATGATTCAAGGCCTCTAAATCAAGACAATGGACTCATATGTGAACCACAGAGACTATGGCAGTATGCACACAGCCTGCACAGTGTCTGATTGATAGAGTCGAGCTAAAAATTAAAATAGACACCTGCCCTATCCCATCCCATCACTAATCCAGCCACCACCTCCAATTGATGAACACTTGTAACTGAAGTTTTGGTGTTCTCCAAAGGAATTCCACTAGAGAAAATATGCTTAAATGTAGTCTTCATGCCCAGCACTAGTTGACCAAACAAACTCAATGAAGGATACTTTTCTCATAATCTTGTATCAGGGCTGTTATTTATTTGTTTTCTATTTTTATACTTTTTCTATTTGTTATGGTTTCCCTTTTGTATGAAATCCCTGAGTGTGTGAACAATTGAGTCTATGCACCTTTGTCACCTGAGCATTTTCTTGTGCTCTCTTCCTTACATTTGATTTTATTGTCCTCTTCAAATGTCACAGTCTCTGTTCTATCTTGTGCTATTTTAAATTTAATTATTATCCCTCAGAAGACTGTTTTCTTTCTAAGAGAGATGATAAGGTGGTGGATCTCGATGAAAGTGTAGATGGCAAGGAATTGGTAGGAGCACAAGGAGGGGAAACCACAACCAGAATATAGTATATGTGAAAAAATAAAAAAAATCATCATAATTTATCAATAAGAAGAAAAATTAATATTTAAAATATACATAGAAAAAGCATATCAACATTTGATCATCTGCACTAATAAAGCCATTTTGCAGATCAGTATGGCGGTTCCTCAAAAAATGGGTATTAGTTAACCACATGACCCACAAATCCCCCTCTTAGGCATATAGCCAAATGATCCGCATCCATGCAACAAAGACATGTGCTCAACTAGATCATAGCAGCATTATTTGTAATAGCAAGAACCTGGGAGCAACCTAGATTCCCCTCAACTGAAGAATGGATAAAGAAGTTGTGGCACATCTACACAATGGAATACTACTCTTCAAAACAAAAACAAAAACAAAAAAAAAATGGAATCTTGAAAGTTGCATGCAAGTGGATGGCACTGAAAGAAACCATCCTGAATGAGTTAACCCAGTCATAAAAATGAGAACTTGGTATGTTCTTGCTCATATATGGTTTTTAGACCCAGAACAAAGGATCAGCAGCCTATAATTCACACCAACAGAGTAACTGGGATACAAGGAGTATTCTAAGAGATTCATATAAAGTCCCTCACATAAGGGGGAAGGGACAAGTCCCCCAGAGCACATGGGAAGTGGGGGGGGGCAGTGAATGGAGAGAGATGTAGGAGAAAGAGAAGGGGAGGAGAGGAAAGCATGTGCGACTAGGAAGATTGAGTAAGGGTAGGAATTGAAGACAGAAGAGAGAAAGAGAGAGAGAGACAGAGAGACCCACACAGAGAGAGAGATAGAGAGAGATAGAGAAAAAACATAAAGGAGGGAGCCATTATTGGTTGAAGAGAAAATTGAAACTAAGTAAAGGTCTAGGGATCTATAAAAATGACCCCCAACAAACAATTTGAGCAACCGTGGAAAGGCAACCATAAATGGCCTTCCCAGATAGTGAGATCAACAACTAACTTATCCACCATCATGGACCCGTCAGAAACAGAAGCAAACACCCATAACTAAACACTGAGTTGTGCTAGAATTCAAATGCAGAGGGAGAGGACAAGAACAGGTTGCAGAAACACATAGAACTGCTGACCTGAACAAGGAGGATCTAATGGGCTCCCAGACTGATAGCTGGGAATCTAGCATGGGACTGACTCAGCCCCCCCTGAATATGGGTCTCAGCCAGAAGGATTGAGCAGTCTAAGGGACCTCAGTCAGTGGAACCAGGGTGTATTCCTAGTGCACAAATAGACCTTGTAGACACATCCCCCATGGATGGAGACTGACTGAACCTAGAGACAGGAGAGAACTCCTAGTCCCTACCTCAAACGACTTGACAGATCTACAGGACCGCACCTGGATGGCATTGCACTACCTGTGGAATTGGGGTGGTGGAATGGGATGGGAGGTTGGTCAATGTGCATGTGAGGGGGCAGAGAGGGTAAGAGGGAGGAAGGGCAAGAAGAAGGAAGGCAGGGAGGGAGAGGGAACTGGGATCGACATGTTAAATAAAAAATAATTGAAAAAATATGCATAATTATTTCCTGATTATGAAGTCTCCTAAACTTGGTTTTCCTATGAACATGCATTCGGTCTCTTCAGTGTCTAAAGTAAAGCAATATTTAATTTTGCTTAATTACTTTGAAATTTGAGCTGACTTTCATTGTTGTGATTTCTTATTGACACTATCATTAAGCTCATATCCAGACTATCACTCAATGGCGTGTGCTTGCCTGCCACATAGAAGGCTCTAAAGTCAATCCCAATGTCAACATTAAAAGCAAACTAACACTGGCTGAGGAAATGGCTCAATGAGTTAAACTGCTTGACTTGCAAACCTGGTCATCTGAGTTCAAACACTGCTATTGAAAGTGGAAGGAGAGAATTTACCTCAAAATTTTTACTGATGCCTGCATGCATACTACGGTATGTCCATGAATACACACACACACACACACACACACACACACACACACACACACACACACTGATAATAAGGGAAACGCCTTTAAAAAATCATCATGGTTGTCTTGTTAATTCCTATCTTTCAATATGCAGAACATGGCCCAGAACTCTGCAATGTCGGTTGCAAATATGATGTCAGTGTCTAGGACAATTACTCTCTGTAGGTTGGTAGGAAGAGTCTGGTCAGAAACCACTTCATCAGTCCATAAATCCCAGAGTAGAGTTTGTTAGGTATTCAGGACACTTCAGACTAGACTGGACAGAATATAGGGAAAAAAGTAGAGTGTCGCACCCAAACTCAACCAGCAAGGAATATGCATCTCAGGGGAGATCTTGTAGCAGTTTAATCAGGATCCTTGAACAAGCTTCTTCTTGTAACCCCTGGGAAATGCCATGTGCACCCTGTGGATTGGCTGCTCTTAAATGGAAGCAAGCAAGCTGAACAGGCTTAGCCAAATAAGGACTTGGTTATCACAGAAATAGCTCACTATCAGAAAAGTGGAAGGCGGAAGCCAGTGCCATCTTTAAGGCCTCAGACTTCGCAGCTCTCTGAGGTAGAGAAAGAGGGAGGGAGGAGAAGGAAATACAGGGGGAAGAATATGGGTTAAAGAGAGGGGGAGGGATGGGGGAAAGAGAGGAGAGACTTGGTATAATAGGAAAAGGGGAAAACAGCCATGTGGATTCATTGCTTAAACATTAAAAACCATGCTGAGAAAGAAAAATTAACCAATTTTACAAACTTTTTAAATGAATAAATGAATTTTCTTTAAGGATTTATTCACATAACTTTGCCGCATTAAGTTTTTTTTTTTTTTTTTCTGGGAATAAAAATGTATTTAAATCAATGCAGGTATAAAATCCTAGTAGTGATGTAATTATTAAATGTAAATTCTATGATAACTTTTGAAAAGACTTTATTATTATTATTAGGGAAATTATACAGGTCCAGTGAAGAAAATAAGTATATGAAAGCAAACCAATCCAAAACAAAACAAAACAACAAGCTAGCACCTCATTTTTTATAAGTAGAATCATTCCATTTATTCACTATATTTATGTGCCATTAAATATCACTTCATGTCGTGGTGACTATATAACCTGGAGAAACTGCAGAACCCAGGAAAAAAATGGACATGAGTGTGGAAAGCAAGGGAGGGAAATAGCAAGGCACAGCCACATAGAATTAAACCGTAGTCAGAGTAAAGCATAATTCCTCACAGTTTATAGGGGCAAAATTGAAAGTTGGGTCAGGTGAATGGAAGGCAGTAAAGGAGAACAGTAACCATCCAACCATCAACCCCACTTTACAGCAGTTATTATGTAAATCTGTGGTTGGGATTGCTAGAGGAGGAGCTGGCAAAATAGCTCAGAATAAAGTATTTCCTGTACCATCAGGAGGACCAGAGTTTGGACAATAATAAACAACAAGAAAGGAAGGAAATAGACCCTATGCAAACACTCATCCCACAACATCCAACAGAAGCAGAGTACCTGGCATAGGCACTTGCCACAGTGGATAAATGACAAAGGGTCTACATGATTAAAAAGATAATAATGAAGACATTACCCTCATTGTAATGGACAGAACAGTATTCCTGTAGTGACTGTTAGTAATTCTAAGCACATGTGGCAGGAGCTTTAATTTTAATTAGCAACAATCCAATTGAATCCAAGATTACTATATATGGCACACATATAAGGGAGCAGAAATAATCACAATTTACAAGTTCCTTATCCAGTGGTTGATGGAGGTCACTATGAGTTAGAAACTCACCTTGCTGAAGCTATGACACTCTGGGTATTCATGGGAACTAAATGGCATTTCCTCAAATCTCTCTAGCTGACTTGGGTATACTGAATATTCGGTAGCCCTGTAAAAATAACCTAGAATACCTGAGTTAGTGTAGTGATATGAGTTTGAGGACACTCCTGATTTATCTTCAAAAGTCAAAAATCCCAAGCCAGGAAATGAAGGACAGTG
Organism: Phodopus roborovskii; assembly: GCF_943737965.1. Taxonomy (NCBI): domain Eukaryota; kingdom Metazoa; phylum Chordata; class Mammalia; order Rodentia; family Cricetidae; genus Phodopus; species Phodopus roborovskii. The sequence continues at coordinate 165,561 of NW_026126008.1, read as the reverse complement.
GTGTGTCAGTCATAATGTCAAGTTTCTGGACTTTGACAGCTCATACACAGGCAGTTGAGGAGGCCGGTTTGGGCAGGAAGGCTGCCCACTTCTCATTTGGAAATGATGATTTTCAGTAGTCTCTAGGCTACTGCAGTAATGATAGCAGGGACAAATGTATTATCCTTCACTGAGCGTCAGAGATCGGGGGAGAGTTTGCTAACATATTAAACACCTTAGAATCATTCCATTATTTGTAGTTAGCCATAGAACACAAAGCCTGAGCTAATATCTTCCATGTTCCTACTCCCTGCAGTCCTTCTACATTTCTGTGTTCCTGTAAGGTCAAAGGAGAACTCTATAACCATATAAACACAGCTTAATGAACCAACAAGACATGAGTGTGTGCCCTATTGTGCATGTGAGTGTTTGACTGTTGAGAGTACATTACAATGTCAGGTATCATCTTTAAGAATGTCTTCCATGCCTTTGGAGTCAATGTCTCTTTGGCTTGAAGCTCATCAATTGGGCTAGGCTAACTGACCAATGAACCCCAAACCTCTGCCTTTATTACAAGAATACACAAGTATGCCTGGTATTTTTAGCATGGTTCCAGAGATCAAATCACATCCTCCTGCTTAAAAGCCAAGTAATTCATAGGCAGAACAGTTCTCCCTAGCAAGGAAGACACGGATTTCTAAATATATTAATTAATTTAGTGTGTGTATATTTGTATACATTATAGTGTATATGTGGTAGGGGGAGGGTAACTTGTGCAAATTTCTCATCTCATACTACAATGTAATTCTCAGAGATCAAACTAAGGTTTTTAGGACTAAGCAGCAAAGACTTTAAATGCTAGAGCTATTTGATTGTCCCAGGAAACCATTTTTCTTCCTTCTCCTCTGTCTTCTTACTTTTCTGCTTTGTAAGTTAATTACATTTAGGCATCACTAGCTTTTAAACGTTTAAATCTCCCTGGGCCTTAAATTTCTCACCTGTAAAATAAAATTACTCCATTATTACAACAAAGTAACTGTATTTACAGTCTGTAAGCTTTCTCTCACTACTAAGGAAATATTTACTTGTGAAAAATAGGTTCCTTATCAATTTGAACCTATTTCTCTAAAGGAAAAATCACACTGACACTGCAAGTGTGGATAAAAATATGTGGTCAGTTTTACAATGGAGTATTACTCAGCTATTATAAAAAAAATGACACCAGGACATTTTCTTGCAATGGGATGAAACTACAAAAAAAAAAAATCCTAAATAAAGCAACCCAGACCCAGAAGACTAACATGTTATGTACCCACTCATACTGGATATTAGTTTTTAAATAAAGGATAACCATGTACAATCCATAGACCAAGTGCAGTTAGATAAATGGCAGGGATGGCACAAGGATATCCCTGGGAAGATGAAGTAGAATAGATTTTGTGGGTGGATTGGGAGCAAGTTAAGAAAGAGACAGAAGGAAACAGTACAAGGAGCAGAAGTGGAATAGGTGAGTGTTTGGGGATTAGGAGACAATGTGGAAACTTTCATGAGCATGAGCCTTGTGCACACTCCTTGGAATGGAGTATATGGAGCCTGTTCTGGCTATGTTCTGTAGTCAGACAAGGCTCCCAGTAACAGGTCTGAGACACCAACCTAGTAAAACAAAACAAAACACTAACAACAAGAAGAACAACACCAAAAAAGAAATACCCTGAATACCCACAACCTGTCTTGCCTGTAACATGCACTGGGGTAGTGGTGGGTGGTACAGAGCTTGTAGGAGTACTGATGATTGTTCTAACTTCAGACCCGAGCCACTAGAGGGAGCACTTACCCAATCCTGCCTGAATGGTCAGATCCAGATGCTGGAAGCTCAAGAAGGAAATATATACTAAAGGAGGTGGTGGGAGGGAGGGAGGGATGGCGGGAGGAATAAGTCAGTGAAATTACTCCTAGTGATATTCTGCTACACACATAGATTGAGGCCTAGTCTAATCATCATCAGACAGGCTTCCTCCAGCACCTGATGGGAGCAGCTAAATATGAGGCAGAGCTCAGGACCCCAGTCCCCTCAAGGAGAAGAGTTGGAGAAAGGATTGTAGGAGCCAAAGAGAACACAGCATACAGAATGAACTATTAGGAATCACGGGGGCTCAGAACAGAGCCTAAAGTAACCACAGAGCCCACAAGGGTCTGTGCTAGGCCCTAGCAATATATGCTGTATTTGTTTACTCTGGGGTTCTTGTTGAACTATTCAAATTTGGAGTAAGGTGTCACTTAACTCGTGAAACCGACTTGTTGCTACAGGGTTACCTTGTTATTTCTTGATGTGAGTGTTTTTGGGTAGTATAATTGCATCTTGTTATGCTGTGTTCAGTTGATATTACTGGGAGATCTGCTTTTTTCTGAGGGAAACAGAGGCAGTAGATCTATGGGAGAGATAAGCAAAAGGGGACTGGGGGAAGGGGAGAGGTAGAGTCTGTGGTAGGGTTATAATGTATGAGAGAAGAATAAAGAAAAAGAAAAATGTTTTGACACATAGAAAAGTCATATAAGTTCTGGGTGGTTGTTCTGGCAGTGTTCTGGTTCTGTGTAAAACCACATGATCAGGAACTGTATCATGCAGTCATAGGGTGGGGGGACCTGAAGAAGCTTGTGAGAACCAGCTAGGGAGCCCTCTGAGATGAATTCCAAAACCTGTGTTCCTCACAACCACTCTGGAAAATTTACCTTCTTTGACTCAATCTCCTGACTCACAAAACAGGGGGAACTAAGTGATAGACATGACACACAATTGAGAGACGTATTAAATGAGGAAGGCGAAAAAAGTGGCCAGCGAATGTGTGCCACAAGATATGGGACAAAGATGAGTATTTAAATATCAATCCACACAGTCTGAAGAGCAGCTGGCCTTCAGTCTAGCCATGGCTAATTAAATGGTCTCTTTGGCGGAGTGGCTAGAATTTTGGGTATATCAATTAGATGATGACACACTTATAGTACACCCTCTCCAGTGTGTGAAAATTCTGGTGCTTCATGGTAACATGAGTAGGTATGCTCCTTCTACCTACATGGAGAGCAACAGAGGTGGCAAGACCCATATTTATTTCTCCTTGCTATTAAAAAGGAACATTAGGAGGTTTGGTAAATGGCTTAGTGTAAGAGCTATACATATAATACATATGAGAACCCGAGTTTAATTTTTAAGAATTTGATAAAAATCTGATGAGACACTATACATCATGAGGCACAGACTGAACATTTCCTGAGACTCAATAGCTCCTTGTTCTAACTGAAATCAGTCACATCCAAGATCAATGTGAAATGTTCTTAAAAATAACATATAAAGTGGCTGAGGATGATCTTTAAAGTGAACTTCAGCCCTCCCCTGACACATGTACATACTCCTGTACACACACATAAATACACCACATTTTAGGGACAGCTTATGAGTTCCTGGGGCTAAAGAGTAGCCAGAGGCCAATATCAGTGATCTGAGGTATCGACCCCATCATTGCATAGTGTCACTGTATGAGACACACCCTCCACATGCAGGAATAGCTATTTATCATTTCACCTGGTGTTTGTATAACAGAATTTGGGAATACATCTGCCAGATGGACTTCTTGTAAAATTATGTACTAGTGGAATCTCTAGTCACCAGAAGATAGGATTGGGCTTAAATATCTGCATGCTAATAGAAAGACTCTGTTCCTCAAACCTGGGTGACTCCAGAGGCTGTACAAGTATCAAACTAGCAGCTGCCCTTTCCAGAGTCCACGAGAGATGTGGAAGTCATTATATCTACATGTAGCAGAACAGGCCTCAGAAGAGCATGGTACCATTTCTTCACTCTTTCTCTACAGCCACACGGGTGCTGTGTGGAAAGGGTATGGACAGTACATTCTAGATGGTTTACTGATATCCATTTGGTAATAACCTCCCACATCTGTAATTACAGAATACAATGAACTCTGCTGGTATAAATGATAAGTGTGTGCACAGCATCCATCTGATAGAATGACAATTAAAAGAGGGGGAGCATGTGGACACAATCAGATGGAAAAGTCCAGAGGAGATTAACTTTCAATTTGGTGTGCAAAACAAGTAGGAAGCAGAATTTCTCAAACACCTAAATGGAAAAAAATAGAAGAGGTCATATATATTAACAGACTGCCAAGCATGTGCACACACTATGCACACCTGACTGTATGTGTTTTGGTGAAATAAATATAGCCTGAAATCTTTCTAATATTTATGATTACTCTATGCACTCATGTGTACCACCATGTGCATATGAATGCTAAAGGTGAACTTGTGAAGTCAGTTTTCATTTCCTGTTTAGATGTGCCTATTCCTGTGAAGTCAGCTATAGCCCAGGTAGGTTCAAAGGTTGGAATTGAAGGAGGTTCATATGGAAAGAGCAGAATGTTGCAAAGTATGTATAGCCTTCTAAAAAGAATTGGGAAATACCATAGAGTGGAAAAATAAAAAAGTTTTTAATACCAGATTGATCCAATCTCAGATGTGTTTTAGGAATGCATGATATATGGAGGTTGGAGTAGGAGAAGGCAACTTCAGAGCAATAGAAGGATCATAAGTGTTTATTATCCGGGGGTAATATACCAAAAATTCAAGTTCCGGTGCACATTCTAGATTCATTAGGTCTGGAGCTGGGTTCAAGAGTCTGGAGTTTTCTGTCAGCATTTTCAGGTCATTCTAAACTCCACAGATTATAACTGAAGTAACGTTAAAAACAAACGACATCCCAACATCAACACTTCTCCATGTTTCCTTGGCTCGTTTTCTCATGTAGCTCCCAATTAGCTCATTGCCAAGAAACTGTCATAGACATCTCTGAGCAACAGTGATCACTTACAGCTGACAGTTTCCTGAGAGTACAAGGATAGAAGATCTTTCTCGACATAAGTAAAGACCTGGCTATTTTGAGAGAGCCAAACATGGGAGTTGTTTCCACATCTCTTGTAACATTTGAAACTTAGAAATTCTGTTTCCATATACATAGCCAAAGTTGTGGTGATGTACTTAAAAACCAACATCAGCTGCAGTGCTGAATTCTAGGACTCTCATCTCCCAACATCAGCATCTCTGAAAGAAACTTTGCAGAAACTGAAAGCTGGTCTGTATAGGTAGTAACACATCAAGGGAAACATACTTAGTGTGTGATCATAACCTAACTAACATACTTGCCTTATTCCACTTAAAAAGCCACAGAAACATACTTACAAATCACCTTTGTGAATACAAGTTACTGTGGAAGGACAGAAGCTCAGTGAGGCAGAGGAACATGATCCCAGCCAGATCTACCTGCAGGAGAAGAACCCCATCCCATCTTTGCAGTATCTTCCTTTCATCATATCACATCTCAGAAGCAGCTTCTGTTTAGATCCGTGGAACTTAAGGAGAACGTCCACTGCTGCACTATTGCACACTTTTCAGAATGTCACACTCTGAAATGAAACTCATCTCAGCATCAAACGTTCTTATTTGTGAACTGGGCTGTTGTAGCGATTTAGTTTCTTGAAATATTACTGCCTTAACAACTATTAGATTTTTCAGTGCACTGAGGGGAAAATTACATTAGATCCCACATCGTGTGAAATTAATAATGTTTGAAATTTCAGTAATTGATATAGTTTCAAGATATACTTATATATGTATACTTAAAACTGAGCTGTAATCAGAGAGAGCAGTCTGGGAAGAGTTTAAAAGTTAAACAATACAGCAACACAAACAATGCTGTCTAAAAGGACATGTACTCAGCTCAGTTAGTAGAGTACTTACCTAACATGCAGGAAGCTCTAGGAATAATGCACACCCACCAGCACGCCTACTAGATATAAATAGTGGTTCATTCCTGCAATACCAGAATTGGCGAAGTAGAGGCAGGAAGGCCCCAAGTTCCCGGAAGTCTTGAGTTATACAATAAGTTTGTGGCCAGCCTAGGCTACAAGAGACCCTGTCACACAAATACCCAAAGAAAGAAATCCACTGATTACTGTGTACCTTACCTGTCAATGGGTAATGGACTGTTGAACTAGATTCAGCATGCTTTCAACCAACACTCAGTTGGGTCTTTGGGATTCTGCTCTAAGGGAGGAATGACAGTTTCTTGACACCTAAGAGTATTTCAGGAGATGATGGCTCATCTAGAGTGGTATGGTGCTTCTAAGATATAGTTCTAGTTCTAATTCAGGCACATTGTCTTTGGTCAGTCTACATCAGAACTTTCTTTAATCACAAGAGTGGAGAGACCTGACTTGGCATGTGATCTATGGACAAGAGTGTAGCCAACAGAGAAAATGCACTAGTTAAATTACCTTCAGCAATGTGAACTTTATCTTCTACCCATGTTTAATTTTCTAAATTATAGTGCCAACGGAACAAACAGATTGTGTATCCATATGCCTGTGATTATGTCTAATTCTGATATGTAACTCACTTTTAAAATTATACTTACCTCTTACTATGAATAAAGATAATTACCTTTACCTGAAGGGAGAGAAGTGGGAGTAGGGGTGGGTACTTTCTCAGGTTCTTGGAGAGCATCAGAAGGGCAGAGACTGCATCTTCTGAATCAGGACCGTTTCAGGGGTTCCTTACTATTATCTGTATAAGTTGTTCACTAATGAAACACCTGTTTATCATTCATCTTGGGTCTAATAAACTCATTAATAACCCACATTCACATGGCGGTAGAAAAAATAAGTTATTCCAATGGTTTGAAATTAAAATCCTATTGAAGAATATAGTTATTGAATTAGTAGGAAAACTAAGTCCTTATGACTGGACAGATCATTTCAAAAAGAAGCTGAGAACTGATCTCTGTTAGATTACAGCACACTCACTTAGCCCTGACAGGGAGGTGGGGGAAGTAAACACAGCAAATTCACAGCACAGAACTACACAGGTGTGTTTGTCATTATAGATTTAATCACAAGAAAGCAACTTTTCTGTCCTGGGCTCCTCTGCTGAATGTTATTCTCATCCAACTTCTCATAATCAGTGTCAGAAAATGGCCTCTGACGTAAGAGACGATGACGCATTCACACTTTGAACTCACTGTGATCAGCCCAGTTATACCACTTGACTCCTAAGAAATATCCCTTCTTGACTCGGAATTAATAGCAGTGGTGTGTGTGTATGTGTGTGTGTGTGTGTGTGTGTGTGTGTGTGTTGTCCCTCAACTCATTTGGAAGAACCACAAATTAAAGGGCAGCCATGTATGTGAACACCAGACACATGAGTGGTTAAGGGGAAAAACCCTAGATGCCACTTGGTTAATTTCTGGTTGTTTTAAATTTGTTTTCTTTCACAACACATGGAAAGCAAATCTCTCTCATGTGGCAATCTGAAGTTCTTCACCTCACTGACAAAATGACCCTCCTCAGTGGTCAATCACGAAAAGAATATAACTTAATTCTACTCATGCAAGACATGCAACTAACATTAATGAAAAAACTTCATTGATCCTTACATTGAGGCTTTTCTCCAAACTAGTTAGAATATGGTTATATTGACATTCACCCTCCATTACAGGCCCTTACTATTTATATTATGTTTGGTAAGTAATCCAGATATTGAGTATAGCTAAGTGTCTATGTAGGGAATTTACCATCCCAGAGAGTGCAAAAAAGAAAAGAATATCATCCCTAGATAGTACAGTAATAAAACATAGCTGTGAGTGTATTTCATGTTAAAACACACATGGTTCTTGATCCTTTCTGTAGCGTGCACGCAGACAAACACACACACACACACACACACACACACACACACACACACACACACGGCAAAACAGACAAGTAAAATAGGAAAAATAATTTTATTGTTCCTTCATTTCACTTAAACTTGTTCATTTGACTGATCAAATAAAAAAATAATAAATCAAATTCTTATGATCTGATGATTCTTTAGGCCTTGAGATAGCCTTGTGGGTAAAGATGCTTGCTGTCAAAGGTAAAGACCTAAGTTACGACTTCTAGATTTACACAAATCAAAATTAGGAGAGAACAATTCAAATTCTAATGTTTACAATGGCAAGGGTTCACCTGCCCACATAGACACTGACAAATAAATAATTAATAGTGTAGAAAGAGTTCACTTAATTCTTCAAGACAATATCTGTCTAAACATTTGCTGTGCTCACAAGATTTGTATATCAATGAAAGAATTGCAAAGGTGGAGTGTTCCTAGGACTCAGGAGACCATCTAAAAAGAAGAGGATATTCTTGTGTTTATGTGAACATTGAGGTCACATTTGAGAAGTGTGAAGCAATTTGCAAATATCACACCCCCCTCTAAACAATAATCCTGAAGAACACACCAAGGAAATAACAGAATTATGAAGAGTTTTGAAGAATTATTGGAGCTGGATTTGAAAAGTCATATGTGCTTCAATGTGTAGCTCTTGATGTTTGTGGAAACTGATTCAAATAAGTTGTTCAAGTGAACACTGAGAAGTGAAAGCAATAAAGAAGTTAGTAGTGCAATTCTTGGGATGGAGTAACAAATTGGAGATGGGAATTCAAAGCAGAAAATATGGAGGTCAACCGAGCTTGTATTTTAACGTAAATGAATACTCCCTCGGGGTAATACCAAAAACTACTAATAAAGAATAATTTTTTTTGTGGTATATATCATCATGTCTCCATCTCCAAACTAAAGGATTATAACAGCTATTGAAAATCTATTAATAACCAGTCAGGAGTGTCACAGGCTTTTAATCCCAGCCTTTGAGGCTGAGGTATGTGGATCTCTATGAGTCCAAGACCTGCCTGGTGTATAACAACAGGTTCCCAGGCAGCCTCTGAAAAACCTGTTCCAAGAAACAAAAAAAATTCTACTAAGAAAACTATGAAAAGGAGTCATCAAGAATGCAACCAGATCCAAATTATAAAGGATCTCAGTCTGTTCTTCACTACCTTGCCAATATGCCATGTTGACATTTTCTGCTTAGTGTATTTGAACAGTGTCACTGCTGGCCTACAGCACACATGAACTGGAGTTTCAGGCTTATTCTGCATGTAAGAAAGCTTAGTTGGGGCCAAAACCCCACACCAGTCAGCTCTGCCCTAAAACCACATAGCCCAAAGTGATAAACTGAATTTGGGCAGGTACAGGTGGTACCTAGTTTTGCAACTTGGTGTGGTTCAGTGCATACAGCAAACACAGGTAGCTCCCAGAACTTCCTTGAGGGCAATTAATACAATCAGTTGATTCTTCTGTTCAATCACCCTGAAGGTAACAACTGTGGAAATGAACTGACACATCAGCTCTAACTTTCAATTTAGGGAACAACAAACCAAATTTCTGTTGGTTAAAAACTTTAGATGGCCTGTTTTGTTTGTTTCTTTGTTTTTGTTTTCTTTTCCAACATACTTTGCCAAGTTCCTACATAGTTTTCTTGGAGGAAATTCAAAGCAGTCATTATATGGAAGCACATGGAGCAATGAAATGAGACCTGACCCTGAAAAATAAAATGACATTTCAGAGCAGTGACTCTCAGGTCCTACATTTGAGATACACAAAAGCATCAGCTTATTTCATGAGGCCTACAAATAGGATGCTAAATAGGGCAGTGCTGAGCAGAATGTCTTCAGGAATGAGCACACACACACACACACACACACACACACACACACACACAAACACACACACACACACACACACACACACACCACTGCTATTAATTCCGAGTCAAGAAGGGATATTTCTTAGGAGTCAAGTGGTATAGCTGGGCTGAGCACAGTGAGTTTGAAGTGTGAATGCATCAACGTCTCTTACCTCAGAGGCCGTTTTCTGTCACTGATTATGAGGGAGGATGATGTCTTTGCGTAGGAGAGTTTCCCCCTAGCTACTACAGTGTGGCTTTTGGACTGGAGAGGATAGGACAGAGTGTGATAGTAGCTGTAACTTGGGTGCTGTGACCCAGCCCTCGGAGTGTAGGGCTGTAGCCCCAAACTTGGTGCTTCAGCTTTTAGTGTTCCATAGGAGAGTGTTGTTTTTATTTTTTTTTTGTTTTGTTTTGTTTTGTTTTTTTGACTTTATAGGAGAGAGTGCGATGGTAGCTGGGGATAGGGGGCTGAGCTTTCACTCCGGGGCTGTGCCCCAGGCCTCGGAGTGTACGTCTGCAGCCCCACACTGGGTGCTTCAGCTTCTCTTGCTCCAGCTCTCCAGGACTCTGGTGCTGGAGGTCATAGTGCCAGTTTTGACGCATCAACTGAGATAAGGAGGTGGAGAGGGCAGTGGTACCAGCCGGCCCCAGAACCCTTCCCTTTCCCAGTGCCCCCCTGACTGTGCTCTGCTCTGCTGCTGTCCATTTGTCCAGCTGCAAGGCCCCCCATCGTGGGCACAGGGATGGCGGTGACTCATACTGCCACCGTGGAGTGCCCATGGAGGATTTATGAGCTGCTGCCAGTTCTAATTATCATCATGTTCTATGAATTTAAAGTAACTAGTGCCATGCTCATGGTTCATTTGCCCATGAATAAAAATGCTCTATGGAGGTTCTAAATGAAATAAGGAATTTGGTCATTTTCATCATGTTGGCTGTTTGGGGAGAAAATACACAAAATTAATCCACAGTTGAAGTCCATTGCCTATAGAAGTACACATGCAAAACAAGGGAAGGGAGTGATTATTTTTCCTGGGGTTGCTGGGAAAGTCTTTAGACTGAGCAAATAAGTTTTAGTAGATGAGGTGTGAAAACCAAGGGCCTGATGTGAAAGGATGCTTACTGTAGACCAGTGTGTCTCAAGGATTGCTGTGGGGTGTGAGATCCAGCACAGGCTCATCAGTGGTGAGACCCATAGAAAAAAAATGTATAGATATTCCTGATAGTATGAGAATCAAATGTCAGGGAAAAAAAACACAGGAAGGAGAATTGTTAGGGGTAAGGATAGAGAAGTTGGTCCTAAATGGAGCAAGAAGAAATAAGAGCTAAAATGAGTGTGACTTCCTTGATTAGCTGTAGAGATGGGTGGGATGTGTGGAGAATCTAGAATAATCCCAAGTTCCTGGCTGAGTCAGTTAAGTTACTGAGATGGGGCTTATGGGAAGAGAAGCATATTGTAGATGAGAGATGATTTCAGATCACACACATCTCCCTCAGAATCCACAATTAGGGCCTAGGGAGATGGCTCAGTTCGGAAAAGAAAGTGCTTGCCATGATCTGGAGTTGGAGCCCTTAAGGCAATGTAAATGCTGGGTGGAGGTGTGAATAGAGGAATCCCAGGTTCACTGGTAATCAGTTTATCAGAGAATGTGTGAGCTCTAGATTGAGTGAGAGACTCTGCCTTAGAAAAATTGAGGTAGAAAAGGAAGACATTACCACAGCAGCCTCTGGCTTTTCACATAAAATACACAGGCACCTAGCAGTTACCAACACTTATTTTTGATAAGGTTGTGGGTGAGGAACATGGAGGGATTTTGCAGACTTGGCTGGATTTTCTGTGGTTCAGTGTGCTGTGTGGATGTGTGCTGCATTTTGTAAGGGAACAGTTCTCACCCCTTCAGGATGGTGTTAGCTGTGAGTCTTCTATTGGTGCTGTTTGTCAGATTGAGAAAAGTAGTCCTAGTTTGCAGTCTCCTGATGATTGGAAGGTTGATTTTCTTACATATTTTATTACTATCTGTTGAGATCTTCCTTTCTTTCATTTCTTTTACTGTGGATTATGACATTGTCTTTTTTTTTTAACTGAACATTACATTCCTTTCTGTGTACATATGGTGTGTGTATGTGTGTGTGTGTGTTTGTGTGTGTGGGTGTGTGTATGTAAATGCAAAGCCCCAAGAGTCGGTTTTATCCTTCTACCACATTGGTGATGGGGGTCAAACACAGGCCCTAAGGATTGGTGGCAAAGTTTTTACCTGCTGAGCTATCTTCCAGGCCCAATAATATTAAAATTTTTATTTAGATGTATTTATTATATATAGTGTGTTCTTTCTCCTTATATCCCTGCAGGCCAGAAAAGGGCACCTCATTGCAGATGGTTGTGAGCTACCATGTGGATGCTAGGGACTGAACTCAGAACCTCTTGACAACTAGCTAATGTTTTTAACCATTGTGAGATCTCTCCACCCCTTGCGCCCACATATTTTTTTTTACAAAGTCTTTTATGACTATAAATTTTCCTGTTACACACTGAATTAGTTGTTTTGCGTAAGTATTGTGTTGCATTTTATTAATAAAAAAACATTTTGTGTTCATGGATGTTTTGCTCTTGCATGTATGTCCATGTGTCACATGTTTGCTGTGCTTAAAGATGCCTTAACAGGTGACATATTTCCCTTGAAATGGAGTCATAGATAGTGGTGAGCCACCAAGTGGATCCTGGGAACCAAACATGGGTCATTTATCTACAAGAATAACAAATGCTCTTAACTGCTGAGCTCTCTCTCCAGCCCTTCCTGTTTTTTTTTTTTTTTTTTTTTTTTTTGATAACTAATTTTAACCCGTTGTAATCAGAGAATATGCTTCTCGACAAGGGAAGTTTTTAATTGAATTTTTACTATTTTTAACTATTTGTATGCGTGTGTATGTGCTTGTAGCTTCAGCTGCCCAAGGAAGCAGCAAGAGGGCATCAAATCTCACAGAGCTGGAGTCATGGGCAGGCACTTAGGGATTTCTTGACATGGATTCTGGGAACTGAAGTCTGCTCCTCTGCAAGAGCAGCAAATGTTTTCAGCTGCTGAGCCATTTCTCTGGGCTTGGCCCTGTGATTTGATTATTTAAATAATCAAAACAAAAAACAAACAAAGAAAATATTGAGGTGTGTTTTAGCTTAGTGCCTGGATTTTTTCTGAAGAATCTTCCATGTACATTTGAGAGTGAATGTATATTCTGCTATTATTGCATAGTATTTTGCTAGTATGATAGTCTAACTTATTTGTAGTGATTTTACCTCGTTCTCTTTTCATGCTGACTCACTGAAAGTGAGATCTAAAAATAACTAACTACTGTTGATGTACGGTTTGTTTTATCCTTGCATAAAATCCTACATCTTAAAGACTGAGCTAGCCTTTTCCATCACATCTTTGTTTCTAGTAACAGTTTTAGTCTTAGCCTTTTTATCTGCTATCAGAGGAGTCAATCTACTTGTTTATGATCAGTTAGTATTGGGGCCTGGTGATTAAGACTAGAATAACCCACTGAGGGAAGATGGATTCAGGAAGATGTAATATATGCAATTAACTGCAGGCATTACTCTGTGAGGTGTGGAAGAATATTTTAGATGGTATGTGGAGGGCTTGGTTATACATTCATAGTCTTTGGAGTGAGATAATGGAAATATTTGCCATGCCTGAATATCTTTTCTTGTGATCCTAGAGGCAAATCATTGTTATCATTGCTTTGCAACATTATATCACACTTTTGTGTATGTGGCTCAGGTGAGAAAGAGAGAGACAGGAACAGGATAAAATATTTTTAACCCTTTTCTGAGCCCTTGTAAGTCAGTCCTGTACCTTAAGGATCTAAAACACAAGGTTAAAGGAACTCTCCATGAAACCCAGAGCAGAGGCTGTGCACCTACACTTTGGATCCTTTCTGGAGTCACAGATGTAAAAAGGAAAATAAAGATACAGGGAATAAAAAAATAATATACTATTGCATATATTTTTTGGTAGAAGTTAATAAGCTGTAGATAGCAGCTTGTAAAAGGTCCTTGTCATGTACTAGCATAAAACAGGTTTTATAGATAGTAATTATCTAAGGATTTGTTGTTCATTTTGTCAGACCCCAAGGAGAAGACAGCTGTGGAGTTTCTAGATCGTGTGTGTTGATGCCTGGAACGAGTCAAGCCCATCATTTCTATGGTTGTTTTTGAAAGAGCCATTTTCTTTTGGGGCTCATACTGCATTAATTTAACTCAAGAGACAGGAAGGAAGGGTTTAAATCCCAACTCTGAAGCTCTGTCAGTTGTTTCTTCTCACTCTCCTTTCCTCAGAGGACAAGCTGCGGATCAGTGTTTTTCCTCTGCAAGAAATGTTATTTCAAACCCAGTGCATGGGGATAAATCATGAACCTGAACTCAGGGAAAAGAACCCAACCCAGATCATTGATACTTTTCTTTTTTACTGGATTTTAAAAATCTTTGGTAGGGATGGTGTCCCTCACCTATCTCCTTAATAAATACATGGAGATTTATTCTTACTTACGAATGGCTGGCCTTAGCTCAGCTATTTTCTAGCCAGCTTTTCTAAATTAAATTATCCCATTTCTCTTTATGTCTTACCTCTGAGCTCTTTTCCCTTTATTTATTCTTTATGCCTTGCTTTCCTTCTTACTCTGTGACTGGTGCCCTTGATGTCCTCCTCCTCTTGTCCCTGGATCTTCTCTAGGTCTCTCCTCCAATTTATTCTCTCTGCATGCCAACCAGCCCTGCCTATTTTTTCCTGCCTAGCTATTGGTCTGTTCAGCTCTTCATTGGGCCAATCAGGTGTTTTAGACAGGCAAAGTAATGCAGCTTTTCAGAGTTAAACAAATGCAACATAAAAGAATGAAACACATATAAAATATTCCACAATGTTCTTTTCTTGATACTACATCCTTATCCTTTAACTATCTGGAATTATGCTCTGTGGAATCTCCCCATAACTTCTGTTTGAAAACAACTGTTTCACCACACTTAGCCCCTCAATAAGAACAATAGTAATTTACTAGAAAACATGTTTGTAGGCATTCTGCTTTGTATTTTATGGTAGCCCATTCAATATGAATAGAGTTGGCCACAGCCACCTGTGCCTGTCTTTGTACCAGTAGTGTTGAAGAAGCATGCTTATAGGTTTATTTTCTTTGTCTCGAAGGTTGTGGCAGCAGTGCCTGAAGATATGACAACAAGCTTTGATCCTAGTGAGCCATCATTAGAATCGCTGATATGTGTGGTTGCCATTGCACTGCTTACCATTTTCTTATTTCTTTGGAGAGGATAGCGATCAGTAAGTTACCACTTATAGAAAGTGAATGGTCATTCTAGGTTTTTTGCTTTTGTTTTTTAAGTTTATTTCCTTTTATGTGTATGATTGTTTTGCTTGTATGTATGTGTGTGTGTGTTATGTGTTCCTGGTGTACAGAAGTGATTAGTGGGCCATTGTTGGATGTCCTGGAGCTGGAATTACTGATGATTGTGAGCTATAATGTCGATGATGGCTTTGAATATTGGTCCTCTACAAGACTAACAAATGTTCTGAGCCATTTCTCTGTAACCTTCATTTTGTGTTTAGACTGAACAACTAATTGGAGAAACTTGTTATTTCAGGGAAATGGGTTAGGTCTTAGTGTTCTGCGTTATGCTAACAGGTGGTTTTTAAAAACTGAACAGGGATTAACAGAAATATTTTTATGTAAGTATATTTTAAAAGATTTTATTGTAGGGATACTACACACTAGTACTAAAGCTCCAACTTTCTTACTTTCCCTTTTCTTCTTTAAATTTGGGATGTGTGTCCTTGTTTTTAACAATATTAAAAAGTTTGCAGGTATATCTACTTCCCAACTAAGAGTAAAAATCGCTACTTTCATGGCTTTCCTGGATCATATATTGCTTTTTCCTATGCTAACTGTTTTTAAGGAGGGAGTCATAACATAGCCTTTTCTTTCTGAGACTTCTTTTTAGATGTTGGCCTTTGTGCTTCTCACTGACTTCATTTCTAATATCTTCATGGTTTTTTTCTTCCTTACCTTCTGCTTACATATATCCCACTGTTTTTTGTCATTTTTTCTTCCAGTTTTCTGTCTCTGTTTTCTAGGTGGCATGAGTGTTCTTGTTTGCGTCCCGTGATCACTTTACCCTATCCCCACTGTTCTCAAGGGTGTATTTATCCCTTCCTCATCGAAAGCTGAAGTATGAAGAAGAAAAAGGCTAATGAGTTTTTTAGTCAGTCATGGTCTAGGGTCCAATGATATTTCATATATTTTTATTTTGATTATTAACCGTAGGAGATTTAATAATGGTGGCTCCTTAAAATACTTTGTTTTAGAGCCAATATATGCATGGGAATCATGGGGTTAAGTGGAATTATACAGTTTTCTTTAGAATGAGACTGTTTCAGAGACACACATGATACCACACAATGGGAGACCTTACTATATAGCATTGTTTTCATTTGAAATAAAAGGCTTTCGGGTAATTTATTTACCATAAGGCCATAAGAAATTTGGCGTCTTAAAGCTGGAAGTAGAAGTCAGATAGATTTGCTTGAAGATATATTTGTTTTAATGTAATTTTGTTAAATTTTTGTTTCAGATTCAGAGCCGACTTTATTTGAGTAATTAGTCTTTTTTGATTTTAGATCTTGTGATTGTATCTAATTTAAAGTGTTTTCACACTTTAGTACTAATAATCTTTCCTTTGATTTCTCAGTAAGAGAGAATAGACTGGCTGTGGAACTTGCAATGGAAATAAAAAAGAAATGTGATCTAATTGACAAAGTGTGCCTTGCTCAAGAGGAGGTAAGATGTGTTTGAAAATACCACCCATCACAGTGTGCTGCTTAATTGTTCTCCATGGGTTATTGCCTGACATCAGAGCTGTGTTTCAGACCAGAGCTCTGTTGCTGCTCAACTTCATCACTTAGCCATTCTCTTTGCAGCCACCCTGGTGATGTGTAGTGTTTACCTTCCCTGACTATTTATTCAGAGCACCTTGATTTGCTTATTGCTCATTTAGATATTGTAAAATTGCCTTTTACGTCTTATCCACCTTAAAAGATGACTTTATTTTTACTGTGTCTATTTGTGTCTATGTGTGTAGGCATGTACCAAGAAGGCATTTGTGTAGTGATCATAGGATCATAGGACATGGAGGAGTCACTTTCCTCTTTTTACTACGTGGGTCCCTGGGATTGAACTCAGGTTATCAGTCTTGGCAGCAAGCTCCTTAACTACTTACTGAGCCATCTCACTTGCCCATTTCCATCCTTTTAAATGCACTCATAATCTTTCTCAGTTTATGCCATATAGATTAGGGCCTTTGCTTTTACTATTTTATGTCATATATAAGAGTTTTTTCAGATATATGGATTGTAAATCTCTTCTACTCTGTGGCTTACATTTCTGTTTTGTTTGGTGTCTTAGAAGGTAGAGGATTTGAATTACAATTTAATGTAGTGTAATGTTTCATGAGATTTTTTTTTTGCTTATCAAGGATGTAAAGGTACTTTTACTTGTTATTATGTAGAGACTTTATTTATTGTTTTCATTTGGACATGCTAGGGCTACTGTGACAAAATATCTTTAGCAGCAGAAGTGAATTTCCGTACAGTTCTTGAAACGAGTCCATGGAGATATAGCCAGGCTTTGCTTCCTCTGTGACCTGTCCCTTGACTTTAGATAGTACTGTCTGCTTGTTGTGTCTTTCTCTGTCCTAATGTTCTCCTCATAGGATATCAGTCATATTACATTGCGGTCATCTTAAATCCCTCATTTTAACCTAGCTGTATTCAAAGGCTTTGTCTCTAAATAACACAAATTCTGAGGTGCTGAGATATAAGAGACAGGGTTTCTCTGTGCATCACTGGCTGTCCTGAAACTCACTCTGTAGACCAGGGTGGTCTGAAACTCACAGATTTTATCTTCCTTACTTGCCTTATTTATCACATGATATAAATGTCGGATAGCCAGTTACCACATATTGTTCTACTGACATACTGGAGAAGCCATTAATCCATTCAGGGCATAGTAGAAGACTCACTTCTTAGATACTCTTTAGTCACACTTGCTGTTAGGGTTTTCAGCCCCAGCAGATGTGGGGAAACTTTGCTAGTCACAACGGAAATGTTCTGCCTTATGTTGCCTAGGCTGATGTTGTGGCTTGTTTGTAGACCTGGCTTTCCTCAGCACAGTGTTTAGATTGCAAAACTAAGCTCACAAAATCCAAGGGTACTTTACATGGTGGATATAAATTCTGTTTCCTTCTTTGGTGTCTATTTAGATACAAGTTGAGAAAAATATTAATATTTTTTCCTCACGTGTTCCCTTATTTCATTCAGTATGAAGGCTTAGAGTCATCCTTAAAGGAGGCCAGCTTTGACAAGGCAGCAACAGAAGTACAGAGTTTGAAGGTAAAAACAAAAGTATGATATAAAAGCTAGGGAAAAGATTCTTATTAGAAATATCTTTTCTCCTCAAAAATAATTATGTCAGAGAAATATGAAATTGTGTATCTGGATCTTACAATGTACAGAAAAAGTTAGTGGAAACAGAATATTTGTAGGTAGCATAAAATATTTTAGAACATAACAGTTTCAACTCTTGTCATTAACTTGTTTTGAGGGATACAAAATCAGTTTATCAGAAGCTATAGATTTATAGAAAGAAAGAAATTCTGCATTCTGTACTCTGGTGAAAGGATTGGAAAGACAATTCCTACTTTTGACATAGTTTGCTCCTGGAAAGAAACATAGAACTCTCACAAATTTAAGCATAGTAGCAGACAAGTAAGTTGTAACCATAATATTTTTTCTTACCATGGTCTTAAACATTTACTAAAATTAGACCAGAGGTTTAAATTGTAAAGACTGGCATGGTGATAAATATTTAATCCCTTTCTGTGCATCAACCCTTGTCTACACACTCCATCAGAGCCAGTTTTCAGTCCATAACCATGATTTCACAGAATGGAGAGTTTAGGAGAGTTGGACAGTTAACTCTCCTGATTTAGAGGACGGACACAATGGCTCGTCTTAACAGACAGAGTATGATGTGATGAAGTGCCTCAATACTCTTTGCAAGTGGAACGGTTATTAAAACTGAGTTGTGAGCCTTTATAGTGAATAGAAATAGCCTGCTCCTACCAATGATAAAACAGAAAAAAAACTTTGTCGCTTTGATTATGTGTTCAGTCCAGAATGGCAGTTCTGTCATCCTCTGTCCTGAGTAGCAAGTCTGTGTTTATGATGTAGAATGCCCTTGCAGAATCCACAGGGAGTTTAGACTCCAAATAAACTCATTAATTTTTCTTTATTTTTACATAAAAGTGTTTTTGGAATACAACTGTTTTAATTCCTTCATGGGGTATTCATTGTTTTCCATGGTTGACTGGTGGGCACCTAAAATACTTACACTTTTTTTTTTTATAGAAGTTGCTGGCAACTGGTAAATCTGCTGTTATTTTAATATTTGAAAAATGAAAAAAATGTGTAAAGTGTTTATTAATTTGAATATACTCATCTGATTTTTACCCTATACTCATCTGATTTTTACCCTAACTAAAAATTCTTATGTTTGGCTTGTTTAAAGTTAGCTTTCTATTTTAGGCAACTTATAAAATCTAGAAAGAGAAAAATCTAAACTTGAAGTAGAAATATTACTTATAGAGAAGAAACTAGAAGAAGAGAGAGCTAAACGTTATGAAGAAGAGGAATTGGTGAGTCTTATATATTCCAAGAGAGTTATGAATCTTATATAAATTAAATATTGATTAAAATATTATATGTGAGCCAACCATAGTGCCACAAACTTATAATACCAGCACTTGGGAGGAAGAAACAACAGTTCCAAGCCCTGAACAGGGAGAGGATATACTATCTTCAAAAATGAAAAGAAACTCATGTATGTAAAAAATGAATGCAGGCTGGACATTCTTGACAAATGCCTTTAATCT
Organism: Phodopus roborovskii; assembly: GCF_943737965.1. NCBI lineage: Eukaryota > Metazoa > Chordata > Mammalia > Rodentia > Cricetidae > Phodopus > Phodopus roborovskii. The sequence goes on along the minus strand of NW_026126008.1, from coordinate 145,957 downwards.
TAGCACTCTGGAGGAAGAGGCAAGCAGATCTCTGGGAGTTTGAGGCCAGCCTACTCTACTGAACGAGTTCCAGGAAGGTTCCAAAGTGGCACAGAAAAACCCTGTCTTGAAAATCAAAAGAAAAACAATGATGTAGAATAATATGAGAACAAAAATTTTCACATCTGATCTGATCTTTTCACCTCTTTTTTTTATTTATTGTTATGTTTTCCTTTTTCAAGACAGGATTTATCCGTATAATAGCTCTAGCTGTTGTGAAACACACTATGCAGACCAGGCTGGCCTGGAACTCACAAAGATCCACCTCCCTCGGCCTCCTGTTTCCTGGGATTAAAGGCATGTGCCAACACCTCCCATCAAACTTTTACTTTTTAGATGTTATGATGAGTGGCTTGTGCATATTCCTGTTTTCTTAATGTTTATATTTATTGACATACTCTTAGAATATAGTCCTGTATGTATAAGTGAGGCTGGCCTCAAACTCATGACCTTCCTGCCTGTGCCTCTTAAGAGCTGGGATTACAAGTGTGCACCCCCACACTTGGCTAGCTTGTTATTTAAATGGAAAATTTCAATATTTACATTGCAAGTAACCATAAACAATATAACTTGAATATTCATAGTGAAAAATATATAACATATATATATATATATATATATATATATATATCTTTTATTTTACTTTAAATTCTGGATTTAGCAAAATCTTGATGTGAGTGAGATTATTTAACATATGAATTAGTGGGTTCACCTTAAACCTGAAAAGTTCTATGATGTATTGCATTTGTAAGGACATCATGTGATTACATAATTTGTAAAATCCTTGTGAGCACTTGGAATGCAAGCTGACAAGGCCTCCTCATCTGGCCTCTCCCTTTTATTAACAGTAAATTAACAATGTACCTAACTAATGCATGTTGTCTTGGAGCAAAATGGACTTATTAAATACTTCCTGACTGATACTGTCTTTTCAGATGAGTGACCTTTCAAAAATGATGCAGTCTCTACCAGATGAATCACAGTCTGTCAAATCACAGCTAGCTGAAGTAAGTTAAGTTGAAATAAATTGGTCTGTCACTTCTGAAGACCATTTATGTTTCATATTATTATTGGGTATATTTTTCAGAGTTTTTTAGAGGAACAGAATTTAGGAGATATCATATATATATATATCGGGTATTTTTAAAGCGTTTCCAGGCTGTGTTCCACTCAGTCCAGCAATGTCAGTCTACCAGCAGAGAGTCCAAGAATCCAGCACTTTCTCAGTCCATGAGGCTGGATGTCTCACCTGATACTCAGTATATACTGGAATACCAAAGAAGTTGGCTGTAATGCCAGTGAGGGTGAGGACCAGCAAGCTTCCTCCTTCCATGTCCTTTAGATAGGCTGCTGCCAGATGGTATAGCCCCGAATATAGGTGGATCTTCCCACCTCAAAAGATCCAGATTAAATGTGGGTCTTGCCACTTGAAATGATTTAATTTAGAAACAGTACTCACAGCTTCCTTGGGTTTTAGTTAATTCCAGTTATCGTTGATAACCAAACATAGCCATCCCATTAGGTAATAAAATATTGTTAGTATCTGAAATGTAGCCAAGCTTAAATATGCATTTGTTTTAATGTGTTACTTTGATTGAAATTCATTTTCCTCTGGATATATTTAACCTAGGAATGTATCTGAGCACTTTTGAAGTTGTGTAACATGTATCGATAATAAAAAGATTTGCTTCCTGCCATATTTAGTTTAGGTCAGGAGACAAAGAGTAAGGAGTGTGGGGTCTTTCTCTAATATCTACTCCTGCACTAGTGAGCATGGAAGAGAGAGGTCACCAGTGGACTGTCCTCATAAGACCTCCAGAAAGCCTTCAATTCTGGTTAGAGTTTCTTTTTAAAAATCACAAAGTGGACAGGCAAGCAAGCAAATTTTTCTGAAGTGTACATGACAGTAGCAGGTTTCTAAGGGTGACAACCCATTCTTTCAGCTATTCCTCCATGTTATTCCCTTCCTGGTAGCAAGTGAAGCCATGTTTGGCAAATAGGCAGTACAAGCAGTGTTTTAAGTAAGCCGCTAAATAAACCAGTAATTCTGTAACTAATAATTGTTCTTTTCTATTTCAGTAGTTAACAAAATTGTCTGCATTGTACATGGAAGGTTCAATAATTTGTTCAAAGTCATGAGGCAAATGAATGTACCAAAGTAGTGTTGATACTGTCTCTGCTGTAAATAGTGGAATGTTTTGGCCTTTGCTTACATTTTGTGTTCTCCAGAAAAGACATAATCAGGGGGCTTTCTTTTAAATTGTTTTAAACGGTGTATTTCTATTACTTAGGCCAAAACCACACTAAGAATATTTGAAATAAATAAAGAACGACTTAAAGGAGTAATAACAGATACCTTGAATGAAAATTCTCAACTTCAGGAAAGCGTGCATCAGGTTTGTAGACTACAGATATTCTTTTAGATATGAATATAGCCTTTGATGTTCTGGGCACCTCACGAATGAACCATGTGTGGAGTTGTGTAGTGAATGAGTAAACTTATGAGAGCAGGAAGTCTCCCCTGCAGACTCCCATAGAGGATTTAAAAGTGTGTTCTTCCATCTGTCTTCTCCCATGATAGAAGGCTGTCAGAAATTTTACTCTCACAGGAGACATCGGCTAACAGGATTCCTCACAATAAAGACTTCAGTAAGAGTTAACAGATTACCAATTGGGGTCCTAGAGGAGGGAGGAGTTCTTGGGTAATATAAAGTGACAACTTACCTTTTATCCTCACCCTCCTCTCTCCTAGACACTAACACACACGTGCTCTTGCTGCTGTTGTCATAAATCTGTTTATCTTCCCAGGTCCCAGGCCCCTTCCCCTCAGTCTCTTTCCTTCCTTCCTTTCCCTCCCTTGCTTTCTCTCTTTTCCTTGCTTTCTATAGTGTGCATATTGAGATGGGGGTGTGTGGGGGGGTGTGTTGTGAGAGTTTGACTGTGCACAGGTATGACATGGTGTTGGTCCTTACCTTTACTTTGTTACAGACATACTGTTCTTTTCCTTTTGTGGAAACGCTTTTAATATCTTCCCAACTTACTAGTGAGACATTTTCTTCTTACAGTATTATGGATCACTAAATAGTAGTCTGTCTGACTTGACTATATATCCTGAGTTGCCCGACGTTTTATTTTAATACTTGGCTTCCTGTAATGGATATTTGTAATCTATCTCAATGGAAATGTCAGTCACTCAACTGCCTTGGCTAATTTGTTCATTTACAATTCTATTATTGTTATTATTGTTATTTATTTTTTGAGAGTGTCTTGTCTTGTAATTCAGGGTGACCTGGAACATACTGAGCTACTCGGTCTCCTAATTGCTAGGTTCATAGGTATGTGTGTGCCTTCTGTCAGATTTTTCCTCTTCTATTTTTTATTTTAATTATGTGCATGTGTGTAACTTGATTGTAGATATGTGCACACAAGTGCAGGTACCTTTGGAGGTCACAAGCATCAGATCCCCAACATAGTCTGTAAGGGGAACCAAATCCATGTCTCCTGAAATAACCATAGATATTCTTGGACTCGTCCTTCATTTTCTTCTGGGGGCCATTTTTCTTGGAATCTTAGATTCTCCTAGTCCAATAAGAATGTGTAATGAGTGGCAGTGGTGGCACATACCTATTTATCCCAGCACTGTGAACAGAAGCAGGTGGATTTTTGTGACTTAGAGGCCAGCCAAGTCTACAGAATGAGATCCTGGATAGCCAGAGAAACCATGTCTCCAAGAAGGAAAGAAGGGAGGAAGGAAGAAAGGAAGGAAGGAAGGAAGGAAAGAGAAAGATCAAAGAAAGAAAAAGAAAAATGTGTTCTATAGATCTACTGGGCATTTTTGTCCTGATACCACAGTTCACTCAACAGCCAAGGATTCTTGATTCCTTATCTAAAATGTTCTGTTTCCTGTTTCAAAAGAGAACATTTGTCAATTCATTAACTTGTTTATCTTTCAGATAATAAGGTACAGTAGGTATTTTAAAAGGAGATTGCATAGCTGTAAAGGTCTTATTTTCCATTTTTAAAAAAGATTTTATTTTGAAATTAATTATTATTTTTTTAATTTTGTGCATTTGTTATTTGTGTGCATTTGTGTTCATGATTAAGGTGCTCTCAAAGGCCAGGGAAGGATGTTGAATCTCCTGTACTTCGAGTTATAAGTGTCTGTGATGAGCCCGATATAGGTGCCAGAACTGAACTCAGGACACCTTGGAGAACAGTTCATTGTATTAACCACTGAGAAAGTGCTCTAACTCGTTGTTCCCTTTCATGTTTCTGATATATAGATACTTATTTGCACTTCTTGGTGTTTTGATTCTGTTTTGTTGTTGTTAGTGTGACAGGGTTTCTCTGTGTAATAGTCTTGGCTGTTCTGGAACTCACTATAATCTCATGCAGGCTCAAACCAGGAGATCTTTCTGCTGTGCTGCATTTTTTTTAAATAAAATTTTGATATTGCTGCATTGTCTTCCCTTTCCATGTTTGGTTTTTAAACTTGAATGATGTGTTGATTATGGGACCTTCTTTGCTTTCTGCCCTTTTTTTCTCCTCAAACATTATCTTTCTGTTGTCTTTAGCTCTCTGAGATTGTGTGATGATGTGTCACATAGGGTTTCTTTAATATGTTGGATTCTTACATTCTGGAAACTCTTGAAACTGTGGGTTACTAGAACTATTTATTGTGATAATTTAAATTTTGTTTTTTTCCTTTTTATTTAAATTTGAAACATAGTTGTCAATCCCAGTTCTCTCATGTTCCCATTCACGCCTATAACCCCCACGCCTATAACCTATAAACCCTCCCTATCCCCTTTCTGCTTCCCATGGAGGGTGAGGCCTTCCGTGACCATATAGCAATCCAAGAAATACTGGAGAGACTAACTTTAAAGCCCTTCCATGATAATGATATTGACGACTACCTGATATGTTGAGTGCGTTTTTGGGTGTGTGTGTGTGTTCATTTGTGCACGTGGATACATGTGTGTAACTCTGTGTAGTGACTAGAGGCCTTAACAGTGTCAGGAATGTTCCACCTCATTTTTTTTTAGAAAGAATAATCTCTCTTAAGTAATTCTGTCTATCCTGGAGCTCCCTATGCAGAATAGGATGACTTTGATCTCACAGAATTCCACCTGACTCTGATTCCTGGGCACTGAGGTGAAAGGTGTGCATTGCTGTGCTGGACAACATTTCATCTCATTGACCTGGTTGGCCTTAAATCCAATTAGAAAGTGGTTGCTTACTTTAATAACACTTATGCTACTGTGGTACCATAATCCATATCTTGCTGCTGGGTTGTTATTTCAGCTTGGGTGCTTCACAGGTAGGTGACATTGATGAATATGTTTTGTACTGCTGTATGCATAACACCTTACAGCACTAATGAAGCTTGCCAGTAGGGATGAAACATTCAGCTATATGTATGCATAAAAGAAAAAATGAGAGGAGTGGCAGAAAATGTGATGTGTATATGCATGTTTGAGAGAAGACAGGTACAGGGAGGTAATAGGAGAGATATCAGGAGCATGTGTGTGCTTCTGTGTGTTGGTATGTGTGTATATGTTCAGGCATTCATAGGGACTAGAGGAGGACATTAGATCATGTAGAATTACAGGCACCTGTGAGCTATTCAGTGCAGGTGCAGGGAATTGAGTGTGGGTCCTCTGCAAGAGCAGTATGTGCTTTTAACTACTCTACTATCTCTCCAGTTCCCTAATTCTTCCCTTTTGGTTTCCATTCCTCTATCTACTACTACTGCTTTCAATCATGAGCCTCTCTGGATTGTGTCAGGTCATCTTATTTTATGTTTTTCTAACTGGCTTATGTTTCTTCTATTGTCTGTGGATTGTTTGGTCTCACATATGTTCCTTCTGTTGTCCATTTTCTTTTGGGGTTGATGCCTTTTCCTTTCACATCTTTGTTCTATCATCTCAGATTTTAGAAAACATGGTGGTGAGGACTCCTGTGTTGATTGTCCTTACTATAATAAAAGCTGAGTCATCCTCACTTCAAAGTCCTACCTTGTATACCAGGCTAAACTGGAACTCACAGTGAAGTTCAGGCTCAGATTTTCTGCAGAATATATATATATATATATATATATATATATATATATATATATATATATATAAAATCTGGACATTGGTGGCACATACCTTAAATTCCAGCACCTGGGATGCAGAGGCAGGTGTATCTCTGCTGTGAGTTCCAGGCCAGCCTTTTCTACAGAGTTGGTTCTAGGACATGCTCCAAAGTAATACAGAGAAACTCTATTGTTCCCAACAAAACAAACAAACAAAGTAATGAGATGTAGCAGAGTATATAGGGTACAAAGATAGAAATAATTGACTAGATTTTTCATACAAATATGTATCAAAATCATGTACTTGATGAAAATTTTCTTTGGAAATCTGTTGAAGAATATTTCTAATTTTATAGTCTTCTGCTTTGAAAGTTCTTTAAAAAAAGGAACCACATCTGAGTCCCTATTTAAGTAGTAGCCCTATCTTTTTTAATATCATTAATGACACATTTAGTATCTTTTAATGATATTGAAAAAAATTCATCTAAAAACTGTGCTGTCTTTCACATCCTTGTTATTGTTTTCCTATCAGTATTTAGAAGAAGCTAAAATCATGAAAGAACAAATGAATCAACTCAATAAACAGAAAATAGCAATCGAAGTATCTAACGTACAGGCAGAGCAACTCCTAAAAGTTAAGGAAAATCAGAGCAAGATAATGGCTTGTTGGGTTTAGTCATTAGTTGGTCACAATTTTATACTTAATTGTAAAATCAAATAATTTTAACAGCTTTTATTTGCTATTGTGTCTTTTTGTTACATTTCAAATGCTTCTAGAACATACATAGATTTATAATACATATGTTAACACTCCATGTCTTTGTTCTCCAGTATCTTAGCCTGGAGTTCATGAATAAAGAAATAAAATAATGATTTTTACCTTTTTGTTGTTTTATATAGCCAAGTCCATTTAAATGAAAACAAACATTAGACAATATTTGGGAATTTGGGCATCGTTTTTCCAAACTACTTCCTGCAGGTAAGGGGCTCTGTCAAGGTAATTCCAAGAAGATGCAGAAATCCTGGCTGTAGTTTTTAAGGCTGCTTTGTCAAGCTGTTTTGAATGTAGGATCACCTGGTACTCTGTTTCAGCCAGTCTGGCTTGATCAAACCACATTAGTCTGGAAGGAATCCACATCTTTTCACTTTCTGTGGAAACAAAAATAGAAACCCTTTTCCCCAGTAACTTATCCTTGAACTTAAATTTTGGAGTCAAAGCATTTTTTTAATTTAATTTATTATTTTATATGTCCATCCCAGTTCCCTCTCCCTCTCTCATTCCCTCCCTTCATTCCACCCTTGCTCCCTCCGTCCTTGTCCTTTCATTCCTCCCTCCCTCCCTCCCTCCCTTTTATACTCTCTGCCCTCTCACATGCACTCTAACCACCCTCCCCTCCAATCCCCCCACCCCAATTCCATATGTAGGGGAATGCCATCCAGTTGGCATCATGTAGATCTGACAGGTCCTGTGAAGTAAAGACTTGGGCTTTCTCCTGTCTCTAGGTAAAGGCAGTTATCCCTACATGGCAGATGTGTTAGCAAGGTCCTTTTGTGCACCAGGGATACATCCTGGCTCCAATGGCTGACTTCCCTTAGACTGCTCAGTCCCTTGGCTGAGAGGCATATTCAGTGAGGCCTGAGTCAGTCCCATGCTGGCTTCCCAGCTATCAATCTGGTGGACCATTAGCTCCTTCTTGTTCAGGTATGTTGTCTCTATGTGTTTCTGTAGCCTGGTCTTGTCCTCTCCATCTTCATCCGGGTTCTACTTCGACTCAGTGTTTATGTAGGGGTGTTTGCTCCTGTTTCCATCAGGCACAAGTTTAGGACTCCATGGATAAGTTAGTTGTTGATCTCACTCTCCGGGAAGGGCATTTATGGTAGCCTTTCCATTGGATCTCAGATTGTTAGTTGGCAGCAGTCTTGTAGGTCTCTAGACCTTTCTTTGCATTCAATTTTATCTTCAAACCATTATTAGCTCCATCTTTTATGTTCTCTCTCTTTCTCTCTCTCTCTGTCTCTCTCTGTCTCTCTCTCTCTCTCTCTCTCTCTCTCTCTCTCTCTCTGTCTCATCTTCTATTCCTAACAGGGCTCAATCTTCCTGGTCCTACCTATTTTCCTTTCCTCCCCCTCCTTTTCTCCTACTTTTCTCCACATTCGCTGGCCCTCCCACTTCCCCTGAGCTCTGGGGGACCTGTCCCTTCCCAGTTCTGTGAGAGACTTCATATGAATGTTTTTTAATACACCTTGTATCCTAGTTTGTCTGGTGATGTGAATTATAGGCTGGTGATCATTTGATCTAGGTCTAAAATCCATATATGAGTGAGTACATACTGTGTTCCTCTTTTTGTGACTGGGTTACCTCATTCAGGATGGTTTCTTCAAGTGCCATACACTTGCCTGCATGCTTCCCACAGAGGCCAGAAGAGACCACTGGATGTCCTGGAGCTGGAGTTACAAGTGGTTGTGAACCATCTGATATGGGTACTGGGAAAAGAGCTTAGATGCTTTAGCAGAGTAACGAGTCCCGAACTACTCAGCTATCTCTCCAGTCCAACTGTAAATCAGTAAAAAAAAAATATAAAGAAAGTCAAAAGAAAATATTTTAGGGAGTGGGGAGATAATTTAGTGGGTTAGTGCACTTGGTCTCCAGGCATAAGGACTTGAGATTGAATTCTAAGCACCCACATAAGAAGAGCATGGCTGCGCATGCCTGAGAGCCACACACAGGGCACAGAGGCAGTAGAGATTAGAGCCTGTTGAGCTGCCATGCTTTTGAGATAGTAGAGTTCTGATTCCATGAGAGGTCTTGTCTCCAGGCAGTAAGCTAGACTATGATGGAAGAAGACACTTGCATCTTCTTACCTCATGCTCTTGCAGCTGTATGTGCACTTGAATACTCATGTGTGTATGATACACACAAAAGAAAATATTTTGTTGCTTTGTAGTTAACAAGAATGAACCATTATAAAACACTGTATTTGATTTTGTTTTCTCTTCTTTCTTTTCCATATTATCTTCATCCTTCCTTCATTCCTTCCTTCCCTCACTACCTCTCCTTCCTCCATCCCTCCCTTCCATAATATTCATAATATTTTTTTGCATATAGAGTTTCAAGAGGTATTTTTTTATTACCAGAACTCACTTTATTATATCAGGCTGGCTCCCATCTCACATAGATCTGCCTGCCTATTCCTTCTGAGTGGTGGGGTAAAAGATGTACCATGTTCAGCAAGTTAGTTTTTCAGGATTACTAGTCCCTAAATGTGGAGTTAGAAAATAAAACCAACTATTTACATATCTCAATTGCAGACAGATACTTAGGGCACAAAAAGATTTATTTATGGGGATTGATTTAAAAAAGTATAATATTTAAAAAGTTACTTGTGTATGTATGTGTCAGGTATGTGCATTCCATGATGTGGGTATGGAGTTCAGAAGACTAATTTTGGGAGGCAATTTTCCTACCATATGGGTTCTGGGGATTAAACTCAGATTATCATTCTAAATGGCAGATGCTTTTACCTGCCAAGCCATCTCATTGGCTCAGGATTGAATTTCAGATGAGTTAAGTTCTAAATTGTAAAGCTATTATCATGAGTCATTACCTTCTCTTTTTGTTTTCTCTTTTTACTCAATATCCAGTCTCTGATGGAGAGCCTGCTAAGGATGAAAGACTGGAATCCTGTGCTTGGGGAAGATGTAGCTGATGATGGTAATCTGGATGTAGAAGTGAACAATGACTTACAGAATAACGTGCACTGACTTGTGGCGACCGGCTCCGTGTTTCCTCTTCATTCCACATGTGTATCGAGCTCCTCATACACTTACACTTGGCACATTTTGTCTATCTTCATGAAGTACCACACACTCTTTCCACCTTATTTAGCTAGTCTTTCGTGTAAATCTTTCTTTTCCTCTTCAGAGTTGTAGACTTCTTCTCTTTTGTTCTTCTCTATAGCCTATATTTCTTCATTATAACAACACAGCTCTTAAGTTCCATAACAAAAGGGGAACTGTAGTAAGGTATAGTAAGGCATATTTGTATTTTTCATTTTTATTTTATAATAGAAGAAATATAAATTCTAATTATGTTTAATAGTACTTAACTTGGAGCCATGGTTCATTAATAATTTTAGTGTTGAAGCCACGATTGACTAATTAACCTGGAGGATGTAATGCCATAAGAATCTAAGCATAGTTCAGTCCATGGACACTGTTTATGTAAATATTCAGTTCTTGTTGGGTCTCTGTAGTGCACTGTCTATCTTCCTGAGTGTAGGTCACTCTACCTTATGTAAATTATTGTTTTTATTTTAATTACTCTTTTTACTGAGACAATCCCCTTGTCTTAGCTGTGAAATGTTGGAATTAGAGTCAAGAGCAAGTAAGCTCAGCCTCAAATTGTTTAATTTTGGCCGGAAGAGGGGTTACAAGAATAGATGAAGAACTAATGCATTAATTTGGATGTGTTCACTAAGTATGGTTTTATTTTTCACTGTAGGTAATCAGCTTTGAGGAAGCTAATATATGCTACTGAGGTTTGTATTAGTATGTAAAAATCTAGATGAGAAGGAGCAGGACCTACAGCAGAGATGAAATCTGTGTGTCCTTATGTAACTAATTTAAAGATTGCTTTCATTTTTTGTATAAGGTTATGTGATAAATGATTAGAATTTTCTTTGTCTTTTGATGTATTAATTTTCTTTGCATTGGTGGTTTGCCAGCATGCTTGTCTTTATAAGGGTTTGAGATTCCCTGGAACTGGAGCTACAGACAGTTGTGAGCTGCCATGTGGGTATAGAGATTTAAATCCGGGTCCACTGGAAGAGCAGCCACTGCACTATCTCTCCAGCCCCTAGGATTTCCTTATCAATTTCTTTTTTATATCAACTTTAGAAATTCTTATAATTAGAGTATTTAGAAATATTCAAATTGTACACTCATTCCTTCCATTAAAGATATCTTCAGAAATATTATTGTTTTGTTTCATCATTCATCTTGTTCATTCTTTTCTTCTGGTTCCAATGGTTCCACATACTCTTTTGAGAAATAAATAATAGCTGTGTTTTCTTCTGGTTTATTCCCTCTGTCTGTTTTTAGTTAATCTGTGTAAAATGTCCTGATTGCATAGGGTGAAGGCTGCTTTAGCAGCTGAACTGATGTCTTTATGTTGTCCATGATAACATCATCACAGGGAAAATAACTGCAGAACAGTATTATGGGATATATTGGGAATGTGTTTTTTTTTTTTTTTTTGTGTGTGTGTGTGTGTAATTGATAATTGATTTTCTTCTTCTTTCCTTCTTTAAAGTTAAGCGCTTTGTTAAAAACCCAAAAAGGAGACAGAAACCAAATTTATACTCAGTTATCTAAAATAGATGCAACAAATGATGATCTTATAGGTAAGGGTTCTTGACGAGCATGTCTCCTTGAATAGAATGAATTACTTCTGAGTTTTACTGTCAGTGGTAAATGTACATATTTTTCTCTTATATTTATGTAAATTATAAAAAGCATGTAAGAATGTGGAGTATGGTGCAACTTTGTTAGGGTTTCTTTTGCTATGTAGAGACACCTTGACCATGGCAACTCTTATAAGGGAGACATTCATTGGATCTGGCTTATAGTTTAGAGTTCTAGGGCCTGCAAATGATAAGTATACCATAAAGTAGTATTCCATAGTAATTGCACTGCAGAAGATCACACAGGCTGACCTGGTGCTGGGGAAAGAGCCAGGAGTTCTATATCTAGATCTGCAGGCAGCAGGAAGGAAGAGTGCCACTGGGTCAGTCTTCCTAATAGTGTCACATCCTCTGAGCCTAGAGTGACATTTTCACTCAAGCCACCACAAGGAGTACAATGTTGGATATAGTTTTAGATGTTAAAAAGTTTTAAATTTAATTTTTTTCCTTACATTTTTTAAAATTGAGAAAGTGATCTTCAGGACTTGAGCTTGTAATGTCTACTACTTTAATATATTCATATAATTTATTAGCATACACAGTGGTGGCTTTAGACATATAAAAATATATTTTTTAGGGAAAGCATTAAAAAAGTTTGCTGATGTTGTTCACATTGAAAAATAGTTTTTTCCAGTTGTGTTTGTGCTGGAAAAGGTATATCACATCTCACTTTGTTAATGAAATGAATTCATATGTTTATATCTGAAGAGAAAGGATGGACATATTCAAATGTCTGTGCTGGTTAACTCAGAATGGGAACACAGGCATTTTTTTTTTATTTCTCCTCATCTATATTTTCTTTTCAAAACAGGCTTTATTAATCCTGCTACAATTGCGTAACTGATGCAACATAAGACAAAAGCTTCTGCTTGTGGAGCTTCATTTCCACCTGCCTGATGCTCTTCCTGCCTGTTTCTAACTCTACACCTATGATCACAGGCAAAGCCCCTTCACTGATTACACAGCTGAACATAAACATACCAGAAATTAACAACAACAAAATAATCCTCTCAATGAATACAAGAAACGTCAATATGTAGTCAACCATTGCCACGGCTGCCCAGAACTTCACATTTCTTCCTTTTCATTCTTAACTTATTCTGTATTCCAAACGATAGCCAGAACCATTTGAATCTGGACCTATGCCCTATACCAGACTTCATCATTGGGAGGCCAGCTTCAGTGTACTTTATCTTCTTTATAACCTTCAAGACTAGGGTTGAGAGCTGATGAGATAAAGACCAAAAGGTTCTCAAAGGCCTTTAACTCTTTTAATGAGAAAAATGCTTAAAAAAGGTTTAACCATTGGATTAAATTGCTCTACTCATTGATTATAGTAATTGTATTGTTATTAGACCTGGAAAAAACACTAGTCTAATTAAAAAAAAATGCTGCTATCTGAGATGAATGGTATTCACAGCGTGGAAGATACAGAGAGGAATAGGCACTCTGTTGTCAAGGTAGCTTTATCGAGGCATACATTAACTTACATGTATCTTAGTAGGAAGTACCACTGTAGCAAGCAATTAGTTCACCAGTTATTCAATTGTTTACTCCTTCTCTTGGCCAGTCTTAATCCCCTCCCCCCCACCAAGTAATACTGGAAACTCTTGTGTGTGTAGAGCGTTCCTCCAAATCCACCTTTTCTTTTTCCATGGTGTTTTTTAAAAATTATTTAATGTTTTTTATTTATTTACTTTATTGTGATTTTGCTCACATATATGTCTGTGTGAGAGTATCAGATCCCCTGGAACTAGAGTTACAGATAGTTTTGAGCTGCTCTGTGTGTGATCGGAATTGAGCCAAGGTTCTCTGGAAGAGCATTCATTGCTCTTAACTGCTGAGCCATGTCTCCAGCCCCAACATTCTTTCCTTAATGCCTCATAAATTTTTCCAATAATTTTACCATATGGGAGCATTTTTCTCTAACATCTCTCATCTCCCATAGTATCTGGCCTTTTTGGTAATAATTTATAGTGTTCTTCCTTTAAATGCATGTTTCTATGTAACCCCAGGTTTCTTGAAGTCTTAAAATTTCTACCTCAGCTTCTCACATGTCTGCTTTATATAGGCTTAAAATTACTGCACCTGGCCTGTACAGTGCCCTATTATAGTGTGTGGGTTCAGTGCATAAAAGCCCCTTCTTCTGAGCCTGATGGTCTGAATTCAGTCTCCAGTGGAAGGAGAGAACAGACCCCTGCTATTTGTACTCTGACCTTTGCCCACCCGGGCATGCAGGCTCAGGTGAACACACACACACACACACACACACACACACACATTTTTTTAATTGAGCTATACTTTTTCCCAGACCCCTTCCCTCTGAGCCCGCCCCTGCTTTCCACGTCTCCCAAACACTTAGTTTTAAAAGTTTTAAAATGAGATAAAGTAAGACACTAGAAAAAAGAGCTTGAGTGTATAATGGTAAAATAATTTGTGTTGTTTTGTAAGACTTCTTTGCATTAGTATGATTCAATTATATTACAGCTTATATTGATCATTGATTTCTTGATAAGTGACTTGTTAGATTTGGCAGACAGCATGGATGGACATTTTTTTTTTTCTGGTATAGCTTTACAATTTTTGCAGAAGTCACCTATGCATGATTTCCTGTACATGTTCACTTTGCTATTACTGTATTGACACAAACTTCTCTTTTGGTCCATGTGTTTATTTAGCTTGCCTTTTAGAATAATAACATCCCATTGCATATAGTTACTAAACTTTTCCTTGTTATGATTTTGAAACTGCCCTTTTGAAGTATAGTGCATTTTTTTCTCGTATTCGACTGGTTCACATATGTTTTGGGAATGATACCTTAGAGCAGGTCAGAGTTGAGGATCTCATTTCAATATTAGAGCTGTGTAGAGTTGTAGTAATCATAATGAAAGAAAAGTGAGATATATAAAAATAGTGGTATGCTAGTTCATACAGAATTCACAATCACTTATAATTGAGAATCCATTTTGTGTGTGTCTGTATTCATATGTACATAGAGGACAAAAGTAGATATTCAGGCTTTCCTTCAATAGCTTTCCCCCTTATTCATTGAGAAAGCTCTCATTAAACCTGGATTGTGCTGCTCAGTGAGCCCTAGGGATCTTGTTTTTTCCCTTTCCAGCACTCAGACAGGTCTTATATGGTTGCTCATGACCCAAAGTTTGTCCTGATGTTTGTTTAGCCAGTACCTAACTGACTGAGCTATCTCCCCAATTTTGTGGATGATTCAGTAGTATAGCAGTTGAAATAATGGAAAAGTCATTATTCTTTCCAGTATTCATTTTGTTTGAGACTTGGTCTCTCAGGAAAGTGGAAATGAGCACTTATTATCAGCTAGTTTGAATGACAGAACATGAACAATTTTGACTGAAAAAAAGCTGTTTTTTTATGGTACTAGTAACTGAACTGTTGTCTATAGTAATTGTCTATAGCTGTATGTCCCTGGGCATGTCCAATCTTGTCAATTATATTTTTTTCTTTAAGATTTATTTATTTATTATGTATACAGTGTTCTGACTGGATGCACACCTGCAAGCCAGATGAGGGCACCAGACACCATTACAGATTGTGTGAGCCACCATGTAGTTGCTGAGATCTGAACTCAGGAACTTTGGAAAAACAAACACTCCCCTTAACCTCTCTAGCCGCTAAAAATTTAAGACATATTTTTAATTGTATATTGTCTGAGTGATTCCATATACATTAAAAAACCCTAGGCATGTGACTAAGGATTTTTGTTTTCAAGACAGGCTTCTCTGTGTATCTTTATAAAGGAGGTGGGTTTTGAAGTCACAGTGATCTGGCCAATTTTGTGTATCTTTAATATGATTTTAATATGTTTTTAATTTAATGAAATTCCTTTAATTTTGTTTCTTTATGATTTTGTAACTGTGTCTAAAGCATATGCGAAGTCTCAAGTCTGAACAAGTGTCTCTGCAGTCAGGTAATACACAACTTGAAATCGAGAAACAGAAGCTTCAAAGGAAAATCACAGTGATGCGGGAGCTGTACCAAGACAATGAAAGGATGCTTCACAGGTGAGAGGTGAATTGCAAGTGAAATGTCTTTAAATGCATGTTATGTATTAGAGGCTTTACACATTGATTATTGGATGTTATCAATTACATAGAATCATTCATGTTGTTTTTTTTTATTATTTTTTTTAATTTGGTGTTTGTGTTTTCAAGACAGGATTTGTCTGTGTAGCTTTGCAGCCTATCCTGGAACTCACTCTGTAGACCAGGCTGGCCTTGAACTAAGAGACATGCACCTGCCTTTGCTTCCTGACTGCTAGTTTTAAAGGAGTGCCCTACATTACCTGGCTACATCATTCACATTTAAGAATGTTATTTTGTCTTGAATGTTTTTCTTCATGAACAAAATGTAAATATTTTGGAATTCCCAAGCTACCTTTCTCAGTATCTAGTAACATTTATCAGATTATTGCCTTAAACTCATGGTGACATACAGGGTCTGGGAATCTGAGTAGTGTCTTTGGATGGAACTTCCTGGTGTATATAAAACTGACTCCTTTCTCCTGTGCATGTTAGTCTTGCTTAATATTCCTTGTTGTAGTTACTAAATGGCAGTATCATTGTCTTAGTGAACAGGGCAGCTGCTAGTCAACCTTCAGTGCCCATTTTGTGTCCCATATTTGTTTGTCTTATCATCAAATTCTGTCAAATTTCTTAACCTTTAATCTGATGGCTTTTTATCATCTACCAATACTCTGGTTAAAGCCATCATTAGCAGTAGTTGGTTCATTACAGTAGCCATATGAATATCTTATACCTCAACTTCCTACACTGTCTTTTCTCTGTAAACTCAGAATACTTCCTAAAACATAAATTGTTCATACTGTCACAGTCTTTCCTGGACCCTCACCCCAAATGCTTTTAAACAGACTTAAAACAAGATTCTCAGAGCCAAGTTTACCGTACCCACCTTGTGAGAAGCTATAGACTATACTATGTTTCTTTTCTTTGTTGCTATCTATTGCCATTTGCTTTCTTCATTTTTGGTGTGCTCAGCACATCTGTATGGTAAGGTCTTTCATCTTTCAAGCTTTTTCTTTTCTTCTTATTTTTTTCACTATGTGGTGTTCTATGTGCTTGCATTTTCGAATCTTTGTTTCATTCAGATGTGGGTCCCACTGTTATCTTAAAGAATGCTTTCTTGGTACCCTAACTGAACCAATATCTCTTATTATGTCCCGTTATTTCTCATCACATCTTGTTTTGTTCTCTAAACATCATGTGCTCCACTTCTCATTAATTTAAACCCTGTAAGAAGTATAGTACTTTTATTTTATATTCCCAGTGCCAAAACTGAAAGGAAAATAGTGGGTTTCCAATCAATATTTGTGCTCAATCAATTCTTCAATGACCTTGAAAGGATAATAATCAACTTTATACAGAAAAAGAAAAAAAAAAACAGGATATTCAAAACAATCCTGTACAATAAAGAAACTCGAGGAGGCATCACCATCCTCAACTTTAAGATCTACAACAGACCTATAGTCCTGAAAACAGCCTGGTATTGGCACAAAAATAGACAAGGTCACCAACGAAATTAAATGAAATATTCTGACATTAACCTACACCGCTACGAACACCTGATTTAGGACAAAACAGCTAAAATTACACAATGGGGCGAGGACAGCATCTTCAACAACTGGTGCTGGGACAATTGGATAAGTGTATGAAGAAGACTGTAGATAGACCCATGTCTATCGCCATGCACAAAACTCAAGTCCAAATGGATCAAAGACCTCAACATAAATCCATCCACACTGAAACTCATAGAACCTCATAGAAGAGAAAGTGGGAAGTACCTTTGAACAAACTGGTACAGAAGACTGCTTCCTGAACATAACTCTAGTAGCACAGACAATGAGATGTACAATTAATAAATGGGACCTCCCCAAACTGAGAAGCTTTTATAAGGCAAAGGACACAGTTGACAAGACAAAACGGCAGCCCACAGACTGGGACAATATCTCGACCAATCCTATATCTCACAGAGGGCTGATCTCCAAAATATACAAAGAACTCAAGAAACTAGTCAACAAAACACCAAATAACCCTATTAAAAATGGGATCCAGAACTTAATAGAGAACTGTCAATAGAGGAAATTCAAAAGGCTGGAGGGCCCTAAAGAAAGCACTTACAATCCTTAGCTATCAGGAAAATGCAAATCAAAGGAACTACGAGATACCAGCCAGATTGTCTAAAATTAGAAACACCAAGAACAACTTATGCTGGACAGGATGTGCAGAAAGGGGAGCACTCCTCCACTGTTGTTGAGAGTGCAAAGTTGTACAGTTATTTTGGAGATCATTAAGGCAGTTCATCAGGAAAATGGGAATCAGTCTACCACAGGCCCCGGCAATCGCCATCTTAGGCATATACCCAAATGATCCACATCCATGCAACAAAGACTTCTGTTCTACTATGTTCATGGCAGCATGGTTTGTAATAGCAAGAATCTGGAAGCAACCAAGATGACCTTCAACTGAAGAATGGATAAAGAATATGTGGCACATTTACACAATGGAATACTACTCTGCCAGAAAAGAAAATAATAGAATCTTAAAATTTGCAGTCAAGTGATAGGACCTTGTAGAAACCATCCTGAATGAGGTAACCCAGTCACAAAAAGAATAAAATTGTATGTACTCAATCATATATGTATTTTAGACAGAGCAAAGTATCACCAGCCTGTAATTAACACTGCCAAAATAATTTAAAATGCAAGGAGGAATTCTAAGAGATTCATATAAGTTCCCTCACAGAAGGGAAAGGGACAAGATCTCCTGAGCATATGGGGAGTAGTGGGGCAGTGAGTGGAGAGGGAGCTAGGAGGAAGAGAATGGGAGGAGAGGAAAGCATGTGGGCCTAGGAAGATTGAGTCAACGGGAGGAATAGATGAGAAGAGAGAGAGAGAGAGAGAGAGAGAGAGAGAGAGAGCTGGGGGGAACATAATAGAGGGAGCAATTATATGTTTGAAGAGAAAAATGAACCTAGAGAAATGTCCAGAGACCTTCAAGAATGACTGCAAGTAACCATTTGATCAACAGTGGAAGGGCTACCATAAATGCCCTTCCCTGATTGAGGACTGTCTTATCCACCATCATAGAGCTCTCATCTAGCAGCAGATGGAAACAGAAGCAGACAGCCACAAGAAACCACTGAGCAAAACAGGAATGCAGATGCAAAGAGAGAGGACAAGACCAGGCTACAAATACACATTGAGACAGCTGACCTGAAAAAGGAGGAGCTACTGGGCCCCCAGACTGAGAGCTGGGATTCCAGCATTGGACTGACTCAGACTCCCTAAACATGGGTCTCTGCCAGAAGGCCTGGGAAGTCTAAGGGATCTCTGACAGTGGAAACATGATATGTACCTGGTGCACAAAAGGACTTTGGGTGCACATCCCCAATGGAGGGATACTCCCTTAACCTAGAGACAGGAGAGAAGGTGTAGTCCCAACTCCAAATGATGTGACAGATTTAGATGACCCCTTCTGGATTGTAATTGAGCCCCTGAACAGGCTGCTTGAGACCTTCTGTACTGTGTAAATTTTTGTGACATTGTGTTAGGCACATCCAAGTAGTAGTACTCACATAGTTTAATTGACATTAGACCTAGGGGACGAGAAGATGGTCTTTAATACCTGACAGTATCTCTCAAAATAGGAGTCTTGTGGTTATAATTAAATAAGGAAGAACACTCAGTAATATCCTTGTAGCCACTTGCTGTTATTCTTTATTATATGTCAGCACAGTGGAGTAACTATTTGTTCCATGTAGATGGCGTGTCAAGGATATTGAAGAAGAATTGGAGAGAACAATTTGCTCCTATCAAGGGCAGGTATGTGTGTCAAGTGACAGCTGTATATGCAGTTAGAGCACTCTGACTGGATAGAACTGATGCAGGACTGTAGCTTTCATCACTCCTGATGTGTTTTGTGAAACTGAAATATACACAGAGAGCCAAGGGTACTGAAATAAAAAACTTCTGCTACTTACCTTTCTTTTGCAATGAGTATTATAGAGCAAAGCATTGTCTGTCACCATCGCAGTCCCATGTTGGGCTTGTTATCTGTTCCTTGGAAACTCTAGTAGTTGATCATCTTCTGCAGTTTGTTGGCATTAAAAACACTTATGTTCAGGTTTGTTAAAAATTTCAGGAGATAAAATCATCTGTATATGTGAAATTATGCTTTCAAAATGGTTATAGTGCTTCAGAGATGCCTAGGCAGTGGGTATTATGGTTTACGCCATGAATTTTAGTGGTGGCAATGAAAGTTTTTTATTTACGAATAATTTTAATAACTGTTTTTTAGGTTATTGCTCATGAACAAAGGGCACATGACTATTGGGTAAGTTTTTAAGTCCAGTAACATATACTATTCATTTTATATTAGGTAAAGGTATAGACGGTATTTAAAAATAATCGCTTTCTATGAATTTTATTAATTTTACCAGTATTGAAATCATATTACAGGCCAGACTATAGGAAGCACTGAGAATTAATCTTTTATTTTGTGCTTTACTTGTACATTTCCCACTGAATATAATTAGTTTTAAAATCACAAAGTCTTGAGAAGGAGTTTTGGGGGTTAGAGAGAGAGCTCAGTATTTCAGCTCAGCACTTGCTGCTCTTCCAGAAGACCTGAGCTGTGTTTGGTTCTGAGCAAGTCAGATGGCTCACATTGCCTGTCATTCTACTTCCAGGTTAATTTAGACCCTCTTCTGTCCTCTTAAGACACCTCCACTCACACTCATGTGTGCATGGACACACACATAACATGTGCACATCTTCATATTTATGTGTCATACAGTGAGCACCTTGTAAGTCCAGGTATATCAGAGTCAGGAGAAACACTTATGTACATAAAACTAAGTAAAATTTTAAAACAGTTAAGTGAATTGTAACATTTTACTAGCTCAGGGTATTGTACTGAATTCCTTTTTGTTTAAAATTGATTTTATGATTACAATTGGAAAATAATTACACAAAGAGAAACATCCTTTTTGGAGCAAGGGTTTGAGGCAAGGTTTCTTTGTATATTGATGGCAATCCTGGAATTATGTCTGTAGACCAAGGTGGCCTTAGTGATGCACCTGCCTCTACCTCCTTTGTACTGGGATTAAAGTTGTGCACCACCATTGCCTAGCTAAAAGAAACATTTGATAGTAGTAAAATATATTTACAGTGGAAGTTAAGTGCATTCATTGGCTAAAGTCAATTCTCGTCTATATTGTAAAGTTATTGACATTAGAGTCCCTTTAATTTGAAGTGTGTTAGTGTTTGCTACTTATAAATGGTAATCTTACATTTTGAATTGATCTATCTATTGTATTCTATATTCTGTATCTGATCTGTAGAGTCAACAGATTGGCTGGGAAGCTGGTAGAATAACATATGTTTGGCTTTTGTTAATGATTATTGAGAGTATTGCAGGTTCTTGGTATTTATTATAACTAAGCTGGGCATGGTGCTGCACACTACCAACAAATGCACAGATACAAATAATAACTGCTGCAATTGTGATTATGAATCGTCTTATACTTAATAGTTGTGCGATATCTACAGATTGTATTTAGCTATTAAAAAATGACCTGTAATGGCATTCTGTGAAACTGTTTTAGACATTTGTATTTTCCAGTATTATGGACCTAAGGACCATCCCTTTCCATTGACTTTGCTCTAAGGTAGTCTGCTAGCCACTTATGATTGGATGTTTTCATCATCAAATGATTTTAGGCACTGATATTGCATTTAAACAGCAACATTAATTGACAAGTACCAATGAAACTTCAGCTTTACATTTATGCATGTGGCTGGCATAAAACTCATTCCCTTTATGAATAATTCCTGAAAGTAAAAATGATTTATATTGACTACAATAAGTGCCAATTCTCTTTTATTTATTATATTTATTTATTTTTCTTATTTTACATATGAATCCCAGTTCCTGCTCCATCACTTCCTGCTCCCCTTCTACCCTCCCATGCCCAACCACCACCATCAAATAATATCTCCCCACTCCACATGTAGAGTGATGCGTTCCTGGATGGGTCATCTAAATCTGTCAAATAATTTGGAGTAGGAACTATACACTCCCTCTTGCCTCTAGGTGCAAGGAGTATCCCTCCATGGGGAACATGCTCCAAAAGTCCTATTATGGACCAGGGATACATCCTGGTTCCACAGTCAGAGGTCCCTTAGACTGGCCAGGCCTTCTGAGACCCATGTTTAGCGGTCTGAGTTGTTCAAATGCTGGATTCCTAGTTATCAGTCTGGGACCCATTAGCGCCTCCTTGTTTAGGTCAGTTGTCTCTATATATTTCTATAGCCTGGTTTTATCCTCCCTCTCTGCATCTGGATTCCAGTATGGTACAGTGTTTAGCTGTGTGTATCTGTTTCTATTTCTATCAGCTTCAAGATGAGGGCTAAATGATTGTACATAAGTTAGTCATCAAACTCCTTTTCAGGAAATGGCATTTATAGTAGCCTAGCAAATGTGCTCAAATTGTAAAATGGGATGAGACTTGTAGGTCTCTGTACATTTCTCTATAATCATTTTTTTATAGAATCCTATAATGGCTCCCTCTTTTATGGTATTTCTGTCTCTGTGTGTGTTTTTCCCATCTATTCCTTCCCTGACTCAATCGTTCTAGTCTCATGTGCTTTCCTCTCCTGCCCTTCTCTTTCTCCTTGTCCCCTCGGCACTCACTGCCCCACCACTCTGAATATTCTCAGGAGATCTTGTTCCCCCCCCATGAGAGATCATGTATGAATCTCTTAGAAATGTCTTGTATCCTAGTCTCATCACTGGCACTGTAAATTATAAGCCAGTGATCCTTTGCTCTATGTCTAAAATCCATATAAGTGAATATGTACCATGTCCCTCTTTTTATTACTGGGTTACCTCATTCAGGATGTTTTCTCCAAGTTCCATCCACTTGCCTGCAAAATTCAATATTCCATTGTTTCTTTCTGGCAGAGTAGTAATCCATTGTGTAAATGTGCCACATAATCATTATCTATTCTTATGTTGAGGGGCATCTAGGTTGTTTCTAGATTCTTGCAATTACAAATAATGCTGCTATGAATATAATACACATATATCTTTTTTGCATGGATGTGGATCATTTGGGTATATGCCTAAGTATGGGATTGCTGGTTCCTGTGATAGACTGATTCCCATTTTTCCTTAGAATCACCATAATGATCTATAAAATGGCTGTACTTTTTTGCACTCGCGCCAGCAGTGTAGGAGTTATCCTGTTTCTCCATATCCTCTCCTCATAAGTTGTCATGGTGTTCCTGATTTTAGTATTTCTGGTAAGATGGTATCTCAGTTGTTTTTATTTGCATTTCCTTTTTAGCTAAGGATGTTGAGTACTTTCTTAAGAGTCTTGAAGCCTTTTAGATTTCCATAATTGAGATTTCTCTCTTCAGTTCTGTGCGCCATTTTTAATAGGGTTATTTGGTGTTTGGTGACTACTTTCTTGAGTTCTTTGTATATTTTGGAGATCGACCCTCTCTCAGATGTATGATTGGTGAAGATCTTTTCCCAGTCTGTGGGCTGTCTTTCCATTTTCTGGTATCTTCTTTAATTTCTTTCTTTAGAGCCACAAAGTTCTTATTATATAGGTCTTTTACTTTTTGGTAAGCATTACACCAAGATACTTTATGTTGCTTGTGGCTATTTTAAAGGGTGATGTTTCTCTTATTTCTTTCTCTACCTCTTTGTCGTCTGAATAAAGTAGGGGTACTGATTTTTTTTTTAGTTTATCTTGTAACCTGATAGTTTGCTGAAGGTGTTTATCAGTGGTAGGAATTTCCTGGTAGAGTTATTTTGGGTCACTTATGTAATTTATCATATTATCTGCAAATACTATCATATTATCTGCAAATAGTGACAGATTTACTTGTTCGTCTCCAATTTGTATCCTCTTGATCTCCTTTTGTTGTCTTATTGCTTTGACTAGAACTTCAAGTACATTATTGAAGAGATATTGAGAGTAAGAGGGCAGCTTTGTCTTGTTCCTGATTTTAGAGGAATTGCCTTAATCTCCTCTCCACTCTGTTTGATGTTGGCTGTTGGTTTACTGTATATTGCTTTTATTCATTTAGGTATGTTCCTGTTATCCCTGATCTCTCCACGACCTCTACCATGAAAGTTATTGGATTTTCTCAAAGGCTTTTTCAGCATCCAGTGAGATGATTACATTGTTTTTCTTTTTCAGTTTGTTTATATGATAGATAGATTTTCATATGTTCACCTGTCCCTGTAACCCAGGGATGAAGCCTACTTAGTCATGTTGGATGATTTCTCTGATGTGTTCTTGGATTCAATTTTCCAGTACTTTATTGAGTATTTTTGCATCAATATTCATGAGGGATATTGGTCTGTAGTTCTCTTTTTTTGTTGTGTCTTCTCTTGGCTTAGTTACCAAGGTAATTGTGGCCTTGCAAAAGGAGCTTGGTAATGAACATTCTACTTCTATTCTGTGAAACAATTTGTGGAGTTATGTTATTAGCTTTAGCTGGAATTTATGGTAGAATTCAGCACTGAAGCCATTTGGCCCTGGACTTTTTTGGTTGGGAGGCTTCCAATGACTGCGTCTATTTCAGTAGGGATTATAAGTATTTTTAAGGTGCTCATCTGTTCTTGATTTAATTTTAGTTAGTGATAGTTATTGAGAAATTTGTCCATTTACTTGAGTTTTTAAATTTTATGGAGCATATGGCTTCAATGTATGACCTGAAAATTGTCTGGATTTCAGCCCTCAAATTATTTCCTTGCTACTATAACTCTGGGGTGAGTTTGCTTCTTTTTCTTCTAGGCCTTTCAGTTTTGCTGTTAACTCTCTAATGTGACTATTCTCAGTTTTCTTCATATGGGCACTTAGCGCAATGAACTTCCCTCATGGCACTCTTTCAAGGTGTCCAATAAGTTCGCATATGTTGTGTCCTCATTCTTGTTGAATTCTAGGAAGTTCTCCATTTCTTTCAATATTTCATCTGTGATCCAGGTGCAATTGTGCATTGTTCAGTTTCTGTGAATTTGTAGGATTTCTGCGAGGTGTGTTTTTGTTGAATTCCAGCTTGAAAGCATGGTGGTCTGATAAAATACAGGGTACTATTCCAGTTTTTTTTTTTTTTTTTGTATCTGTTGAGGTTTGTTATGCTGCCGAGTATGTGGTCTATTTTAGGGAAGGTTCCATGTGGATCAGAGAGGAAGGTACATTCATTTGTGTTTGGTTGGAATGTTCTATAGATGACTGCTAAACCCAATTGAGACATAACTTCTGTTAGTTCTTTTGTTTATTTCTTAAGTTTGTGTCTGGTGGAAATGTCTAGTGGTGAGATTGGGGTGTTGAATTCTCACACTGTGAGTATGTGAAGTTTTATGTAAACTTTGAGTTTTAGTAGTGCTTCTCTTATAAATGTGGGTGCCTTTGTATTTGGGACATATATGACCAGAATTGAGATTTTGTGCTGATGGGTTTCTCTAAGATGAATACGAAATTACTTTCTTCATCTGTTTTGATTGATTTTGGTTAAAAAATCTAACTTATTAGATATTAGGAGAGACACACCTGCTTGCTTCTTGGGTCCATTTGATTGGAAGTTCTTTTCACTACCCTTTGCTATGGGTTAATGTTTGCTTTTGAAGCTTATCTGTGTTTCTTGTATTCAGCAGAAGGATGGATTCTGTTCTGCTATCCATTCTTTTAGCCTGTGTCATTTTATATGTGATTTAAGACCATTAATGTTGAGGGAAAGTAAGGACCATTGATTGTTAATGCTTGTTTGCTGTAAATATTTTTTGGCCGTGGTATTCTGAATATATTTGCCCTGTTTTTAAGTTGGGCTCTGTAGAATTGGGATCATCTATTTCCTATGACTTCATGAACATAGATAACTTCCTTGTGTTGGAGTTTTCTTTACAGAAGTTTCTGTAGGCCTGGATATGTAGATATGTATTGTGTAAATATGGCTGGTTCTTTTTTTCTGTCTATAGTGATTGGGAGTTTTGCTGGCATAGGATCCTGGGGTGGCATCCATGGACTTTTAGCACTTTTAGAACCATATATCCAGGACCTACGGTCCTTGAGAGTTTCCATGGAAAAGTCCGGTCTAGTCTGCCTTTATATGTTACCTGGTCTTTTTTCTTTGCTGCTCTTAAAATTCTTCATTCATATGTTTGATTATATGTGTCGAGGGGTTCTTTTTCCTTGGTCCAGTTTATTTGTTGTTCGATATGCTTCTTGTATTTTCATGGACATATCCTTTGCAACTTGGGTAAGTTTTCTTCAATGATTTTGTTGAACATGATTTCTGCCCCTTTGAGCTGGGCTTTTTCAAGTTCTTCTGTACATATTATTGATAGGGTTGGCCTTTTCACAGTGTCCAACATTTCTTGGGTGTTTTCTGTTAAGGAATTGTTGGAGTTAAGATTTTCTTTGGTCAATGAATCATTTCCTCCTGTTTATCTTCAGTGCCCAAGATTCTCTCTTATATCTCTTGGTTTTTGTTGGTTATGCTTGCATCTATAGTTCGTATCATTTGTGCATTTTTTTCTATTTCCAGCATTCCCTCAATTTGTGTTTTCTTGATTGTCTCTATTTCAGTTTTCAGGTTTTAAACTGTTGGAATTATTTCCTTCATCAGTTTTTTTTTTTCTTGACTTTCCTTACTTTAAGAAATTTGTTCATTTTTTCAATGATTTTTGGATGTTTTTCCTTTCATTTCTCTAAGGGATTTTCTCATACAGTCTCTGAGTTCCTCTGTCATTTTTATGACGATATTTTCTAAGTCCTCCTCTTCTGCTTCATCTGCTTTCATGTCTTCAGGTCTAGTAGTTGGTGTAGATTCCCTAGATTCTGATGACTTCCTTCTTGACTTTCTATTGTTAGGTGTTTTCTTGTATTGTCACCTTACCTTCACTTCTTCCAATGGGTCCATGTGGGATTTCTCTCCTGTTTATGCTACTCCCCCAGTGGGCTTTAGTGTGTCAAGAGTTCGATGTCTGTATCTCTGGGTGGTCCAAACTCTCTAGGATCTTACCTCTCAGGCAGGGGCCTGGCAATTGGGGTCAATGATCATGTAGGCAGGGATTCAGTTGTCCAGCATGGATAGTCTGGTCTCTGGCAGAGGCCTGGCTATTTAGGTATCAGGCAGAGGCCAGGTGATGGGGTTCAATGATTATGCAGGAGGGGACTTGATGTGGTTTACTGTGTTCAGAATAGATCCAGGAAGTTCCCTGAAGGTGGTGGGATTGTTCGACCTGCTCTGTGGTCCAGTGCTCAATGAGAGCAGTGAGACAGTGGCCTAGTTAGGGCACAGGTTGGGGTGAGGGCAGATTCTGGGTGAGTGGTTTTGTCGATCAGAGTTCTAGGAGTGTTCTCGATGACTACTGGATGTAGGTGGGAGCTACATTCAGGGCTACCCAGGAAGATTCCAGGGAAGTGTATGGGAGGGATTGGACCTGAACTGGTCCCAGATTCACCTCCAGCAGATTCCCGGTGATGGGGGCCAAAGATCAGGTAGGCTGGGACTCAGGGTGGTCCTGCATGGATAGGCATTCTGGGAAAGGCCTGGCACTCCAGCAGAGGTCAGGAGATGGGGGTCACTGGAAGAGGCATGGTGATGGGGGTGAAAAAAGATAAGTGCAGATTCTTAACCTGTTTTTAGTTGTGAAGTTATATGCCATCATGCTCTAGACATTTGAGATTTTACACATATAGTTTCAAAATCTATTATTTTCTTCAAGGTGGAAGCTCGTGCTTTGGAAAGAAACATCAATGAATTAAAGAGAAAAAATGCTTGATGAGACAAAAGTAAGTATTCATAAGAATACTTTATTTGAAATAGTTTCTTCATTGTATAATGCTTGTATAAATATAATTTTTTTTTAAAAAAATGTAGTAAATTTCATAATGTTATAAAATATCTGTTCAGTTTTAGTACCACAAAGTTTAATTTGTGTGAAATACTTTTCTTTGGTTAGTTCCGGGACACTTCAAGATGTTTTTACAAGTCACACTATTAAATGTGTCAGGTAAAAACATTACAGAATGATGAGTGTAGAAAAAAACAAGAGTGGGAAAAAGAAAGCATGCCTTTCTGACACTGTGATGCTTTCTTAGAGTACTTCATTCCTAAGTAAATAAAGCTGTTCTATTTCAAGTCTAAAAAACAGGAATTAAGTAGCACTTTTTTAAAAATGTAATACTTAAAGATACAAACTTTAGAAATGCAATAGTCTCATCATTTAGTGGAATTTTAAGTTTTACAAGGGGAAGTGTGGGTAACTCAGAGCAGTTCTTTTCCTTTCAGAGTCAGTTAAAGCCCCTGCCTCAGTTTCCTTAGTCATAAAATGACACATTTCTACTAGTTTATCTAGTATGTTCTACTTCATGATTGTATGTATACTCTGTAAGATAGCACTCAACCAAGTACAATTTATAGAAACATCCATTTTTAAACAGGAACACCTCTAAGAAGAAGCCAGACCTCCATAAGAACTGTGGAACTGTAGAAATGGATCTGGGCAGATCAGCTTTGTTGACTGCAAGCCACTCCTTTCTATTGGGCTGGATGCACTCCCTGTTAGCAGCTCTCCTTGGCAGATATTCCATGACTATGTCATCTCTACCATCGCGTTTCTGTGTATCACTTGCATGACTGATGCTGGAAAAGGTCAGTACAAGGCATCAGATCCCCTAGAAGTGTAGTTACAGATGGCTGTGAGCTGCTGTGTAGTTGCTGGGAATTAAGCACAGGTCCTATGGAAGAGCCAACTGGACCCTTAACATTGAACCCATCTCTCTAGCCCTTTCTTGTGAAAAATTTTAAGCATGTCAACTAATGTATGTATTGAAGGTTAGATTTGTTCCTTGGTAAGGGTTTCCTATATCTGGCCATAATAAAAATTTACTCTCTTTCATAGCTATCATCTCATTGTTCTTAATCCATTTACATATAACCTGTTTTTCTGTAAGGGCTATTACGCAGGCAAATGTCAATGGATTTGTTAAAGCCTATCAGTAAAATAATTTGGGTACTTCTTAATTAGTTATGTGATTTAATCATTTCATATTCAGTAGATTGTATTTGTCAGGACCTCTTCAATTATCACTCACTACACACAGAAGCTGGGAAAGATGTGTGTCTACTGTAGGTATTAAATGAAATAATATTTAGAAAGAATAAAATTCAGAAATTTAAATATTTATGTGTATTTCTTGAGTTATCTATGAGTGTACTTTTCTCAAAAAGTATATGATGTGAACTTAGGGAAAGTTTGGTACATGTAGAAAACAGGTAGTGGATGCTGCATCCTGAGTTGCCTGAAAGGGCAAGTTTGCCTAAGAGCCAGCTGGAAAGGTCAGCAGCACATTGGAAAAAGATGTCAGTTCTGGTGAAATTTCCATAGATGTCAGGCTATTTTGGGGATCCTAAAGTGGAGTACTATTGTATTCCTGTTGAATTCTTCCCTGTCCTTGCAGGAGAGTGGAAAATGTGAATGGCATTTGGATCTGGAAATGGTTTGGAAATTAGTGAAAACTGGAAATTAGTGAGAACTAATGAAGTTTTCCTGATTTAATTTTTCTGTCTAGATAGGCCAGTATTCTCCAAGTTGGAATCCAAGAAGAGTGCCAACAAACAAGACTCTGTGGTAAGAATGGGAAATTGAATTCTACCCATGGATCCATAACTAGCTTCTTGGTTTTATTAGAATAATGATAGAACAAACTTGTGATATCAAAATATTAATACAATATAATTTCAATTTGTGTTAACATTTTCATCCTTGTGTTGTAATGTTCTGGAAATAGTATAAATCACTAGCCAAGTTTTGATTTTTTTTTTAACTGCAATCCCAGCATTTGGGCATGGTGAGGCAGGAGGAAGGTAATTTCAAGGCCACTGTGCTCTATCTAAGAAAAACTTGTCTCAATAAACAACATAGGCTGAGGAAATGGCTTATAAGTTAAGAGTACTGGCTGCTCTCCTAGAGAACCTCACTTTAATTCCTAGCACATAGTGATGGATCAAAACCCTTCTTCACTCCAGTTTCAAGTGATCTGTATCCAATTCTATCCTTCCAGAACACTGAGTGTTTGTAGTATTCATGCAGACATATGTTCATGGAAAACACCCATTCCTGGGTGGGATTAAAAGAAAGAGACCATATATGTCTTATTTCAATAAGTACAACTTTTAAATGCACATCAAAGTTTCTGTACATTCTGTGCACTATTTCATATTTTCTACCTTCTAATCTTATTTGAATCTTAAAAAATATTTTAGATTTTTAAATATAGCATTAATTTGGATCAAGTAGAAATTATAAACACCTAAACCATTTTCTTTTTTTTAAATTTATTTTATATAACCAAGTCCACTTAAATGAAAACAAATATTTATAGACAGTATATGCGAATTTGGGTGTCGTTCTTTCCAAACTGCTTCCTTCTGGTAAGGGGTGCTGTTATGGGGGATTCTAAGAAGATGCAGAAATCCTGGCTGTAGTCTATAAGGATGCTTTGTGCAGCTGTTTTGAATGTAGGGTCACCTGGTACTCTGCTTCTGGCGGTATGGCTTGACCAAACCACATTAGTCTGTAAGAAATCCACAGCTTTTCATTTTCTGTGGAAACAAAAATAGAAATCCTTCTCCCCAGTAATTTGTCCTTGAACTTAAATTTTGGAGTCAAAGCATTTTTTTTACTTAATTAATTTTTTTACATATCGATTGCAGTTCCCACTCCATCCCTCCCTTCCTTCCTGCCTTACATCCAACCTCCCTTCATTTTACCCTCTCTGCCCTCTCACTCGCACCCTAACTACTCTACCCTCCCATCCACCACCCCAATTCCATATGTAGGGGAATGCCATCCAGTTGGGGTCATGTACATCTAACAGGTCATGTGAAGTAGGGACTAGGGCTTCTCTCCTGTCTCTAGATTAAGGCAGTTATCCCTCCATGGGGGATGTTTAAGCAAGGTCCTTTGGTGCAGCAGTGATACATCCTGGCTCCACTGTCTGAGTTCCCTTAGACTGCTCAGTCTTTCTGGCTGAGACCCATATTCAGGTGGGCCTGAGTCAGTCCCATGCTGGCTTCCCAGCTATAGTCTGGTGGTCTGTTAGTTCCTCCTTGTTCAGGTAAGCTGTCTCTTCCACCTGTGTTTCTGTTGCCTGGTCTTGTCCTCTCCATCTTCATTTGGGTTCTAGTTTGACTCAGTGTTTATGTATGGGTATTTGCTCCTGTTTCAAACAGTTATTCCATGAGGGCTCCATGGATAAGTTGTTGATCTCACTCTCAGTAAAGGACATTTATGGTAGCCTTTCCATGGATGCTCAAATTGTTAGTTGGTGGCAGTCTTGTAGTTCTCTAGACCTTTCTTTGTGTTCAATTTTATCCTCAAACCAATATTGGCTCTCTCTCTCTCTCTCTCTCCTGTCTTCTATTCTTAACCGGGCTATATCTTCCTGGTCGCACATGTTTTCCTTTCCTCCCCCTCCTTTTCTCCTACTTCTCTCTCCATTCACTGCCCCCGTTCCTGCCACTTCCCCTGTGCTCTGGGAGACCAAACAGCATCTTAACCATTTTCATTTCCTGTGTGTTTGATAAATGTGTAAGGTTATTTTTTTCTTTTTCTTAAATATAGGTTTTCAAAGTAGCAATGGTTCCAGTCATGGAACTCTATTGACAATGCTAGCCTTGAACTGACAGAAATACACCTCCCTCTACCACCTGAGTTCTGGGATTCAATCCCTCTACCTCAACTTCCTTGTGTATATCTAGTTTATATCTGGTGTATATCTGTTTTGATCTTCGTGAACTATAATTTTGTTTGAGAGTGTGCTAGGTGTGTTACTACCATGCTTAAAGATTTCTGTTGAGTTCGTAAAATTACTTAGGACAGAAAACAAGGACATCCTCAACCCATGTGGAAGACTGAGCCTGTTACCATTCTTGCTTCAACATCATGGAATGCTTTCTTCTTTGCCTGCCACTCCCAGGAAAGGAGCTGTGAATCAACCCACTACACAGACTAATGATTTTGACTCTGTTACAGAAGGCAACTTTTCCAAACTCTGGCCCTGCTGAATGCAAAGTGGCTGTCCATGGCTTGACTCCTCCACTGGTGGCCAATGTTTCAGGCCCTAGAAATCATGGATGCCCTGCCATTCCACAGAATCCAAGAGGCCCGAAACCACCACCACCTCATCTAGATTCTCGAAAGTATGTCCCATCAAAGGGATTTGCAGTCCCAAGGTTTCCTCCAAAGTCAGGTAGGCTTTTTAAAAGGCCCTTATATGAATAAATATGTATCTTTGTGTTCCTTCAAGTCTGGTTCCTGTTACTATGAGAAACACTGGCCAGAAGCAACTTGAGGGAGAAAGGGTTGTCATGGCTCACAGGTAACAGTCCAGCAGCAAAGAAGTCAAGATTTCACCTTGAACTACCTTAGGGAATTTTGAATTTTAAATGTACTGTGATAGTTCAGAAGATCATCAAATTTACAAGCACTTTTTTTTCTCCTCAAGGCAGTGTTTTTCTAAAGCTTTTGATCCTGTCCTGGAATTCACTCTGTAGACCAGGCTAAGCTTGAACTCACAGAGATCCACCCATCTCTGCTTTCCAATTCTTGG
The DNA here is from genome assembly GCF_943737965.1 of Phodopus roborovskii. Taxonomy (NCBI): domain Eukaryota; kingdom Metazoa; phylum Chordata; class Mammalia; order Rodentia; family Cricetidae; genus Phodopus; species Phodopus roborovskii. The sequence continues at coordinate 113,689 of NW_026126008.1, read as the reverse complement.
ATTAAATGCCTGTGCCACCAATACCTAGCTAAAAACCGGTTTCAGGTCAAAATTATGCATATATCATTTTATAGAAATGTGTACTGAGGCTAATATTTACATTACTTATTTATATTTTGTCTTAAGATTACTGGCTAAAGTGTTTAAAGTATTTCTTCTAGGTAGTTGTTCCCACATTATCATATTTAAAATCTAAGATCATATTAATTATTTGCTGAATTCATTGAAATTTCTTCTTACACTTACATTTTAAAATAAAAGTTATTGCTTTTACAGCATACCTTCCCCTTTGGAATCAGAAGTTTCTACACAATAAATCATGTTTTAAAGTAATAGAGAAGAACCAGCTTAGTTACCCCTTCCTGTTCTCTTCCCTCATATCTATTCTTAACCTTCCAAGAGTATGACATGTATTTTCTTTTGGAAGTTTTGTAGTTGTCCATGTCATTACAGAAAATTTATTTAGGATATCATGCCAGGATCACTGATTTCAATGTTACTCTTGAAAGTTTTACTTCATTGAAATATGTCTTGAGTGTATTTACTTCATTACAATATGTCTTGAGTGTATTCCTGAAATTGTTGGTGTTGTTCTTATGAATCCCATGTAGGTAAGAAGTCCACTTTAATTATCAAGATTATTTGTAAGATCAAATATTGTGGTGTGAGTTTTGTTTACCAGTATGGGCTGTATTTTGTGGTTTACCGTGGGTGCCATACAGGATTTCAACCTCCACTGTCCTTTACTCATCTCTTGCAACAGAGTAGAATGTGTATAAACTGAGGGGCTTTTGACTTAGCCTTCTCCCAACTTCTGGGTTCTTCCCCCACCCTCTCTTTTGAGAAGTAGAAATGAACTCTCTCCATACTTGATTCTGCCTTCCAAACAATCTGCCCCAGAACTTCCACAAACACAGGAGACCTGACCATTTCTATGGCGGTCATTTCTTCTCATTTTCAGTTCAAGATCACTTTTGTTACTTATGTGATTATATTGTTGCTCAAATTGCAGCTTAATGGAAACATATTGTCAGGATAGTAGTTTGTAGAAAAGATGATTTAAATAAGAATCTTATGAGTAAATCATTTAAACTTCATTTTATTCTGCATAGTGTATTTTACTTTGATTATGTCATCCATAATTGTGGAAGTTTTATACAGGCAATCTCATAATTGATGTATCTTAAACTCAAAAAGTTGTTTCTTTATTCCAGAAATGTGTTCACCATGATTGTAGGCAAAAGTAAAGGTAACTGTGTGTTTAATCAAATGAATTTTAATTGATTTAAAGCATTGTTTGTCTTTGGTATTACTGAAACCAGCCAGTTTCCTAAAAATATTTTCCACTAAATTAGTCTTTTCACCTGTGCAAAAAATTAGTCCTTCAAAAGAGAATTTTGTGGGACTGGACTGATGGTGACTCATTAGTTAAGACTGGAATCTAGTGCAGATAAGAGGACATGGTCTTGGTTCCTAACATCCGCATGGCAGTTCCAATCCCAGGGAATCCAATGGCCTCTTTGCCTATAATTTCACAATGTATGTATGTGGTGCTTACCATTACATTAAGTTCACAGATATTCATGAAGTATACCAACATGAATATAGTGTACAAAGCATTCATTGTTGCAAAAGGCATACACATAGTGCACTAAGCATGCATGTAGAGCACAGGCATGCATGCAATGCTATGTACAATATGCTTGCCCATGTTATACAGCATACAAGGTATGTACCAGCATGTATGTAATGCTCTATACATGTATGTAATTCATGGTTGTGAGTATATAGTCCAGAGGCATGCAAGTACACAAAATAATTGCATACGTAAATTACAGAAAGAAAACTAAAAATAACAAAACAACATAAAATAACTTAAAATATTTTTCTTTTTCTTTTTTTAACGTAAATTAACCCATTTGTTAGAGGCAGGGGTTCTCAAGCAATAGCATTTCTACTGGTCTTTCAGTTCCTTCAGTCTTCTGATGGCAGACTTCACTGTGACTGCAGAAGTAGTGTTGTATGTCCGGGCCCCTCCTGCCACTGAATTCATGCAGGAACCACAGTGCCAGATGCCAACTGCTCATCTCATAATCTTGGTCTTGCCACAGAAGGAGCAAGTGTACTTGGCGTGCTGGTGGATTTCAATTTTCTTCACCATTTTCCGGAGGGAGGCACCAAAGCGGGTCCCGTATTTCCCGAAGATCCCGACCATCTTGGCGCGTTTAGCCATGTAGCTGGAACCTAAGCCCAAGCCCAGGGAGCACATTTTTCTTTTTTCTTTTTCATTCTTTCTTTCCTTTCTTTCTTTCTATTTATTCATTTAATTATTTATTTTGAGACATGGGACAGGGTTTTTCTTTGGCTTTGGAGGCTGGTCATGGAACTAGTTCTTGTTCATGAAGCTGGTCTCAAACTCATTTAATCTGCCTGCCTCTGCCTCCCAAGTGCATGGATTAGAGGCATGCACCACCATTGCCTAGCCAACATTTGTGGATTTTCTGATTTGTGTATCTTACAAAGTATGCACCCTACTACTTTTAGTTAGATATAAATGACCCAAAATAAAGCAATACATTTTAAAACCTTAAATATGTTTTATACTTGAAAGAAAGACAGGATATTGTCTAATTGTCTAATGAATTTCAGGATTTTCTTTTGTTCACTGACTAGTTTTAAGGTTCAAAACCAATGGGTGTGTGTGTGTGTGTGTGTGTGTGTGTGTGTGTGTGTGTATGTGTGTTTGAGAGACAGATATACAGAGAGAGAGAGAGCATGCACAAGCAGACACAGGCACACCCAATTTCATGCTGGATATATGGTGATTAGTTAATAGCTGTAAGATAATTTTTCTACAGTAGGTTATTTAGAGAGCTCAGGGTCTCAGGCTGACACAGTGAGTAATTCCCATATATCCTGGCAGTTCTACTGACTCGTTTCTTATATAATTTCTTGATGGGGGATGCCATTATGTATATATGTTTCTCATACTGGTTAATAATAAAGCACTGTTGGCCAATAGGAAAGGAAGATAGGAGGGACTAGGAGACAAGGAGAAAAGAGGAAGTAGTAAGGAGGAGCCAAGATAGAGAGTTGGGAGAAAGCAGTATGCCAGCCGGCTCCCCGGTAAGAGAAATACATAGATCAGCAGAAATGCGTTAATAATTAAGATAGAGACAGCCGATAAGACACACGTAACTGGGCCAACAGAATTATATCTAATACAGAGTCTCAGTGTATTAATTCGGGCTGGCACAGCGACAGAACAAGACTAGCAGTGGCATGCGAAAAAACCGTACTCCTTACAATTTCTGGTTCTCTCATTTTGACTATCTAGTTATTGATTTGTTTGTTTCTTAGAGACAGGGTTTTTTGTGTGTGTAGCTTTGCTTGTCCAGGAACTTTGCTATGTTGACAAGGATTTGGAGCCATTCCTGTTTCTTGCCATGGAGTGCTGGAATTAAGGGTATGAATCTCCACATATTTCGTTTCATTCTTAATGTGTGAAATGTTGCTTGTTTTCTGTGGGTTGGGTTGAGAGAGCTGACACCATGTAACTTTCCTGAGACACCTCTTTCTGAGGTAGGGAGTTGAAGTGTCTTCAGACTGGTGTTCATGTTCTTGGTCTTGCATACTGATAGGAATGGAGGGTGAGACCTAACTAATGAATTTCCCATCAGTGGATTGAATCGGTGATTTTCTCTATTCAGTTGGATTTTGCTTAGGTGTCAAGGGACAGCATAAGAACTCATTCTCTTGCACAGAGCTGTGATAGTGACTAGAATGGTTCCCTAGTGTCACTGGGAACACTCAGTGGTCAGAAGGTGTTTCTGCTCCAGACAGAAAGCAAAGCTTTGTACTGAACACACTGTTTCCCCCTGTTCTGTTTCTACATTTTTACAACATGTATTTCTACCTCATCATTCCCATTTTATTCTTGACTGAGCAGATTTAAAAGAACTTACGACTGGTATTGATTTACAATAAAGTTTTATATTGAAACTTTTGTAATCTTGACATCATTATATCTCTGTTTCAACCTGTATTGATTCTTTCTCTTCCTGGACCACTATTTTACCGTCTGTTAGCTATTTCTATTCCCCAAATGCTATTAATTTTACCGTGCATAAAATCATGCATAATGCTTGTATATCTGACCTAAAATTACAATTCAAGAAATCAAACTCATGATTTAAGGGCTAATTCTGGCCTGAAGTAATCACATACTAAATTTCAGTCCCTTTCTCTGTGAATCCTAGAGACCCAGTTTTATGCTATGTCATAATTTTCTCTTAGCATCAAGACAAGAGCCTGAAAACACATTTAGATTCCCTTACACTTTGGGTAATTGAAGTAATAATGGGAAGGTTTAAAGCTCAAGAAATTGAATCAAGCATTTCTTTTCACCAATACAAATGTATAACCATAGGTTACATGAGTAACATTCTCTGCTTCATCTGCCTTTAAAAACAAAACAGAAAAGCAATATATAATCCTTAGAAAGGTAGACAATGGTAGATATAATGGAAAGCATCTGTTCAGAAGCGATGTTAACAACCCTTCAGAGGATGCTGCCATGTGGCTTTTGTCCTTCAACTGCCTTTTAAAATATAGATTCTTGTACTGACAGCATATTGTAAATTTATATAGATCCATGAACATATTTTTAAAATATTTTTTTTCATTTCACATAGAAACAACATATTCTTCTCACTCTCCTTCTGCACAATGACGCACTTCCACCAATAAGGCCATACCTCCTAATAGTGCCACTCCATTTGGGAGCCATTTTTTCCCAAACCACCAGAGTTGACCTCTCACACAGATTGGGAGACATTTCCTCCGCCTCTTTTTGTAGGCAGGACTACTTGCAAGGTTAAGGTTTTGTTGCTGAGTTGGTCTCTCAGTCCCTCCATTTGAAGCCTCACCTGATTATAGAAAAGGGCCACTACAGGATCTGGATCACTTAACTGTGGTCAGTCTTTTAGTTTCTAGGGAATTTCTATAGCACTAGATTTCTTGTTCATCCCTGACATTTTCCCACACATACTACAAATTGCTTAGGGTCCAGCTGGAAACGTCATCAGCACATGACAAAAGAATGTCTGTTCTGTCTCCATCTGCTTTGAGAATCCTAATGAGGAACACTATTGTATTTGTGTCAATTTATTCTATGCCCTGGCAAGGGGAGTGGAACATGTCAGTGCCATTTGGATCTGAAAATGGTCTAGGAGTAAAATAAAACTCAGCAAGTTTTCCTGGTTTAATTTTCCTGTCTAGATAGGCCAGTATCCTCTACTTTGGAATCCGGGAAGAGTGCCACCAAACATAACCCTGGGGTAAGTATTGGACATTGAAAACTAACCATGGATCCACAAGGAGTTTCTTGGTTTGATTAGAACAAGACAGAGCTCTTCTACTGTATGATAGTACCATATTTATGAAATATGCCTGTACTTAGCATTAACCCTTTCATTGTTGGCTTAAAACCTGGGAAATTGTATACATCACAGGCCAGGTATTGATGGTCCTTGTAATCCTAGCATTTTAGCAGGAGGATGGTAATTTGAAAGCCAGTTTGTGTTGTTTAAGAAGATCTTGTCTCAAAAAATACATAGGCTGGAGAAATGGCTTACAGGTTAAGAGACTTGCCAACTCTCCTAGAGTATCTGGGTTTGTTTCCAAGCACCTGAGTGATGGCTCCCAATACTTAACTCCTGTTTCTAGAGATCTGAAGCCCCAGTCTATCCTTCCAGAACCCTGGATGTGTGAGTATGCAGACATACATGCTGGCAATATACCAATTCATGTGAAATTTAAAGGAAAAATAAAATAAGGTACCTAATATTTAAAAAAGTTCAACATTTAGATGAATTTCAAAATTTCTTTACATGCTGTACACTATTTCAGATATTTCTTCCTTGAAAACTTATTTGAATCTTAAAGTTTATTTTAGTTTTCAAATATAGCATTTTGATTGTTTTTTGAAAGGTCAGAAAATCAGCAATTTTACCAGAGAGTTGGTGTTTTTGTTTGTTTGTTTGTTTTCTTTTCCTCAATTCAAGGATTTGCTATCAATTAGGAGCCTGTGTTGGAACTCTATCTGCATACTAGTTTAGTCTACTTACCTTCCAAATTAGTACAAACACACCTGGAACTGATGGTGAAGTTATTATTTTTCCTACTTAGGTGAGAAGTATTTATTTGAGAGTTGAAATATGTTGGTGTTAGTGTGTGGATATCAGGATAGGGGCTTGACTTAGTGGTTGAACAAGTGTGTAGTATGTGGCTTCAACTTGCATTGTCCTTTACCCATTTGTCCAACAGGGAGAAATGCATACGAACCATGGGGATTTATACCTTACCTTCCTACAAGAGCTGGGTTCTTCCCCCCACCACTGTATCCTCCAGGAAATCTCTATGGAGATCCAAGACATTGCATGCCACCATGGGATTTTGCTAACCCACCTTTTCATCCATTTCCAGGTAGGGTATACGAAAGTCCACGTATGACTCAATATTTATCAGCTTTTGTTCAAGTTTGGTTACTATTACTGTGAGAAACACAGGCCAGAACAATCTTCGGGAGAATAGTGTTTATATAGCTCACAAGTTACAGTCCAGCAAAAAAGAGTTCAAGGCTTCACCTTGATCTGCCTTAGGAAATTTTGAATTTTCCTCTAGTATGACAGATCTGAAAATCAGTAGTATCTCCACCAGATTTAACTTTTAGATTTTTTTCCAATGCAGTTTCTCTATAACTTTGGTTCCTTTCCTTGAACTCTCTCTGTATGCTAGGCTTATATTAAACTCATAGTGATCCACATGTTTTTGCATGCAAGTTACAGGGATTAAAGTCCTGTGCTACCAGTGCCCCGCTTCAAGCAGTATTTAGGTTCAAATTATGTGTATTTCATTTTATACAAATGTATAAGTGTAAGGAGTAAAGTTTTTCTTCCTGCTGCTGATCTGTGCTGCCACCGCGTCAGCCCTAATTAACACAGAGACTCTGTGTTTGATATAATGCTATTGGCCCGGTTCTAGTTTCTTATCAGCTAGCTCTGTCTTAAGTATCAACCCATTTCTGCTGAGCTATGTATTTTCACGTGGTCTAACCGAGAGCAGAGGAACGACGGTTATATTCTTTCTCCACTATCCATCTTGACTCCTCCTTTATCTTTTCTCCTTGTCTCCTAGTCCCTCCTATCTTCCTTTCCTATTGGCCAACAGTGCTTTATTCATTAACCAGTATGAGAAACATATTTACAGAATCGCAACTCCCATCATATAAAGGCCATTGCTTGAAGTAATTACTTCTATTTTTGTCTTAAGATTACTGACAAATGTGTTTTAAAGTATTTTCCTAAGTACTAGTTCCAACATGATCATATTTAATATTTAAGATCCTATTATTTGTTGAATTCCTGAAATTCCATCCTACATTTACATTTTAAATTAAAAGCAGTTTGTTTATTTTACAGTATAATATCCCTTAAGGCATCACACATTTCTAAACAGTAAATCATGTTTTCAAGTAGCAAACAAGATGCAGCTCAGTTTTCCTAGGTGTCTGTCCTCTACACTATCTTCTAATTTTAAGCTTCTAGGAGAATGAAATGAGTTTTGTTTGGGAAGTTTTAAGTTGATCCTGGTACTAGAAATGTTTCTTGTGGGCTATTCCATCAGGTTTACTAATGTAAATGTTAAGTTAGAAAGTTTTACTGCATTGAAATAGTGTTTTACAAGATCTCTCAAGTGTACTGAGGTCTGGCATAGCTGTTAGTACAAACATACCTGAAATTGTTGATGTCCTTTCTTATTAATCCTGTGTAGCTAAGAAGTCCATTTTTCAATGTGAGGATTTATTTGTCAGATCAATATTGTGATGTGAATATTAGGATATCAGAAATGGGCTTGGAGCTATTGGTTTTGAAAGTGTGCCATGCAGTGTCTCAATTTCCACTTTACTTTACCCAATTCTTGGAACTTGAGAAATGTGTAGGAAATGAAGGGCTTTCCATCTTACCGTTTCCCAAGAGCTGAGATTTCCCTGACTCCACACCATGAAAGTAGAAATAAGCTCCATCAATACACAATTTCCCCTTCCCAACAACCTGCAGCTGAGCCTGCAGCCTGCACCGGGACTTCCAGAAACACAAGGAGACCTGGGACTTTCCAAGGCAATCATTTCTTCTCATTTGAATTTTAGTCAACTGCTGTTCCTTATGTGATTCTGCTGTTGGTCAGTTGGAAGCTTAAAATAATTAGAATTTCAGAATAGTGTTTTGTAAAGAAGGATTCCATTCTGGATAGAATCTTTTACTTTGATTATTACCTCTTATATAATCATGGTAGTTGTGAATGTGTCTGTGTCTTTAGACCTAGAATGTGTAGACACATCTGGTTGCAGACAAATGTAAAGGTAACTGTAGCTATAATCATTCAAATTTAAATTGAAGTCTTATTTGGCATTGTTATTAAAACCTGCCAGTGTCCCATAATCATGATTCCATAAATGAGAACTTTTGCTGGAGGGTCTTTTGCTGGAGAAAAGTGGATCAGTGGTTAAGACTGGCTCCTACATGAGAACATAGGACTTGAGCTTTGTTCCCAGCAACCACAAAGAGCTTCACTGCAAGGCACTTCTCCTTCCTGGGCTGATTTCATTCCCTTTTAGTAGCTCTTCTTGGCAGATACCCATTGACTCTGGCATTTCTGAAATCTCATTTATTTCTGTGTATCTCATGCATGCCTGATGCCCGATAAGGTCAGAGCAGGGCACCTGAGCCTCTGGTAACAGAGTTCAAGACTTTTGTGAACTGCAGTGTGCTAGCTGGGATATATGCACAGTCCTATGGAAGAGCTACGGGGACCCTTATTCCTGAAGCCATCTTTCCCGCCCTTTATTGTTATGTCATATTTCAGGCATGTAATCTAATGTATGTTTTTAAGGTTAGTTTTGTCCCTTATTAAGGGTTCCCTGTGTCTATACATAATAGAAATTTTATTGTGTTTCATACCAATCATTTCATTGTTTTTAGTCCATTTACATTTATCATATTTACCAGTAAAGTAAATTAGGCAGGTAAAGGTCAATGGATATGTAAAAGAATACCAGAAATATAATTTGGGAAATTGTTCTTAACGCATGATCTTATTTAATCATTTAGTATTTAGTAGATTGAATCTGTAAGGACCTATTTAACTATATCTCACTACCCAATGAAGGTGAGAAAGTTGTGTATCTACTGTAGGTACTAAACTAGCTAACATTAAGAAAGAATAAAATTCAGAAATTTAAATTTTTATTTTGTATTTGTTGAGTTATTTATTAGGGAAATTTTTACGTAATATTATATTCTATATTCTGAGGGCAAGGTTGCCACAGGTAGAAGGATGGAACTGGGTGGTGCATCCTGAGTTGTTTCCTTAGGCTGACAGGGCTGAATAGGTCAACATCACTCTCCTAAATGATATCTGTGCTGTTTAAATTTCTCCTAGTCTGAGGCTGCTTTTGGCACCCTAAAGAAGAATATTATTGTATTTAGTTCGTGTTGTTCTCTGTCCCAGCAAGGGGATTGGAATATATCAGAGTCATTGGCATCTGTTAATGGTCTGGGAATAAAATTAATATTCATTAATTTTTTTGGGGGGTGTAATTTTTGTCTAGATGGGCCAGAACCTTCCACTTTGGAATCCAGAAAGTGTGCCACCAAACATGATACTGGGGTAATTATTGGAAATTGAATTCTACCTGTGGATCTACAACTAGTTTCTTGGTTTTATTAAAACAAGGCTTGAACTCTTCTACTTTGTTATATTAATAAAATGCACTTGCACTTAGCATTAACACATTCATTATTGGTCTGTAACCTTCTGTGAAATAGTATGGATCACAACGCAGGTTTTGATGGCCCATGTAATCCTATCATTTTGGCAGGCTGAGGCCAGGCATGTTAATTTGAAAGCCAATGTGGACTATATGACTATATGAACTAGCATTTGCCTCAAAAAAATATAAGCTTTAGAAATGACATACACTTTAAGAACACTGGTGGATCTCCTACATTACCTGGATTTGATTCCTAGCACCTGAGTGGTGGTTCACCACCCTTCTTAACTCCATTTCAAGAGATCTGAAATCGTATTCTATCCTTCCAGAATATTAAATATATAGGGTATGCAGATATGCATGAAGAAAAAAGAAACATTTTCCAGTGAGATGAAAAAGTATTAAAATAAACAAACCAAATAAAGAACCTGATATCTCCCAATTTGCCATGAACTTCCAAGGTTTTTTATGTACTATACACTATTTCCTTCCTAAAATCTTAACAACTATGTATTTTCTTTACAAATATAGAATTGATTTTGTCATTTTGATAATATTGATTTCTCAATATTTTTCTTATCGTTTGTGTTTGATAAAGGAGTCTATTTTTTTTTCCTAGTTAGGGTTTCCCATTAGCTATGTTGCAAGTCTGGGAACTCGCTGTATTTAAAAAGGCTAGATTAGTAATGGTACTGACAGAGATACAACCCCCCCACTACTGAATTTCTTGGATTAATGGCATGTGCCCTCTCTTCCTGATGTATTTATATCTTAAAAAGTGTCATTTTTTGATGTAGCTGAACTGTGTTTTTGTTTTAGGGTGAGCTACGTAGATTGTTACTAATATGCTTAAAGATTTCTTAAAATAATTAGGATATCAAATAAGCTGATCCTACACATATGTGGAAAACTCAGACTGTTCCTAGACTTGCTGGAATGTCATGGACTTCCTTTTCTTTGACTGACACTCACAGTAAAGGAGCTGTGTCAAGACACTTCACTGACTGCTGATGTGGATTATGATTCTGTTACAGAAGGAAATGTTGCCCACCACTAGAACTCCTGCAAACAATGCAGCTTGTCATGGCTTGACTCCTCCACCTGTTCCCAGGCTTCCAGACCCTAGATGCTCTAGAGGTCCCAGAGGCCCTGCAAGTCAATATGATCGAAGAGTCCAGATCCCACCACTTCCTCCTCCAGGAAACATCTGTAGAGGTCCTGGACAGTATGTCCCACAAAAGAAATTTGCAGGCCCACAGTTTCCTCCAATGTCAGGTAGGCTTATCTAAAAGTCTCTGTATGTGTTCATTTTTATCTATTCTTTCCTTCAAATTTGATTCCTGTTACTGTGAGAAACACAGGCCAGAACCAGCTTAAGGAGGAAAAAATTGCATGGGATCACGGGTTACATTTCAGCAGCAAAGGATTTCAAGGCTTCAACTTGACCCATCTTATGGAATGTTGAATTTGAACTGTGTTATGATAAGCCAGAAGATCAGTGAAATTACAAGCTGTTTTTTGTTTATTTGGTTGTTTTTGTTGTTGTTTTTATCCTCCATATTTCAGGGTTTCTCTAGCTTTGGAGCCTGTCCTGGAACATTCTCTGTAGATGAGGCTTCTCTTGAGTAATGGAGATCCACCTTTCTCTGCTTCCCATGTACTGGGATTAAATTCAAGTTTCAAACATACCCAGAAGCAAATAGTATTAGGATTAAAACTCTGTGTTTCATTTGATAGTAATGAATTGAGGCCATTATTTCAAATAATTATTAAATATGGACTTACGATTATGGACTAAAGTGTTTCACAGTATTACTTCATATTACTTCAAGAACAGTGAATGAAAACAGTATGGAGATATACATGCAGTCAAACATGCCATGTTTGTGAAATGCAAAAAAAAAATGCTAACTAACACAACAGAAAGAAAAAAAACCTTATATCTCCCACTTCAATTTCACAACTTTGAGATGACCATCCAATCTTGTTTTCTTGCAATGCTCTATTTCAGATTTATATCCTGAAAATCTTAGTGGAATCTTAATATGTATCTACTTTACTTTTCAAATACAGACTTGAGTTTAGTCATTGTGAAAATGTCCTCATCTCAACAGTTTTCCTGTTTGTGTGTGTCTGATAAAATGCATCTTTATTGTTCCATTCCAGATAGGATTTTTCATTAGAGATGATTCCAGTCTTAAATATCACTGTATTGACCAATGTGGCCACATACAGACAGAACTATACCCCCATCTGAACTCTAGTTCATGTATTCAAGGCCATTGGCTCAACCTGCCTCCTGGTGCATATTTATTTCATAAAGTGTCTGTCTATCTAGATCAGTATAAACTGTGTTTTTGTTTGAGGGTGAACTAGGGAGAGTGTCACTGCCATGTTTAATGATTCGTGCTGAACTAATGAAACTAGTTAGGATAGCGAATAGGTGGCACCTACACACAAGGGAAAAATTGGGGATGTTATATGGCTTGCTGGAATGTCATGGGAGGATTTTTTCTGTGCCTGAAACTCCCAGTAAAGGAGTAGTGAATCAAGCCACCTCACTTACATCATATTGTCACTCTGTTACAGGAGACATGTTTGCCCACCTTTGGTCATGATGCACATGATGCAGCTGGCCATGACTTGACTCCTCCACTTGGTCCTGAGCTTAGAGGACCTGAGGGCCCTGCCTTTGCAGTGGATCCAAGAGGCCAGATCCCAACAACCCCTCCTCCAGGAAACATCTGTGGAGGTCCTGGATGGTATGTCCCACCAGGGGACTTTGTGGGCCCACCATTTCCTCCAATGACAGGTTTTGTTTTAAAAGTCTGTATGTTTCAATGTTGATCTATGCTTAACTTAATGTTTGGTTCTTGATTCTGTTAGAAACAGTGGCCAGAACCAACTCGTGAGGGATCTCAGATTACGGTCCAACAATCTATGATGTCAAGGCTTCACCTTGATACTCATTATGGAATTTTGAAAATGAATTGTGTTCTGCCAGGCCAGAAGAACAGTAAATTTCCAAGTTGTTTTTGTTTTTATTGTCTGTTTTTCTTTTTTTCTCTCCACATCACATGGTGAGCTTGTCCTGGAATTTTCTGTTCATCAGGCCTCCCTAACATCATAGATATCCACATATATTTGATTCACAGGTGTGGAGAGTAAATTCCTGTGCCACACATGCCCGTCTGCAAACCGTTTTCATATTAAATTTCTGTGTCTTCATTGATGAGAATGTACCGAGGCCAATATATCATGTAATGACTCGATTATTTGGCTAAAAATTCCAGAGTCAATTACTTCAAAGTTTTCCCCCAAAGTCATTGTTCCCACCCAATCATGTTTAAAGTCTAAAGTGCATTTGATATTTTGTTGCTGTGAATCATGTATCCATGTGTCTATAACATGAAGAAGAACCAATCAGTGCTTCTAGGTGTCTCCTCTCTGCCATGGCCTCTAGTTTTATGCTCCTAGGTGATTGATATGCCTTTTTTGGGGTGCAATTCCTTTCTCTGAAATTACAGGGAATTTCCCGTTTATGATGTCAGGTTGGTCTCATGATAGGAATGTGAATTCTGAAAGTTTACTCCATTGAAAATCTCTTTTACAGTAAGACTTCAGTGCACTGAGATCTCACATAGCTCTTTAGATAGGACAAATACACCGGAAAGTGTTAGTGATGTTATTTCTTATTAATGCTATGTACTTAACAAGTACATATTTACACTTAAGATTTATTCATTTGATCATGTATTGTGGTGTTGAGTTGGGCACATCAAAAATATGGTCTGAATCTTTTGGTTGAATAAGTGAACAGTACAGGGGTTCTAATTCACTGTCCTACTCCTAAATCTTGGATCCTGAGAAATGTGGAGGTGCCGAGTCGCATTCCATCTTATCTTCCCCAAAGAGGCACAGTGGCCCAACTCACACATCATGAAGGTATATATGAACCCCCACCAGGCTTGATTCCCCCTTCCCAACAACCAGCTCCGGAACCTGCAAACTGCACCTGCAGGCACCTCCTGAAACACAAGGAGACCTGGCACTTTCCATGGAAGTCAGTTCTTCTCATTGGCTGTTTAGGCGACTGCTGTTCCTTCTGCACTGCTGCTGTTGCTCAGTTGGAAGCCTAACGCAATTAGAATTTCATATTAGTTTTTGGAAAGGAAGTGTGATATGATTACTAATCCTATGAGAAAGTTATTTCCCTTTGATTTCAATATGGATAGTGTCTTTTAATTGGATTATTATGTCTAATGTAATCCTGGTTGTTATGCATGCAGTCTCAGTATTGGGGACATCTTCACCACTACTAACTATTTCTTTAGACCAGGAATGTGTAGAAACATCTGGTTCCAGACAAAAGTATAGGTACCTGCAGCTATAGTCACTCAAATTTTAATTGAAGTAAAGTCTTATTTGGTAGTGTTAATATTAAACCCAGCCAGTGTCCCATTAACATGGTTCCATAATGAGTACATTTTACTCTGTGCTTCCAGAGGGAAGGGTCTGTGGCTGGAAAAAATGGTAGGTGACTGGTTAATACTGTCTCCTCCAGCAGAACTGAGGACTTGGGCTTTATTTCCAGCATCTACATAGAGCTTCTGTGCAAGGCACTTTTCTCTTTTGGGCTCGTAGTACGCCCTGTCAGCAGCCCTCCTTGGCAGATATCCCATGAATGTGGCAATGCTTCCATCTTCTGTCTGTGTATCACATTCATGTGTGAGGCATGTGAAGGACAGAAGAAGCCATCAGAGACCCTGGAATTGCAGGTACTGATGGCTGTCAGCTGCTGTGTAGTTTCTGTGAACCAAGCACGGGTCTTAAGGAAGAATAAACTCTTCCCTTGACCACTGGAGCCTTTTGACCACAACATTCATGCTGTGAACGATATAGGTGTGTCAACTAATGTATGTGTGTATGTGTAAGGTTAGTTTTGATGCCATAGTAATGCTTTCCAATATCCGGCCATAGTACAAACTCTCCTGCGTTCCATGGGTATCATCTCATAGATTACAAGTCATTTATATCCATCCTGTTTCCTACAACCATATGAAGCCGGCCCATGTCAGTGGATATTTAAATGACTACCTGTAAAATAATTTGTTTTCCTGTTCTTAATTAATTATCTTATTCCATCATTACATATTTAGTAGATTTAATGTGACAGGATGCCTGCTACTGTCACACATTATGCGCTGAATACGGAAAGGGGTGTATGTGTTTTTGTTATAAATGCAATGGACATGAAAAAAATATTATGAAATTGAATGTTTCATTGTATATCTGTTGAGTTATGTGTAAGGGTACTCGAACATAACAGTGCCTGTTCAGTCCTGAAGGAAAGGTTGGCATACCATGCAGACAGGACATGAATGCTGAATCTCTAGTTGTTCTTTAAGGCAGATAAGGCAAGATTGCCTAAGAGCCAGCTGTACGTGTCACCAGAACACTTCAAAACCATATGTGTTCTATTGAAATTCTCGCAAGTCTGAGGCTGCTTTTGTCACCATGATGAGCATTGCTATCGTATTCCTGCCGCCCTGTATTCTATCTTGACAAGGGGATTGGGACATGTCAGTGGTATTTGGGTTGGGATAACTCCTGAATATAAAGGGAGAACTCATGAATTTTCCTCGTTTAACTTCTAGGTGAGCCAGTGTACTCAACTTTGGAGTCCGGGAAGAGTGCCACCAAACACGATCCCGTGGTAACTATTGGAATTTGACATCTACCCGTGGATCCACCAGGAGTTTCTTGGTTTTATTAGAACAAGACTTGAGCTCTAGTGCGTTGTGATATTTATTAAGTATACATGCACCTAGCATTACCAGTCATTGTTGATTTGTAACCTTCTGTGAAATCATACAGATCACAGGCCAGGGATTGATGGCCTACATTTTCCTAGCATTTTGCAGGTTCAGGCAGGAGCATGGTATTTTCAAAGCCTACATGGGCTATATGGACATAATGCGCCTTGAAAACCTGGTAGAACTGAAAAGGCATACACTATTAAAAGCACTCACTGCTCTTCTGAGGAACCTAGATTTGATTCTCAGAAACTCTGTGGTGGCTCACCACCCATCTTAAGTACATTTCAAGGAATCTGATGTCCTATTCTGCTCTTCAAGAACAGTGAGTGAAAACAGTATGCACACATACATGCAGTCAAAAATGCCCTTTGTGTGAAATGAAAAAAATGCTAACAAAACCAACAGAATAATATTAATAAAAAAAATGATATCTCCCACTTCAACTTTTACAAGGTTTATATGACATTCCAAACTTGTTTACTTGCAATGCTCTATTTCACACTTCTGTCCTGCAAATCTTACTGGAATCTTAATATGTATCTATTTTACTTTTCACAAGCAGCCTTGATTTTGGTCATTGTGAAAATGTACTCATCTCAACAGTTTTCCTATTTGTGTGTGTCTGATAAAAAAAATCTTTATTTTTCCATTCCAGATAGGATTTTCCATTAGAAATGATTCCAGTCTTCAATACCATTGTATTGACAATGTGGGCACATACAGACAGAACTATACCCCTATCTGAACTCTAGTTCATGTATTCAAGGCCATTGGCTCTACCTGCCTCCTGGTGCATATCTATTTCATAAAGTGTCTGTCTATCTAGATCAGCATGAACATTGTTTTTGTTTGAGGGTGAGCTAGAGAGAGTGTCACTGCCATGTTTAATGATGTATGCTGAACTAATAAACCTAGTTAGGATAGCGAATAGGCGGTACCTACACACAAGTGGAAAACTGGGGCTGTTACATGGCTTGCTGGAATGTCGTGGAATGATTTCTTCTGTGCCAGACACTCCCAGTAAAGGAGTAGTGAATCAAGCCACCTCACTGACAGCATATTGTCACTCTGTTACAGGAGACACATTTGTCCAACTCTGGCTATGGTGCACATGATGCAGCTGGCCATGACTTGACTCCTCCACTTGGTCCTGAGCTTAGAGGACCTGAGGGCCCTGCCTTTGCAGTGGATCCAAGAGGCCAGATCCCAACAACCCCTCCTCCAGGAAACATCTGTAGAGGTCCTGGATGGTATGTCACACCAGGGGACTTTGTGGGCCCACCGTTTCCTCCAATGACAGGTAGGTTTTGTTTTAAAAGTCTGTATGTTTCAATGTTGATCTGTGCTTAACTTAAAGTTTGGTTCTTGATTCTGTTAGAAACAGTGGCCAGAACCAACTTGATAGGGAAAAGGTCGTGAGGGATCTCAGTTTACGGTCCAACAGTCTACGATGTCAAGGCTTCACCTTGATACTCATTATGGAATTTTGAAAATGAATTGTGTTCTGCCAGGCAAGAAGAACAGTAAATTTCCAAGTTGTTTTTGTTTTTATTGTCTGTTTTTCTTTTTTTCTCTCCACATCACATGGTGAGCTTGTCCTGGAATTTTCTGTTCATCAGGCCTCCCTAACATCATAGATATCCACATAGATTTGATTCCCAGGTGTGGAGAGTAATTCATGTGCCACACATGACCATCTGCAAACCATTTTCAGATTAAATTTCTGTGTCTTCATTGGCAGATATCTCATGAATGTGGCAATGCTTCCATCTTCTTTCTGTGTATCTCATTCATGTGTGAGGCATGTGAAGGACAGAAGGAGCCATCAGTGACCACACCATTATTGCTGTGTCTGATATAGGCATGTAAGCTAATGTGTGTATGTGTGTAAGGTTAGTTTTGATGCCACAGTAATGATTTCCTATACCCTTCACCTTTATTTTGTCTCGACCTTTATTTTGTCCAATATTCTTGGCTTGTAATCCAATGTATGTGTTGAAGATTGGCTTTGATGAGAGAGGACGGGTTTCTTGTATTTGGTCGTAATACAAACTTACTCTTTCATAGCTTCCATCATACTTGTTAAGGCATTTACACAGATCCTGTTTACCACACAAGGACATTAGGCAGGCAAATATCAATGGATATGTAAAAGACTACACTTAAACAATTTGTGTTCTTGTTCTTAATTAATTATCTAATTTAATATTTTATATACAGTCGATTGATTCCTTCAGGATGTCTTCAGCTATCACTAACTATTCACTAATGTAGGGAATGATGTTTATCTACTATAGATATTAAACTAACTAATATTAAGAAATAATAAAATTCAGAAATTTCAATTTTCATTGTGTAATTTTTGCATTATCTATAAGGGTACCTATAAACTGAAAGTATATGATATGTACTGAGGGAAAGGTTGGCACACCTTGTAAACAGGAAGTGCATGCTGTATCGGAATTTGTTCCTTTAGGGTGACAGGTCAAGTTTGCCAAGTGTCATTTTTCTGCGTCAGCCACATACTACAAAAGTATGTCCGTAATTTTGTATTTTGCCTAAATCTGGGGCCGCTTCTTGTCGACCTGTTCTGTGTCCCAGCAAGGGGAGTGGAACAAGTCACTGTCATTTGGATCTGGAAATGGTCTGGGAATAATGTGAGAACTCATGAGTTTCACTGGTTTCATTTTTTGGTCTAGATGCACCAGTAACTTCCACATTGGAATCTGGTAGGAGTGCCACCAAACATGACAATTAGAAATTGTATTCTACCTATAGATCAACAACTGGTTTCTTATTTTATTAGAACAAGGCTAGAGTTGTTTCATATGTGATATTAATTAAATATACTTTCAATTATCTGTAACACTTTCATTGTTGGCTTGTAACTTTCTGTCAAATTTTACAGAATACAAGCCAGAGTTTGATGGTCCATGGGTTCCTTGCAATTTGCTGGCTGATCCAGGAGGAGGGGAATTTCAAGCCAGTCTGGGTTATTTAAGACAATTTGCCTCAAAAAAATCACCTAGAGTAGAGTAATGGCTTCCACTTTTAAGACCACTGGCTGGCTCTCCTACAGGACATGGGTTTAACTCCCCGCTCCTGTGTGGTTGATGACCATCCTTCTTAATTCCTGTTCATGGGATATGATTCCCTATCATATATTTCCAGAATATTGAATGGATACAATATGTTGAAATACATGCAGGCAAATTCCCATGTCTCTGAAATAAAAAATATCCTAAAATAAACAAACAAGAGAAATAAACCAGATATCTCACACTTCAAGTAGTACACTTTTAGATGGATTCCTAGCTTGTTTCCTTTCAGTACCCTCTTTCAGATTTTCTTTCTTGAAATCTTTTTGGGATCCTATTATGTATGTATTTTACCTATTATATATGTATTTATCCTGCACATTGTATTCTGGGAAGAATGCCATCAAACATCATCCTAGCGTAAGTACTGAACATTGAATTCTACCCGTGGATGCACAACTAGTTTCTTGTTTATTTTAGAGCAAGGCTTGAGTTAAATATACTTGCACTTAGCTTTAACTTTCTTTGTTGGTCTGTAACCTTATGTGAAATTGTTTAGCTCACTAGCCTTTGTTTGATGGTACATGTGATCCCAGCAGTTTCCAGAGTGAGGCAGTAGGATGGGAATATATAAGCCAGTTCAACTTTTACGTGAACTTCAAAGCTTGTTTACTTGCTTTACACTATTTCATATTTTCTTCCTTGGAATCTTATTTGAATATTAATATGTATGCATTTTACTTTTCAAATGACTTTGTCATTTTATAAATGTCCACATATCAATCATTTTCCTGTGAGTGTGTGTGTGTTCCATTAAAAAGTGTCTATGTTTTCTTTTCGATTTTTTCTTTTTTCTTTTTTTTTTTTTTTACTAGAGATAGTGTTCCCATTAGATATGTTGCCAGTCATGGAAATCACTGAATTTGTTGAATTCCTCAACTTCTTTCCAGCCTTTACAATGGAAAATAATAGTCATTTGTTGTTTATACAGCATAATTTTCTCTTTTGCTTCACATGTTCTATAAGGTAAATCAAGTGTTCAAGTACTAGACTAGAACCAGATCAGTTGTCCCAAGTGTCTGTACTTTGCCATGGCAACTACTCTTAACCTTCTTGAAGAATGATATGAGAATTTTGGAGGAAATTTATTTCATTGGCAACACAGGAAATGTATCTTGTAGGATATCAGGTCAGTATCATAATGGGAATGGTAAGTCTGTGAGATTTACTCCATTGAAAATCTATTTTACAGTAAGTCTCCAATGTATTGAGATCTTGCATACCTGCCAAGATAGGGAAAATATACCTGAAATTGCTGGAGACATTTTTTCTTATTAGTCCTATGTAGCTAAGAGGTTTTTTTTTCAATGTCAAGATATATTTCTTAGATCAAGTAATGTCTGAGTGATGGGATATCAGTACAAGTTCTGAAGATTTTGTATTTGGGCTTTGAACTTAAACTGTCCTTTACCCATCCCTTGGAACATGAGAAATGTGATTCAACCCAGGGCATTTCCATCTTACCTCACTGCAAGATCCGAGTTTTTTCCAACTCCCACATCATGAGGCAGGAGTATGGGACAATCAAAGCCAGTGTAGCCAATATACATAGATTGTGAATCAAAAAACTACTGAGCTGGAGAAATGGCTAACAGGTTAATAGCACTGGCTGCTCTCCCATAGGAGCTGGGTTTGAATCCCAGCACATGATTTCAGGCAGACGATCATTCTTACCTCCAATTCAAGGGACCTGAAAACCTTTCATATCATTCTTTCACAATGAGTTTATAGGGCTGGAGAAATGGCTCAGCCATTAAAGGGTAGGCTCACAACCAAAAATTTAAAAATGAATTTGTAGAGTATGCAGATATACATGCAAGCAAGACAACCATTTCGTTGGCATTAAAAATATACAAAAAAAAAAAAAAAACATGCAAGGGAAAGAAACTTGATATCTCCTACTTAAAAAAGTACAACTTTTAGAAGAACTTCAAAGCTTGTATATGTGCTGTCTACTATTTCAGATTTTCGTCCTTGAATCTTATTTGAATCTAAACATGTATTTCATTTTTCAAATATAAAATTAATTTGGATCATTTTGAAATCACGAACATGTTAAACATTTTCCTGTTTGCTAAAAGTTCTATGTTTTGGGGGGTTTTGTTGTTGTTGTTTTTTCCTAGAGATAGGATTTCCCAGTAGATCTTGAGTTAGTCCTGGAACTCACTCTATTGACGAGGCACCCTCATTCTGACAGATATCCACCTTTCTCTAATAGACAAGTTCTGAGATTTATGGCCTATGCCTCCATATCCTGCTGTAAATCTGTTTTTAAAAGTGTCTGTTTTGATCTGCTTTTACTGTACTTGTGTTTGATAGAGGATTAGTTCCATCCATAAAGCTTTCTATTGAGATAGTAACTTCTGACTGTGAATATGTGGCTCTCACACTCATGTGGAAAATTCAGCCTGTTCCCAGGCTTTCATGAATTCCTACACACACAGGAAAGGAGCTATGAATCAAGAAGCTTCACTGACTGTTGATTGTGACTCTATTACAGAAGGCACCTTTGCCAAACTCTAGCATTCCTGAATGCAATGCGGTTGCTCAGGATTTGACACCTCCACTGGATCCTTTGGTCAGAAGCCCTAGAGGGCCTGCCTTTACAGGGAATCCAAGGGGCCCAATCCTGCCTCCACCTCCTCCTGGAAACATCTGTGGAGATTCCGGACAGTATGTCACACCCAGGGACTTTGCAGGCCCACCTTTCTCTCCAGTGCCAGGTAGGCATTTTTAAAGGTTCCTGCATGTATCAATGTTTGTCTGTTCTTTTATTTAAGTTTGGTTTCTGTTACTGGGAGAAATACTGGCCAGAACCAACTTGAGGGGTAAATGGTTGTCATGGTTCAAAGATACATTCCATCAACAAAGTAAGTCAAGTTTTCACCTTGATCCACCTCAGGGAACATTGAATTTGAACTGTGCTGTGATAGGCCAGATGATCAGTAAATGTACAGGCTGTTTGTGGGGTATGTTTGTTCGATTGTTTTATTCTCCCCAAGGAAAAGTTTTTGTATATGTTGGAAGCCTGCCCTGGAACTCACTCAGAAGAACAGACTAGCCGTGAACTCACAGAAATCCACATCTTTCTGCTTCCCAAGTGCTGGGATTAAATGCCTGTATCATCAATGCCCAGCTGCAAGTAGATTTTAGATTTCAGTTATGTGTGTTTCATTTCATAGGAATGCATTGGGGCCATTATTTGAAAAATTAGTTATATGTTTTCTAAAAGTTATTTAAAAGTAGTTTCAAGTATTACTCCCGAATAGTAGTTCCCACATGATTATATTTTATTTTTTAAAGAGGGAGCCATAAAATTTTTATTTTTTGTTTATTTATATTTTGTTTATTGTTTGTTTATTTGTTTATTTATTTTATATATCAATCCCAGTTCCCTCTCGCTCACTTGCTCTTTCCCTCTCTCCCATTCTCTCATGCCCTCAGACCACCCTCCACTCCCACCACCCCACTCCACATGTAGGGTGATGCATTCCAGGAGGGGTCACCTAAATCTGTCAAGTCATTTTGAGTAGGGAATAGGCCTCCCCTTCTGCCTCCAGGTTAAAGGAATGTGCTCCCCAATTCTTTTGTTCACCAGGGATACATCCTGGTGCCTCTGTCCAAGGTCCTTTAGACTGACCAGGCCTTCCAACTGAGACCCATGTTCAGGCGGTCTGATTCAGTCCCATGATGGATTCCCAGGTATCAGTCTGGGTGCCCATTAGCTCCTCCTTGTTCACGTCAGCTGTCTCTGTGTGTTTCTGAAGTCTGGTCTTGTCCTCCCTCTCTGCATTAGATTCCAGTTCGGCTTTGGGTTTAATTGTGGGTGTCTGCTTCTGTTTCCATCAGCTACTAGATGAGAGCTCCATGATGGAGGATAAGTTAGTCGTTGATCTCCTTATCATGAAATGGCATTATGGCCTTTCCATTGATGCTCAAATTGTTAGTTGAGGTCAGTCTTGTAGGTCACTGGATATTTCTCTAGAGAAAGTTTTCTCTTCAAACCTTTAATGGCTCCCTTTTTTATGGTTCTCTCTCTCTCTCTCTCTCTCTCTCTCTCTCTCTCTCTCTCTCTCTCTGTCTCTCTCTTTCCTCTCATCTATTGCTCCTCTGACTCAATCTTCCAAAACCCACATGCTTTCCTCTCCTCCCCTTCTCTTTCTCCTAGCTCCCTCTACAATCACTGTTGTCCCCCCACATCCAAAATGCTCAGAGATGTTGTTCCTTTCCCCTTCACTGAGGGACCTTAAGTGAATCTCTTAGAATACTCCTTGTATCCTAGTTTCTCTGGAGGTGTGTATTATAGGCTGGCGATCCTTTACTGTATGTCAGAATTCCATATATGAGTGAGTTCATATCATATTCCTCTTTTTGTGACTGGGTTACCTCATTCAGGACGGTTTCTCCAAGTTCCATTCACTTGCCTGTGAATTTCAAGATTCCATTTTTTTTTCTGTAAAGTAGTATTCCATTGTGTAAATGTGCCACATCTTCTCTAACCATTCTTCAGTTGAGGGGAATCTAGATTGCTTCCAGATTCTTGCTATTACAAATAATGCTGCTATGAACATAGTTGAGCACATGTCTTTGTTGCATGGATGTGAATCATTTGGGTATATGCCTAAGAGTGGCATTGCCGGACCTGTGGTAGACTGATCCCCATTTTCCTGAGGAACCACCATACTGATCTCCAAAATTGCTGTACAAGTGTGCACACCCACCAGCAGTGGATGAGCATTCCCCTTCCTCCACATCCTCTACAAAATAATTATTTTTGAAGTTCTTGAAATTTTTTTATACACTTACATTTTTAAATAAAAATAATTTTTGGTTTTACACATAATGTCCCTTTTGTTTTTCAAGTTTCTACACAGTAAATCTTGATTTCAAAATAGACAAGTACCATCTCAATTGTCATAGATTTATATTCTTTTCCCTGGCACTTAATTTTAAGCATCTTGGAGAGTATATGAGTTTATTTGGGGATATTTTAAGATGGACATTGGCATTACATTACCTTCCAATGTCCTTTACCCATATCTTGTTACAGGAAGAAATGTGTATGAACCTCGGGACTTTCCATATGACCTTTCCCTAAGAACCCAGCTTTCCCCATCTCCCACATCATAAAAGTAGAAATGAGCTCCGTCCAGAATTTATTCCCCTTCCCATAAACCTGCACCTAATCCTCCAGCTTGTACCAGGACCTCCTGAAACAGAAGAGGACCTGGCATTTCCCATGGTAGTCATTGCTTCTCATTTGCAGTATGAGCAACTGCTTTTCCTATAGTGATTCTATTGTTTCCCAAAGAGAGTCTTAATGTGATTATAATGCCTGTAACGTATTTTGTAAAGAATTATTATTTAAATATGTATCTTATGAGTAACTCATTTCCATTTTATTTCATTTGGGATAGCTTTTTTTTTTTTTTTACTTTGATTAATCCCATACATAGGCACTGTAGTTTTATGAATGCAATCATATAGTTGTGGATATTTTCAACTCAAAAGGCTGTGTCTTTAGTCCAGGAATGCGTAGAAACATCTGGTTGTAGACAAATGTAATTTGTAATGATAGGTTTACTCAAATAAATTTTGAATGAATTGAAGTTTTGTTTCGCAATAATAATAATAATAAAACTAGTGAGTATCCAATAAACTTTGTTTGATACATTACTAATTTTACTTCTCCCAATAATTCAGTGGTTTAAGAGTGAAGGTCTTTGGCTGGAGAGATGGTGGCTCAGTGGTTAAGACTAGCTGCTAATCCAGACAAGAGAATTCAGGTTTGGTTCCCACCATCCACATTGCAGTTCACTATAAGTCATTTCTCTCCCTTGGCCTGGTCGCATTCCCCGTTAGCACATTTCCTTGGTAGGTATCCCATTTATCTCTCATCTCTACCATCTGATTTCTGTGTATGATATGTGTGTGTGATGCCACAGAATGACATAACAGGGCATCAGTGCCCCCAGGAAGTGGAGTTACAGATGGTTGTGTGCTGCTGTGTAATGGCTTGCTATTAAGCATACATCCTAAGGAAGAGCAGCCCATAAAATTACCCTGTAAAACCATTTCTCTATCCCTTTCTTGATGTGTCATATTTCATGTATGTCATCTAATGTATGTGTTAAGGTTAGTTTTGTTGCCATTGGAAGGGTTTCCTTCAAGGGTTGTAATACAAACTTTACACTTTTCAATGGCAAACTTCTCAACTTTTATTTATTTATTTACTTCTCAACTTTTTAAAACATTTATTTATATCCAGTGTAGTCGTGAAAGATATTAGCCAGGAAAATGTCAGAAGATAGGTGTAAGACAACCAGTAAAATTATTTGGTTTCATGTTCTTTATTAGTTACCTTATTTAATCATTTTTCATTTAGTAGAATGAATCTCCCAGAACCTCTTCAATTATCTCTCACTACCCTCTGAAGGTGGGAAAGATGTGTATCTTCTGTAGGTATGACAGAAAATCACATTAAGAAAGTATAAAATGCAAGCATTTAAATTTTCATTGTGTACATGTTACATATAGGGGTACTTTTTACCAAAAATATATGTTATATACTGAGGGAAGGGATGGCACACATAGACAGAGGAAGCAGATGCTTCATCCTGAGTTCTTCGCTTAGGCTACCTCAGTAAGATTACCTAAGAGCTCGTTGGAAAGGTCATCAGCACACTGTAAAAGAGTGTTTTTTTTTTCCTATTGAAATTTCCAAGGTTCTCATGGTGCATTGGGGATCATAATGAGGAATATTATTGTATTTGTGTCCAGTTTTTCTCTGTACTGGCCAGGGGGAGTGGAACATGTCAGGGTCACTTAGATCTGGAAACTCATGAAGTTCTCCTGGTTTAATTTTCCTGTCTAGATGGGCCAGGATCCTCCACGTTGGAATACAAGAAGAATGCCACTAAAACAGATCCTGGGGTAAGTTCTGGAAACTGAATTCTACCCAAGAATCCACAACTAGTTTCTCTGTTTTAATAGAACAAGGTGAGAGCTCTTGTACTTTGTGATATTAAAATATTAATATAATATACCTGTACTTAGAGTTAACATTCTCATTGTTAGCTTGTAACCTTCTGCGAAATAGTACAGATCACAAGACAGGTTTAGATGGTCCATGTAATCTATGCATTTTGTCAGGCTACATCAGAAAGAGGGTAAATTAAAAGCCAGTGTGGGCTATATAAGCAGATCTTGTCTCAAAAATCGACATAGGCTTGCTAAATGGTTTACAGGTTAAGAGCCCTGGCTGCTCTCCTAAAGAACTTGGGTTTAATTCCCAGCACCTTCTTACCTCCTGTTTCAAGGGATCTGAAGGCTTATTGTATCCTTCCAGAAAACTGAATGTATATAGTATGAAGATGTACATGCAGGAAAAAACCCATTCCTGTTAATGAAAAAAAATATTAAGATAAAAAAAAAACAGAGAAAGAAGCCCAATATGTCGCCCTAAAAGAAACTTTTACATGAAATTCAAAGCTTGTTTAAGTGCTGTACATGATTTCAGATTTTCTCCCTTGAAATCTTATTAAATCTTTTTTATTTATATTTATTATTTTATCTTGTAGATACTGATCCCTGTTCCCTCTCTCTCACATGACCCCTGGTACCCTTCCCATCCTATTCCATTAACCCTCCACTTGGAGGGTCATGCCTTCCAGGTGGGATCATCTAAATCTGTCAAATTATTTGATGTAGGGACTAGGCCCTCCCTCCTGGCTCTTGGCTAAGTGAATGTACTTCCATGGAGAATGTGCACCCAAAGTCCTTTTGTGCATCAGGGATACATCCTGGTTCCACTGTCAGAGGCCCCTTAGACTTACCAGGCCTTCTACCTGAGACCCACATTCTGGAGGTCTAAGTCGGTCCAATGCTGATTACCCAGTTATCAGTTTTGTGTACATGCGTTTCCCCTTGTTCACGTAGGCTGCCTCTGTGAGTTTCTGTAGCCTGACCTTCATCCCTTTTCTCAACATCCCTCCCTCTCTGAACTGCATTCCAGGAGTTTGGCTCAGTGTTTAGCTGTGGGTGCTGCTTCTGTTTCCATCAGCTACTAGATGAGGGTTCTATGATGGCATATAAGTTAATTATCAATCTCATTATCAAGGTAAGCCATTTATGGTAGCCTTGCCACTATTTCTCACATTGTGACTTGGGGTCATTCTTATAGATCTCTTGGCATTTCCCTAGTGCCAGATTTCTCTTAAAACCTGTTATGGCGCCCTCTATTATAATGTCTCCTTTCTTGCTCTCCCCTATTCTTTCCCTAACTCAATCTTCCTGTTCCATCATGCCTACCTCTCTCATCATTTTCTCCCTAATTCCCACCACCCACAATTCTCCCAATTTACTAGGGAGATCTTGCCCATTTCTCCTTCTCCACAGCAACATGTATGTCTCTCTGAGGGTCCGCTATGTTTCCTAGCTTCTCTGGCATTGTGGATTGTCGGCTGGTCATTCTTTCCTCTGTCTAAAAGACATATATGAGTCAGTACATACCATGTTTGTCATTTTGTGACTGGGTTACCTCATTCAGGATGGTTTCATCTAGTTCCTTCCATTTGCCTGCAAATTTTCAGATTATGTTGTTTTTTTCCCTCTGAAGAGTATTTCATTCTTTAAATGTACTGCATTTTCTGCATCCATTTTTCAGGTGAGCATATAATGCTTCAATGAACATAGTTGAACAGATATCCTTTTTGTATGAGTGTGCATATTTTGGGTATATGCCTAAGAGTGGAATTACTGAAACTCGAGGTACACTGACCCCTTTTTTCTGAAGAACCACCATACTGATCTCCAAAGTGTCTGTCCGAGTTTGCACTCCCACGAGCAATGGAGGAATGTATTACAGTCTCCATATCCTCTCCAGCATAAACTTTCATTGGTGTTTTTGATTTTAGCTTTACTGACAGGTGTAAGATGATATCTCAGAGTTTTTTGATTTTCATTTCCCGGGTGGCTGAGGATATCTTAGATGTGTCTATTTAGTTCTGTACCATACTTTTTAATTGGAATATTTGGTGTTTTGGTACCTAGCTTCTTGAGTTCTTTGTCATTGTGGAAATCAGACCTCTGTCAGATGTGGGGTTGTTAAAGGTCTTTTCCCATTGTGTGCGCTGCCATTTTGTCTTGTTGACTGTGTCCTTTGTCTTAAAGAAGCTTTTCAATTTCAAGAGGTTTCATTTATTAATTGTTGATCTTAGAGTCTGTGGTACTGGATATTATGTTCAGGAAGCAGTCTCCTGTACCAATTTTTTCATGGATACCTCCCACTTTCTCTTCTGGGAGGTTCAGTGTGGCTGGATTTATGGTGAGGTCTTTCTTTGATCTATTTAGACTTAAGTATTTTGCATGGTTATCTGGAGTTTTCTACAGGTCAGCCTTCAGTTATGCCAGCACAGTTTGTTGAAAATGCTTTTTATATTCCATTGTATAATTTTAGCTGCTTTGTCAAAAATCAGGTATTGGTAGATGTATGGGTTAATATCAGTGTTTTAAATTTGATTCCATTGGTCTTCCTCTATATTTTTGTGACAGTTCCAAGGTGTTTTCAGGACTATAGCTCTACAGTAGAGCTTGAAGAAAGGGATAATGATGCCTTCAGAAAGAAGTTCCTTTATTATAAACATTGTCTATCCTACCCTGGGTCTACTGTTTTTCCATATGAAGCTGAGTATTGTTCTTTCAAGGTTGTGAAGAATTGTGCTGGGGTTTATGATAGGGATTGCATAGAATCTGTACATTACTTTTGGAAAGACTGCTATTTTTACTATGTTGATCCTACCTATCCAAGAGTATGAGAGATCTTCCCATTTTATGGTATCTTCTTTAATTTTTTTTCTTTAAAGACTCAAAAATCTTATTAAATAAGTTATTCACTTGTTTGGTTAACATTACCCAAGCTATTTTGTGTTGTCTTGGATAATGCAACAAAAAGGAGATGTTTCTCTGATTCCCTTCTCAGCCCCTTTATCATATGTATATAATAGGTTTAGTGATTATTTTTTTTTTATATTTTTAGTTAATTTTGTATCCTGCCACTTTGATAAAGGTGTCTATCAGTGGTAGGTATTCCCTGACGTAACCTGTCATATCATTTGCAAATAGTGAAAGTTTGATTTGTTACTTTCATTTTGTATTCCGTGGATCTCCTTCTGTTGTCTTAATGCCCTAGCTAGAACTTCAACTACAATATGGAAGAGGTGTGGGAAGAGTGAAGTCAGTAAAACTACTTAGACTAAGAAATAAGCAGCTCCTGCACCTTTATGGGATACTGAGCCTATCCCCAGCCTTACTAGAATGTAATGGACTGCTTTCTTCTATGCCTCACACACCCAGGAAAGGAGCTGTTAATCAAATGTCTTTACTTACTGCTGATTATTACTCTGTTACAGAAGGCAAGTGTGCCCAACTATGTCCCTGCTGAATGCCAACCAGCTGGCCATGGCTTGATTCCTCCATTTGTTCCCAAGGTTAGAGGCCCTGGAGGCCCTGCCTTACCAGGTGATCCTAGAGGACATATCCCACCAACAACTCCTCCACCAGGATACACCTGTGCAGATCCTCAACAGTATGTCCCACTAAGGGACTTTGAAGGCCTGCAGTTTCCTCCAATGCCATGTAGGCTTTTTTAAAGGTCCCTGTTTGTGTCAGTGCTTATCTGTGCTTTCCATCAAGTTTGGTTCCTTTTTGCTGGGAGAAACACTAACCAGAAGCAACTTGAGAAGGAAAGGGTTTATATGGCTCACAGGTTACTGTCCAGCATCAAAGGAAGTGGAAGCTTCACCTTGATCAATATTACGCAAATTTAAATTTGAATTTTAACTTTAATATGATAGGTCAAAAGATCATTGAATGTTTAAGCAGGTTTTTGTTTTGCTTTGTTTTTCTCCCCAAGGCTGGGTTTCCCTACAGCTTTGGAGCCTTATCTGGAAGGCTATCCTGGTCAGTGCTTCCCAAATACTGGGATTAAAGGCCTTTGCCACCATTGTTCAGTTGCAAGCAGTATTAATGTTAAGTATATGTGTATTTCATGTAATATAAGTGTATATTTAAAATATTTAAAATAATTACTTAGTTGTTTGTCTTATGATTACTGGCTAAATTGTTTTAAAGTATTAAGTATGTCTCCTAAGTGGTAGTTCCCACATGATCCTAATTAAAATCTAAGATCATATTTAGCCATTTATTGAATTATTTGAAATATTTTCCTACCCTTACATTTTAAAATAAAAGTAATTTATTGATTTTACCACATAACTTCCCCCTTTGGAATCACATATTTCCACACAGAAAATCATATTTTCAATAGTAGACAAGAACTAGCTTCGTTGTCCTAGGTGTCTGCTCTGTGCCCTCACCTCTATTCTTAAGTTTCTATGAGCATGCCATGAGTTTTTTTTGTTTTTGTTTTTGTTTTTTTGTTTTTGTTTTTTTTTGGTGGTGGAGTGGTTTAAGGTTGTCCTTGGCATGACAGGAAATGCTTCAAATAGGATATCAGGTCGAGATCACTGACCTGAATGTTTAGTTTCAAAGTTTTAATGTATTGAAAAGCTCTTTTCCAGTAAGTCTGCACTGTATTGAGATCTTGCATAGCTGCCATTGACAAACACCCTTGAAATTTTTTGTGATGTTATTATTAGTCCTATGTAGCTAAAATGTCCATTTTGCAAAGTCAAGATTTATTTGTCAGATCAAATATTGTGGTATGAATGTTTGGATACCAGAATAAAGGTTGGAACTAGTGGTTTAACAAGGGTGCAGTACAGGTTTTCAACTCCCACTGTCTTTTTCCTGTCTCTTCAAACAGGGAGAAATGTGCGCAAATGAAGGGGCTTTCCATCATATCTTCCCCCAAGATTCAAGTTCTACCACCACTCTTACATCTCAAAGTAGAAATGAGATCTCTCAGGACTTGAATCCTACTCCCAGTCAACATGCACCAGAACCTCCAGCCTGCACTGGAACATCTGGAGACAGAGGAGACCTGACCAATTCTTCGGCATCCATTTTCTTTTTAGATGAAGTTTAGGTAACTGCTGTTCCTATGTGACAATATTGTTCCTCAAACCAAATGATAACAGAATAGCATTTTGTAAATAAGGATGATTTAACTCTGAATCTTATTGGTAATTTTTTTCCATTTTATTTAACTCTGTATAGTATTTTTCAGATGGACCACCTATTCCTAATTATGGTAGTTTTATAAATGCAATATTATTATTGATCTATCTTAAACTGGAAATGCTTTGTATCTTTACCTGGAATGAGTTCACCATGGTTTTAGACAAGTGTAGAGGTAA
The DNA here is from genome assembly GCF_943737965.1 of Phodopus roborovskii. Lineage (NCBI taxonomy): Eukaryota > Metazoa > Chordata > Mammalia > Rodentia > Cricetidae > Phodopus > Phodopus roborovskii. The sequence continues at coordinate 82,623 of NW_026126008.1, read as the reverse complement.
TGTGTTTTTTTTGTTTATAATTTTCTTATTTAATTTTATATAACAAAGTCTAATTAAATGAAAACAAACATTTATACACAATATTTGGGAATTTGGGTGTCATTCTTTCCAAAGTACTTCTTGCTTGTAAGGGGCGCTGTCTTGGGGGATTCGAAGAAGATTCAGATATCCTAGCTGTAGTCTGTAGGGCTGTTTTGTCCAGCAGTTTTGAATGTAGGTAATGTATTTTTAATCAAATAAATTTCAATTGATTAAATAATCTTGTTTGGCATTGATCATACAAAATAACAACAACAACAACAACAAAACAAAACAAAATAAATAACCAAAAACACAGCCAGGTTTCCATAAACATAATAGCATTATGTAGATACCCCTGTCAGAATGGCTAAAATTAGAAACACCAATGATGACTTATGTTGGAGAGGGTATGGAGAAAGTTGAACACTCCTACACTTCTGGTGGGAGTGCAAACTCATACAGCCATTTTGGAGATCAGTAAGGTGGTTCATCAAGAAAATGGGAATTAGTTTACGAAAGGACCCAGCAATCCCGCACTTAGGCATATACCCAAAGGATTCACATCCATGCAACAAAGACATCTGTTCAATTATGTTCATAGCAGCACTATTTGTAATAGCAAAAACCTGGAAGCAACCTAGATGCCCCTCAATTGAAGAATGGTTAATGAAGATGTGGCACATCTATACAATGGAATACTACTACTCTACAGAAAAAAAAAAAAACGGTATCTTGAAATTCGCAGGCAAGTGGATGGAACTTTAAGAAACCATCCTGAATGAGGTAACCCAGTCACAAAAAGAGGAACACAGTATGTACTCACTCATATGTGGATTTTAGACCTAGAGCAAAGGATCTCCAGCCTATCATTCACATCACCAGAGGAACTAGGATACAAGGTGTATTCTAAGAGATTCATATAAGTCCCTCACAGAACTTGGAAAGGACAAGTCCCCCAGAGCTCAGGTGAAGTTGGGAGGGGCAGCGAATGGAAAGAGAAGTAGGAGAAAACGAGGGGGGGAGAAGGAAAACATGTGTGACCAGGAAGATTGAGCCTGGTTAGGAATAGAAGATAGGAAAGAGAGAGAGACTGAGACAGAGACAGAGAGACAGAGAGAACATAAAAAAGGGCGGCAATATTGGTTTGAAGATAAAATTGAACACAAAGAAAGATCTAGAGAACTACAAGACTGCTCCCAACTAACAATTTGAGTTTCCATGGAAAGGCTATCATAAATGCCCTTCCCGGAGAGTGAGATCAACAACTAGCTTCTCCATGGAGCCCTCAACTAATGCCTGTTGCAAACAGGATCAAACACCCATACATAAACACTGAGTGGAACTAGAACCCTGATGCAGATGGACAGGAAAAGACCATGAGGCAGAAACACATACAGACAGCTTACCTGAACAAGGAGGAGGTAATGGCCATTAGACTGATAGCTGGGAAGCCAGCATGGGACTGACTCAGGCCCCCCTGAATATGGGTCTCAGGCAGAAGGACTGAGCAGTCTAAGAGACCTCAGACAGTGGAGCCAGGATGTATCCCTGGTGCACAAAAGGACTTGGAGGGATAACTGCCTTAATCTAGACACAGGAGAGAAGCCCTAGTCCCTACTTCACATGACCTGTTACATGTACAAGACCCCAACTGGATGGCATTCCCCTACATATGGAATTGGGGTGGGGGATGGGAGGGGCAGGTGTTTAGAGTGCATGTGAGAAGGCAGAGAGGGTAAAAGGGAGGGAAGGAGGGAGGAAGGGATGGATGGATGGATGGATGGAGGGAGCGAGGAAGGGAGGGAGGGAGATTGAACTGGAATTAACATATAAAATAATAAATCAAATTTTAAAAAATGCTTTGACTCCAAAATTTAAGTTCAAGGACAAGTTACTGGGGAAAAGGTTTTCTATTTTGTTTCCACAGAAAATGAAATGATGTGGATTCCTTCCAGACTAATGTGGTTTGCTCAAGCCAGACTGCCTGAAACAGAGTATGAGGTGATCCTACATTCAACAGAGCTGGGCAAAGCAGCCTTATAGACCACAGCCAGGATATCTGAATCTTCTTCGAATACCCCATGAAAGTGCCCCTTACCAGCAGGAAAAGTAGTTTGGAAAGAACGACGCCCAATTCCCAAATATTGTGTATAAATGTTTGTTTTCATTTAATTGGACTTTGTTATATAAAATAAAATAAATTAATAATGAAAAAAAAAACCCAGCCAGGTTTCCATAAACATGATTCCATAATGTAGTCTTTTTTCCTGTAGCAATAATTCAGTGGTTCAAGAGGAAAATGTCTATGGCTGGAGAGATGGTGGCTCAGTAGGTAAGACTGGCTGCTAAGTCAAACCAGAGTTCAGTATCCATATTGGGGTTTAAGGCACTCCAGATCTATGGAATCCAGTGGTCACTTCTGCCTCCAAGGACACCAGACATGCATGTATTCATCAGACATGGGAGTTGTGCACAACAATGCATCTATCTGCAGACATAAATTATATAAAAAGATGTAAAGCATTTCTAGTTTTTGTGATTTGGTTATCTTACAAAATATTTATCCTATTTTTTGCAGTTAGATATGAATGACCAAAAATGGAGAATAAGAGACTTTAAAAATTTACATATGTTTTAAAGAAGCCAGAATATTGCCTAATGTTGAACTTCAGGGTATTTTTAACTTAGTTCACTGACTAGTTTAACACTTCAAAAACAAGTGTGCTTATGTATGCTGGGTGTGATGGGTGAAAGGATGGGAGAGACAGAGAGTGAGAGAGAGAGAGAGAGAGAGAGAGAGAGAGAGACATCACAAGTAGGTACAGGCATTACTATTCTTATGCTTAATGTATGGTTATTAATTGACAGCTGGAAGATTATCTTTCTACAGTACATTCTGGTGACAGCTGAGGTTCTCAGCTCACACAGTAGGCATAGAGCCCTATTCCCTTCCTGGCTTTTTATATTTTTCCTCTTTTCTCAGTTTAACTATTTATACATTGATTGATTTTGTTTGCTTGCTTCTTAGAGAAGCCCTTGTACTTCCTGTGATGACCACGCTGGCCTTGACTTTGGAGATATTCCTGATTTGGCCCATAGAGTGATGGAATTAAGGGTGTGAACCACCATGCTTCTCATTTTATTCTTAACATGTAAGGTATTGACTGTTTTCCATGGGCTGCATTGAGAGAGCTGCCAGGATGTAACTGCTTTGAGATACCTCTTTCTGAGGTAGGGAGTTCAAGTATCTTCAGACTGGTGTTCATGTTCTTGGTCTTGCATACTGATAGTAATAGAGAGTGAGCCATAACTAATGAATTTCCTTTCGGTGTATTCAAACAGTGGTTTTCACCTGTTCAGTTATATTTTTTTCTTCGGTGTCAAGGGACAGCATTAGAACTCATTCTCTAGCACAGCAGTGTGATCGTGACTGGAATGGTTCCCTAGTGGCAATGGGGACATTCAGTGACCAGGAGGTGTTTCTGCTCCAGACAGAAAGCAAAGATTTGTACTGAATGCACTGTTTCCCCCTATTCCGTTAATTAGAATTTTACAACATGTACATCTACTTCTCCATTCCCATTTTATTTCTTGATTCAGCAAATTTAAAAGAACTTATGACTGGTATTTATCTACAATCAAGTTTATATTGAAACTTTTGTAATCTTGACATCCTTAAATCTCTGTTTAAACCCACTTTCTTCTTTCTCTTCCTGGAGCAGTATTTTACTTTGTATTAGCAATTTTGTTCCCCAAAATACTATTAATTTAATTGGGCATAAAAACATGCACAATTGTTCCATATAAGACCTAAAATTTGCAACTCAAGAAATCAAATTCATTATTTAAGTGCTAATTCTGGCCTGTAGTAATCACATACTAAATGCCATTCTCCTGCTCTCTGAATCCTAGGGACCCAGTTACTTGCTGTCATAGTTTGCTCATAGCCTGAAACAAGAGCCAGAAATGATAACACATTTAGTTTCCCTTACACTTAGACTAACTGAAGTGATAATGGGACAGGTGAAAGATCATGAAATTGAATTGGGCATTACTTTTGAGCAATGTGAGTGTGTAATTATAGGATATAAGAGTAACCATCTCTGCTTCATCTTCTTTCATAAAAAAACAGAAAAGCAGTATACAATACTTAGTAAATTAGACAATGGTTGAATCAACGGAAAACATCTGTTAGGAAGTGATGTTTACAACACTTCAGAGTATGTTGCCATGTGGCTTTTGTCCTTCCACTGTCTTTTTAAATATTGATTCATGCATTGATATCATATGAAATACTTATATAGATTCATGAACATATTTTTAAAATAATATTTTTTTTTCACATAGAAACATGGGGGACTTTGCAAACACATCCCCCATGGAGGGATAACTGCCTTAATCTAGAGACAGGAGAGAAGCCCAAGTCCCTACTTCCCATGACCTGTCAGACCTACATGACCCCAACTGGATGGCATTGCCTTACATATGGAATTGGGGTGGGGGGGGATGGGAGGGGAGGATGGTTAGAGTGCATGTGAGAGGGCAGAGAGAAGAAAGGGAGGGGAGTAGAGAGGGAGGGAGTGGGAACTGGGATCGACATTAAAATAATAAATTCAAAAAAAAAATGCTTTGACTCCAAAATTTAAGTTCAAGGACAAGTTACTAGGGAAAAGGATTTCTATTTTTTTTTTCACAGAAAATGAAAAGATGTGGATTCCTTCCAGACTAATATGGTTTGATCAAGCCAGACCACCTGAAACAGAGTACCAGGTGATCCTACATTCAAAACAGCTCGACAAAGCAGCCTTACAGACTACAGCCAGGATTTCTGCATTTTCTTCGAATCCCCTGTGACAGTGCCCCTTACCAGCAGGAAGCAGTTTGGAAAGAACAACGCCCAATTCCCAAATATTGTCTATAAATGTTTGTTTTCATTTAAATGGACTTGGTTATATAAAATAAATAAATGAAAAAAAATAAAAAACTCTGCTACTTCTTCAGAACCATCCCTGCCGGCATGCTGCCATTCTCTTCACATGTTGATAATTGTCTAAGCCACCAAGACTGTAAGTAAGCCCTCAGTTAAATGTTTCCACTTATAGGAGCTTCCTTGGTCATGGTGTCATTTCACACAGCAATAGAACAGTAACTAAGATTTAAGACTGTGAAGTTTCAAAACAACTGTGCTATATTCAGTTCTTCCTGCATCCTACTTGTGGATGAAAAGGAGAGTTCTCAAATTTTCCTGCTGCTGTCCTGCTTTTCTTCCACCATCTGAAATCCAATTAACCACAGTCTTTTATAAGATGCCTTGGACATGGTGCTTTTCACTGCAACAGAGAAGTAACTGATACAGTGACCTTCAATTTACAATCTTCCTGTTGTCTCTAAGAACAAGGATTATAGGAGTGTGTGAACATGCTTGACTTAGTCTGTTTGTAAGCTTGGATTTTCTCCAAGTGAAAAAAATCTTAAACTTTCTAAACTCTGTGGCCAAAGAGTTTTATTTAAACATCGACAGTTTGTGTTTCATATACAAAATAAATACATTGCAATGGTCATTTTTAATGCTTTCTTCAGTGATTAAAATAATATATATTTAACATAAACAATACAACATCCATCATTGGGTCAAACATTTTGCTGGTTTCCTTACAGGTTCTGTCAGGAGTTACTTTATCTGATGACCTGTACAAGAGAAACTCTTACCACATCTGGAATTTACACACACTGTGCCAGTGGATTCACACTACAGATGCACATATAAAATGCACATAGTATGTGCTCACTGGACAAAACAGTGCATGCCTGTAAAAAGTTCATTTAATATAAGATGGTAAAACCATTTTAATATATATAATGTTGTTCCATAAATAAATTGTGTTTCCAACTTCCAATGGAGCAGCCATGTCTCAGCACTGCTAGCCACACATGTCGGCTACTTACTTTATTATTGGAGGATGTCCTTAACGTTAATGTATGTACCATAGCAACTCACACCTGTCATGGAAAAAGCCTTTGTGTTTCCTATCTTTCTCTTCCATTCTCTCTTCACTCAAATACATTTTTTTCCTTGTCTTTTTTTCCCATCACTCCTCTGAGGATGCTGACACACAGCACAGCTGTGTAACCACAAGTCAAAATTTGACATTAAATAGTACAATCTAGCAGCATCCAGCTGGCCAAAGAGGCCAGACCCTGCCAGCATGTGGGCACTTTTTCATGCAGATCTATTCTTTGCCAGTTGATATGCATGCTGAGAATCCTGTGACTTGTTAAGTATTTTATGACTAATATTGTTTTTGCAAATCTGTGTGCCTACAGTTCTGTGCTTTCAATTAGCCTTGAAGTATTCCCTGGAATACAGTTCCTTTCTTCCTCCACTGTTTTGATATCTGGGCTGAAGAAGCTAACTTGAATGTAAGAGGTGAAAAAACTTAAGTCGGATATAGCCTAAAATATCCAGCAATTTGAGTCTTCAGTTTATATAAATGCATTTAAAAAGGATGAAACAATACCTAACTTATATGAAATTCAGAATGGTAATTGCCAGGATCAATTATTATATAGTTAACAAAAGTTAAACTCAGGTTTCTGTTAAAGATATCTTGCTTGGGACACTACCTTCCCTTCTATTTTAAACCAAAATCAATGAGATGCTACCAGAATACATAGATGCAGTGCATTGCATTCAATCCACCTGGCTATGCTATGAATGTGTGTGTGTGTGTGTGTGTGTGTGTGTGTGTGTGTGTGTGTGTGTGTGTGTATTTATTTGGATTCTGAGCTCGGCATTTTGAAAAAGAAAGAAAAATAATGTCAAAAAAGGAGAGTACCTCAATGAAAAATTTAGGCAGCAACCTCAGATAATTATTGGCTATTTGCCCTTAAGGTTTGGCAACAATCTAATCAACCAAGAAAGCCCTGTACAATGTAACATTCTACTTGTAAAACCAATACCTAAATATTTTCTTTGATCAAGAAATAGAATATACATATATAATCCTATAAAGCTGATTTAACACAGCACAAAATGTTTCATTTACAATACTGAAAAAAAAAAATACTAAGACCCTACTTGCATATCTGGCCACAGAAATTATACATTTTACAAAACATACTGTCTTCATCGAAGACATTATGTAAAATGTCTGTAAAAATGACAATTTGGTTTAGTGAAGACACTGAGTGATTCAATGTCCAGGACTGCTTGCCAAGGTTGACCAAGGCCCAGCGATACTTGCTCTGCTCAATAAGGTTATGCAGGGGATCCACATCATCCTCGGTTAGTTCACCTTGGTAAAAATTAATGCTTTCTTCAGTGACTGCAAGCATTTGAGATGAGAGCCACAAAGACCAGCAATAGCAATAAGGTTGGGTGCCCACATAGTATCATCTTAAATATAAGAAGAAGGCATCTGTCTTTCTCTTCTGTTTTATTCTGTCTTTGGTAAGTTTGCTCTGTTCCTCGCTAAGTGCTTCATAAGAAGCTACACATTTGTATTTCCCCATGTCAGTCCTTTCCCTTTAAAACAAATTGAGAATAAAAAAAGTCATGACTCCCTAGATGTTTCATTTTGTGTTAAGAATGTCACAGAGTTGTGAGCTGTCAAGTGGTATTTCACTAAGCCAAAAAAAAAAAAAAGACATTTGGATAATGATTTATCATAAGGAATACATTTTATTTCCCTACATAAGTCCCATATATATATATATATATATATATATATATATATATATATATATATAATTTCCATCACCCACCCACCAGCACACTACCCTCACTCACTACATTTACAAGAGAACCAAAACCCTCTTCTGACTTGTAGCAAACAGACATATATGTGGTACATTTATACCCATGCAGGCAAACACTTAAAATGCATAAAATAAAATATTAACAATTCACATAGCAATAATTACCCAGCAAGCTATATGTTTTATCCCAAAAGATTTATACCATCAATTGTCACATAATCACAACTAAAATACAGTTAAGATATTTCTAGGACATATATTCTAGCCCAACACTGTGTGTGAGAGAGAGGGAGAGATAGAGAGGGAGAGAGAGAAGGTGAGAGAGAGAGAGAGAGAGAGAGAGAGAGAGAGAGAGAGAGAGAGAGAGAGAGAGAGAGAGAAAGGCAGGCACTCTCAATCAAACCTCAAACCAGAGTCTGCTGACAGGGCTAGCTTCTGTGGGCCAGCTTGCTCTGGGATATCTGACCTTGGGCCTGCCAAAGTTATAATTGTAGGTAGTCCATCATGCTTCTACAGCATTTACACGAGATCAGGAAATGTGGATTCAGATCTTCTTGCCTGTACGTTACCTCCATAACTTTTAAAGATTACTGTTCTTGATTGTGTCTTATTACTTTCAGTCAAAAGCTAGACTTGTTATTAACACATGCCCCTGTATAGCTTACTGTGTGACTTAACTGATTAATCTTCTTGAAGTCAAGTTCTTCCCTCTTGAGGTATATGCTGGATAGACTTCTTTGCTTCTATCTCCAAACAGACTAAACTTCTGCAGTTTCCTATAGGAGAAAATGGTCAAAATGATTTTCTAAATGTTTAATATAAGCACATATTAAAATATGTCTAAAAGATATTCTAGAGTAGCTTCTACCATCAAATTCATAGCCAAATCACATTCAGACTGTTGTGCATATTCAGTGATGGCAAGTACAGAGAAACAGCAAACATGGTAAAGGGCATGGACTAAGTACAAAGTTTGTATTCAAATTTAATGACTGTGGACAACCCTGTAACCAAAGCCAAATGCTGAGCTCACAGGTCCCACAGGTACAAGTAATTCGGTTACACATGGAATAGGATCACTTTAAGTTATAAGACTTGTCAATCGCAAGAACTTCTCAAGTCAGACAGGAGGTAATGGTGCATACCTCCCAGCACTGGAGCCAGAAGTACATAGATCTCTGTGAACAGTTCAAGGACATCGTGTTGTATAAAGTGAGACCAAGGACAGCCAGAGTTGTGACACAGAGAAACCCTGTTCCAAAAAACCAAACCAAATCAAACGAAAACTTTGTAAAAATCTTTAAAGTTTTAGATATTTTCAGTGTCAAAATACCTCTCTAATAGAAAACTCCTAAATAAAATGCAAGAAAACAAATGAATAGTTATGATACAAACTCCTGTATGGTAGTGCTCGTTTTCAAACCTGGGACGAATGCTAAGTGTCTATGAGCATGTCAACTTGGAACTAGCTGCCAGGTTCTCCCAGTATCTCTCAGTTCCCCGTTGCAATATCCGGCTGGCATACCTTCCCTTTTATAATTCAGGCATTTTGGTTACCTGACCTTTTAGTACCTCCCGCCTCCTAGCTGTTGCACCTGTTTCCCTCTCACCATTCTGCCTTCACCTTCACCTCCTCCCACATGGTCCAGCTCAGCCTGACTCTCCCAGATGTCCCCGTGTCTACCTACTTTCTCCATTTTTTTCTACAATACACTTTCTCCTTCACCATCCCTATCAGCAGCTATGTCCTTTCGTTTCCTTCTTTTTTCATTCAGGTAGTTGTAACCAACTACACATTTAATAACACAAAACTTGGGGCAAGTTTAAGGTAACTATTTAATCTATGAAAGTGATTAAAATCAGTATAATGATATCAAGGAAAAAAATTTTAGAAAAACTACTAAAGGCAATAATCTAACTTTTTGTCCTTCAGAAATTGATCATTATATTAACTCTAGACAGCATCTCAGTGTTGGGTAGAAACAGTTTACTTTATAAAATATTCAAAGAAAATCATAACACAAGACGTCAACATTGTTTTCATATTAACAAGGGAAACATAGAGCTGCTCTTGCTAGGCAGTACACTGCTTTATGCTATTGCCAGGCAGTGCACCCCTTTATTCTCATCACTCAGACAGCAGAGATAGGGAGATCTTTCTAAGTTCAAGGCCAGCCTGGTCTATATACTGAGTTCCATAATAGCCAGGGCTTTACACCTGTCTGAGATCCTGTCTGATAACAAAATAAAACCTCCTGAAATGTAAAACAAAACACCTCCCTACCTAAACAGAGACAACTGAAAGCAAAGACTAAACCAAGCAAGAGAAAGAAAGGTGCTCTTTTGAGAGCACAGTCATTTCAGATACCAGACACATAGTGTCACAGTGTGTAACTGTTTGCTTTGGAAGCATTTTCCACTTTGTCATCTCTACATTCTAATTTGTCACATCTGGAATTCAGAAAAAAATTAAATTTCTAAGGAGAAAAAATGGAAATATTTCTAAAAGAAAATGTGTAGATGATGGGAATCTATAAAGTAAAAAGTGCATCATTTTCACTTACTACTGATATTTAGAGCAGTCATACAATATCAGTGTTTTCCCTTCAGTCCAAACTTCACTAGTGAGTATTACAGTATTCCACATGCCAGCAAACCGTTATCTCAAGAAGCTAAGTATCAAATCACCCTATTAAAAAGTAAGGTACTGAACTAAATAGATAATTCTAAATAGAGGATTCTAAAATGGCTGAAAGATACTTAAGAAAGTGTACAATATCTTTAGCCATCATGGAAATGCAAATCCAAAAACTCTGTGTTACCATGTTGCTCCTGTCAGAATGACTAGAATCAAAAGCACCAAAGACAGTTTATGCTGGAGAGGATGTGGAGAAAGGGGGACATTCTTCCACAGCTGGTGGAAATGCAAACTCATACAGCTACTTTTCAAATCAGTAGGGTGGTTCCTTAGGAAAATGGGCATTAGTCTACCTCAAGATCCAGCTATTCCACTCTGAGGCATATGCCCAAATGATGCACACTCATACAACAAGGACATCTGTTTAACTATGTTCCTAGAAGCATTCGATTTTGGAATGGCCAGAACCTGAAAGTAACCCATATGATCCTCAACTGAAGAATGAATAGAGAAAATGTGGTACATTTACACAATGCAGTACTACTCAGTGAAAAGGACAACGGAATTTTGAAATTCACAGCAAATTGGATGGAAATAGAAAAACCCATATTGAGTGAGGTAAGCTATGCTATGTTCTCACTCATATATGGGTATGAGTCTTGGAGCAAAGGATTACCAGCTTACACTACACACCACCAGATAAGCTGGGAAGCAAGGAGGACCCTAAGTGAGACATACATGGTCCCCCCAGAGAAGGGGGAAGGAAGAAGATTTCTTAAGCAAATTGGCAGCATGAGAGTAGAAGAGGGTAATGAAGAGGAAGAGAATGGGAGAGGAGAATATGAGGGCCAGGAAGACTGAGTATAGGGGAGGGAATACAGTAGAGCAAGAAAGGAGGTACCATAATAGATGGAACCATTACAGATTTAAAGAGAAATCTGACACCAGGTAAATATCCAGAATTCCACACGAATGACCCCAACTAAGAATCTAAACAATAATGGAGAGGCTACTCTTCCCCTATAATGAGATTGATGACTATTTTATATGCCATCCTAGAGCCTTCATCCAGTTCATGGTGGAAGCATAAGCACATACCCATAGCTAAAAACTGAGCCAAACTCCTGGAATCCAATTCCAGAGAGGGAGGATTGATGAGCAAATAGGTCAGGACCAGACAGGAGAAACCCAGAGTAACATGTGATCTGAACAAAAGGAGCTCATGGACTCCAGTCTGATATCTGGAAAACCAGCATAGGGATGACCCAGACCCCTGGAAACTGGGTGTCAATTAAGTGGACTGGGTAGTCTATGAGGCCTCTGGTAGTGGATCAATATTTATCCCTAGTGTAAAGATGTACGTTGGGTTAACATTCCACCTAGAGAGTTACACTCTCAGCCTAGACACATGGGGGAGGTATTAGGCCTTGTTCAAAAGATGTACAACTTTGAAGCTCTCCCATAGAAGGTCTCTCCCTACCTGCGGAGCAGAACATGGATGGGATAGGAGGTCGATGTGGGTTGGGCAGGGGTGAAGGATATATAAGTGTTAAATGCATATATCAACTATGAATGTTATCTATATGAATTAGCCCCATCCCCATATTTGGGGAAGTTATAGCCATCTAAGTTTGGGAAATATCTAGAACTCCCAGTATGACCAGAAAAGAACCTCTTCCACTGAATGAGACCAAAGAAAGAATACACAAAGCTGCAAGAGGAAACCCATGTTACTTACAGCAGCAAACCAATCAGCATCACATCAGAACTCAGGAGAAAAGTAAAGGTCAAGAAATTACAGGATCATATAATTCTGGCCTCAAGAGTAAATAACTGCAAGCCAAGTTTTCTATATCTAGTAATGTTACTTATCCCTTAAATGGATGTACTAAACAGACTCCAGGAGAAGCACAAACTAAGCAATTCATGATCTCTTAAGTCAGTACCACGAAAAAATACTAAAAAGAATACTATGTACAGATGAGAAAGGCTGTCACGATAATAAAAGACAAGAATAAACGTCATAAGAATAAATGAATGTCAACTCTGAACAAAGGAGACCTGACTATCCACGTGGGAACACCTGTAATTTACACCTGCTTGGTCTTTGATCCCACCTCCAGTCCTCTGCTAGAGTCCCTGGCCCCTCCCAGAGATCTGCCTATCTCGGCAGGTCCACTCTGAGTTCCTGCGAGCAAGATCCTTGACCCCCAAATCCGGGCCTCTCTTAAAAAAAGAGGCCTCAGCTGGGGAGTTCCAGTTTCCAATGAGATCCAACTATCCTGCAAAACCATCCCAAGTTCCACCTCAGCCCTTGTCCTCTTCTGCCAGCTATTGGCCAGAGGTGAGTCTGGGCCCAATCGGGACTGCCTGTCCCCTACAACCTCTTCACACACACACCCCCGCCCAAATTCCTTGGCTTGACCCCTGATCCTGCTGCTCATGTCTTCTGTCCCCACTGAGAGCACCCTTGTAGCTCTGATACACCCCCACCCATACCCACCGCGAGCCTAACCCCACTACCTTGTGCCATACCCTACCAACGGTCCTGCCACTCTGGTTGAGCACTGGAACAGAGGGTGGAGCCAACACCTCAGAGACTTCAGAGACTTCTCGGAGCAACTCTGAACAAAGGAGACCTGACTACCCAGGCAGGACTACCTGTAATATCCACCTGCTTGGTCTCTGACCACACCTCCAGTCCTCTGCTGGAGTCCTGGGCCCCTCCTAGAGATCTGTCTATCTCTACAGGACCACTGTGAGTACCTGTTTGCATCTACTACTGGATCCTCATCCTTGACCCAATCCCTGGGTCCCTGTCTGTGTAAAACCTCCTAGAGAGCTTGGACAACACAGAGCTACAGATATTGAATCTCAGACCCACATAAGCCCACCTGGGAAGTACCATAGAAAGAGGGGTAGTCCCCACCAACACCTACTGGAAGAAGCTATGGTAAGAAGGCAATACAAGAAAACACCTAACAACAGAAAGACAAGCATGACACCACCAGAATCTAGGGAATCTACACCAACTAGAATGGAACAAAACAACAAAGCAGAGGAAACAGAAGGGAATTATATAAAAAAATTCGGTCATAAAAATGATAGAGGCCCTCAAAGAAAATGTGAGAAAATCCCTTAAGGAAATGGAGGAAAAAACAAACAAAAAAGTGGAAGAAATGAACAAATTCCTTAAGGAAAGCAAAGAAAGTACAGAAAGCCAAGAAAAAAAAGCAATTAAGCAGGTGAATGAAATGATTTAAGACTTGAAAACTGAAATAGACAAAATAAAGGCAACACAAACTGAAGGAACACTGGAAATAGAAAAACTGGGCAAAAAATCGGGAACTACAGATGCAAGCATAACCAACAGAATTCAAGAGATTAAAGAGAGAATCTCAGGTACAGAAGATAAACTAGAAGAAATAGGTTCAACGACCAAAGAAAATCATTAATCCAACAAATCCTTAACACAAACCAGCCAGGAAATGTGGGACACCCTGAAAAGGCATAGAGGGAGGTGAGGAAACCCAGCCAAAGGTGCTGAAAGCATATTTAACAAAATCATTGAGGAAAACTTTCCAAATCTGAAGAATGGCATGCCCAAGAAAGGACAAGAATCATACCGAACCCAAAATAGGCTGGACCAAAGAAAAAAGACCCCTCAACATATAATAATCAAAACACCTAGCATACAGAATAAAGAAAGAATATTAAGAGCAGCAAAGGAAAAAGGAAAGGTAACATATAAAGGCAGACCTATCAAAATTACACCTGACTTCTCCATTGAAACCCTCAAGGCCAGAAGTTCCTGGATAGATGTTCTTCAAGTATTAAGAGAACACGGATGCCAGCCTAGGCTACTATATCCAGCAAAACTCTCAATCACTATAGATAGAGAAAACAAGATATTTAATGTCAAAACCAAATTTTCCCAATATGTATCTACAAATCCAGCCCTACAGAAAGTATTGGTACTTCCCCGATGGGCTTTTGTGGGTCTGAGATTCAATATCTGTAGCTCTGTGTGGTCCAAGCTCTCTAGGAGGTTTCTACGCAGACAGGCACCCAGGGATGGGGTCAAGGATGATGATCCAGTAGAAGATCCCAGCAGGTACTCACAGTGGTCCAGCAGGCATAGGCAGATCTCTGGGAGGGGCCCATGACTTCAGCAGAGGACTGGAGTTGTGGTCAGAGATCAAGCAGGTGGAAATTACGGGTTGTCCCGTGTGGATAGGCAGGTCTCCTTTGCTCAGAGTTGCTCTGAGAAGTCTCCGAATTAGGGTGGACTGTTGGCTCCACCCTCTGTCCCGGTGCTCAACCAGAGCAGCAGGACCGTGGGTAGGGTAGGGCACAGGGTAGGGTGGTAGCCTGGCGGTGGGAATGGGTGTGAGTGTATCAGAGATCCAAGGGTGCTCTTGAAGGGACTGGCAACAGGAGCAGCAGAATCAGGGGCCAACCCAGGGAGTTCGGGCAGGGGAGGAGGGGAAACAGTTTGTAGGGGACAGGCAGCCCCGATTGGGCCTAGACTCACCTCTGTCCAATAGCTGGCAGAAGGGGACAAGGGCTGAGCTGGGACTTGGGACAGTTTTGCAGGATAGTGAGATCTCACTGGAAACTGAAACTCTCCAGCTGAGGCCTCTTTCTTTAGCAGAGGCCCAGATTTTGGGGTCAAGGATCTTTCCCGCAGGAACTCAGAGTAGTGCTACCTGTGTTTTCTGTGCCCACTGAACCAAACCAAGTTGCAAAATGGGGCACCAACTCAACTTGCCCAAGTTCAGTTTATCACTTTGGGTCATGTGGTTTCAGGGCAGTGCTGGCTGGTGCTGGATTTTGGCTCAAAATAATATTCCTTTTTGCAGAAGAATCATGACACTCCAGTACACCTGTGTTGTAGGCCAATAGTGACACTGGTCAAATGCATACATTGGGTAAACAGCAAGGTAAACATGGCATGTTGGATCTGGTTGCATTTTGATGATTCATTTTCTTAGTTTCCTTAATAGAATTATTTTTTTTTTGTTTGTTTGCTTTTTTGAGACAGGGTTTCTCTGTATTGCTTTGGAGATTGTCTGGAAACTAGCTGTTGTTTACCATGCTGATCTCATACTCACAGAGATCTGCCTGCCTCCGCCTAAAGTGCTCGGATTAAAAGCAGGCACCACCAATGGCCATGTCTCAATAGAATTACAACAGCTGCTTATAATCCTATAGTTTACAGATGGAGACATGATCATGTTTAGCACAAAAAAAAGTGATTTTTTATTGGTAGTATTGGGTATTACCTCGAGGGAGTTCTCATTTAAGCTAAAATACAACTTTGTTTTCCTTCATATTTTCTGCTTTGATTTTCCATTTCCAATCTGTTATTCCATCCCAAGAATTGCACTACTAATTTCTTTATTGTTTTTGCTTCTCAGTGTTCACTTAAACGTCTTATTTGAATCAGTTTCCACAAGCATATAGAGATTCACATTAGAGCATGTATGACTTTTCAAAGCCAGCTCCAATAATTCTTTAATCCTGCGATTTCCTTGGTGTGTGCTTCAGGATTATTGTGTAGAATAGGAGATAATATTTGTAAATCGCCTCACAATACTGTCTCTTATATAGCGAACATTCCTCAAATGTGACCTCATTGTTCACATAAACACAAGAACATCCTCTGCTTTTTAGGTGATCTCGTGAGTCCTAAGAAAACTCCACCTTTGCAATTCTTTCATTGATATAAAAAACTGTGAAGAAAAGTGAATGGTTAGACAGATAATCTCTTGAAGACTTGAGTGACCTGTTTATACATTATTAATAATTTATTTGTTAGTGTCTGTGTAAGCAGGTGTATCCTTCCCATTGTACATACACAGAGGTCGGGTGACAAACGGGGAGTTGAATTGTTCTCTCCGAATTTTGTGAGTCTAGAAGATTTAGGCCTTTAGCTTTGGCAACATTCATTTTTACCCACAAGGCCATCTCAAGGCCTAAAGAACCAGAACATGAGGAATTTGATTTTATTACTTTTACTTGATCAGTCAAATACTCAAATGGAAGTGAAGTGAAGGAAGAAGGGAATTAATGGAGTTATTTTATTTTCTTCTGTGTAGCCTATCTGTTCTCATTTTCTCATTTTTTTTTCTTTCCTTTTTTTTTTGTCCTAAGTAGAGGAGTGAGAACCATGTGTGTTCTAGCCAATTGCTGCAACCCTGAGCTACACTCTCATTTATGTTTCAATACTATGCTATCTAGGGAAGATATTCTTCTCCTTTCTGCATTCTCTTGGATGGTAAATTCTCCATTTAGACACTTAGCTGTACTTAATGTCTGGTTCCTTAACAGCCAGCATATAAATGGTAATGGCCTGTAATGGAGGGTGAATGTGAACATAAACACTTAAGAATAATAGGCATAGAACAAGGCAAAGAATCTCAGCTCAAAGAGGCAGAAAACAGAATCAGTAAAATAATTGAAGAAAACTCTCCTAATCTGAAAAAGGATATGCCTATTAAAGTACAAGAGTATACCAAACAACAAATAGATTAGACCAAAAAAAAAAGTTCCCTCACCATATAATAATCAAAATACCTGACATACATAATAAAGAAATAATATTAAAAGTAGCAAATGATAAAGACAGGCAACATATAAATGCATACCTATCAAAATTACACCTGATTTCTCCATGGAAAATCTGAAGGCCAGAAGGCCCTGTATAGATTTTCTACAAATACTAAAAGTCCAAGAATGCCTTCCCAGGCTACTATAACCAGCAAAACTCTCAGTCACTATATATGTAGAAAACAACTTATTCAAAACAAATCCAGATTTATATATCTATAAATCGAACACTACAGAAAGTTTTGGAAGGTAATGTCCAACCCAAGCAAGCTAACTACAGTCACAAAAACATAGGCAAATGATAATCCCAATTTACCAGAACCCAAATGAAAAAGTAGGGCAAAAATACTCACTATACCAACACCAAAAACAAATCTATAACAATCAAGAATTAATAATCAATGTTCTTTAATTTCCCTTGCCTATAAAAAGACACAGACTGACAAAAGGTATGAAGACAGAATCCATCCTTCTGCTGCATACCAGAAACACATCTCAGATTCAAACACAGATATTACCTCAGTGTTGACAAAGATCTTCCAATCAAATGGACCCAAGGAGCAACCAGGTGTAGCGATCCTAATATCTAACAAGTTAGACTTCAAACAAACATAAGTTGAAATTGATGAAGAATGTCATTTAATGTTCATCACAGGAGAAATACATCAACACAATGTCTCAATTCTGAACATATATGACTCAAATACAGAGTCTTAAAAGACTTAAGAGAAATTCTTAAAGAAATGCTACTGAAACTCAATCCCAACATCAAAACTCACAACTCATAGTAGGGATGTTTAACACCCCACTCGCACCACTAAACGTGACCACCAGACAGACATTTAACAAAGAAGCAAAAAGAACCAACAGAAGTTAGGTCCCAATTTGGTTTAACAGACATCTATGGAACATTCCATCCAAACACAAAAGAATATACCTTCTTCTTAGCTCGACATGGAACCTTCTCTAAAACTGACCACATACCAGGCTACATAACAAACCACAACAGATACAAAAATATTGAAATAGTTCCATGGGTCTCATCAAAACACCATGCTTTAAAGTTTAAGTACAACAACAATACAAACTACAGAAACCCTACACACTCATGGTAACTGAACAATCTGCTATTGCAACATTCCTGAGTCAAGGAAGAAACAAAGGAAGAACAAAGAGATTTCCTAGAATTCAACTAGAGTGAAGACACAATGAACCAGAAATTACAAGACAGTTTGAAAGCAGTGCTATGAGAAAAGTTCATTATACTAAGTGCCCATATGAAAAAAAACTGAGGATAGTCACATTAGGGAATTAACAGCACAACTGAATACCCAAGAACCAAAAGAAGCAAACTCACCCCCAAGGAGAACACATAAGGAAATAATCAATTTGAGGGGTGAAATCAATAAAATAGACACTAGGAAAACAATAAAAAGAATCAAAGCAACAAAGGGTTGGTTTTTTGAGAAAATCAACAAGATAGACAAACCATTATCCACACTAACCTAAAAACACAGAGAGAACATGCAAATGCTCAAAATCAGAAATGAAAATGTGGACATCACAAAAGACACTGAGGAAATCCAAAGAATTTTCAGGTCATTCTTTGAAAACCAATACTCCACAAAATTGAAAAATTCCTAGAAAATGGATGATTTTCTGGATAGCTATCACTTACCAAAATTAAATCAAGAATAGCTAAACAATTTAAATAGACCTATAACACCTAATAAAAATTAAACAGTGATTAAAACCTTCCCAATTAAAAAAGCCCAGGGTCTGATGACTTTAGTGCAAAATCCTACCAAAAATTCAAAGAAGAGGTAATAACAATACTCCTCAAATTGCTGCACACAATAGAATCAGAAGGTTCATTACAATAGAATGAGAAGGTTCCTTACAATAGAATCAGAAGGTTCATTGCCAAACTATTTTTAAGATGCTACAATTACCTTGGTACCCAAACCACATAAGACACAACTAAGAAAGAGAACTACAGACCAATATCCCTCATTAACCTTGATTCAGAAATGCTCAATAAAATACTGGCAAAATGAATCAATGGACAAATCCCATGGATGCAGGGATGGTTTAACATATGAAAATCTGTCAATGTGATCCACAATATAAACACACTGAAAACAAAAATCATATGCACATTTCAGTAGATGCTGAGAATGTCTGCTTCTGTGTTGGTCAATCAGACACTCTAGGCCTTAGCAAAACTGGTTGCCACTATGGTGCCGTGAGACTCTCTCTGGTGACTGTTCAGGGTGCTGTTTCTGTCTTTGCTGCACATTTTGGAAGTTGCTTGCTTGTACATCCTGCCTACAATATTATTGTTAACTTCCTTCTCAGTCCTTTGCTGAGGCTGAAGATTGCACTGACACAATTTGTTCTCTCTTTCTAGATAGATATATTATGTACCAGACTTCAACTTTCCAGCTTAGAAGAACTCTATAGTAATCTCTGTTGTGCCTTTACCCTAGGACTGGATATGTAGTTCTTGCAATTTGCTCTTGTTCTTCACTAGAGACAGATCTCGTGTGTTTGTTCTTTCATTTTCATTCTTTTAGAGAATACTTTATTTTTGCTATCTTTGTACATTGTTTTATGATATATATATATATATATATATATATATATATATATATATATATATAGTAACTGTAGTGAGCTATCCACCCCCCTACACCAGTAGAACATTTAGTCATGGTCACAGGTAATGACCTAATAGAGGACTAGGTCTGGGGTCCCAGACCCCAGCACTTTCACTTTCTCTCTCTCTCTCTCTCTCTCTCTCTCTATGTCTCTCACTCTCACTCTCTCACTTCTGGTCAGGTCACAGAAGGAATCCTGGGTGAATCCTTGTAGCTGGAATTCTGTGGGGTTACCCACTTCTTGCTTAACTGCATTCTTCCCAAATAAACTTAACTTAACCTATGCAGAGTCTACTGAATCTTGATTGCATAGCAATATAACAGCACACCTGCAAGTTCTAGAACAAAACAAAGTAAACTTTCCCAGGAGTAGGGCTTGAAGTCAATAAATTAGAAGCAAATAAAACAATACAATGAATCAATGAAGCCAATACTTGGTTCTTCAAGAAAATTAACAAGATAGACAAACCTTTATCCAAATTAGCCAAATGGCATGGACAGAATATCAAAATTTAAAAAAAAAATCAGAAAGGAGAAGTAAGACCTAACAATACATACTGAGGAAAACCAGAGAATAATTGGGTCTTAATTGTAAGATCTGTACTCCACAAAATTGTATAATTTTCTGAATGTGTATCACTTACCAAAATTTAAATCAAGAACAGATATGTAATTTAAATGGAACTGTCATTCCTTATAAAATAGAGGCAGGCAAGTCTCCCAACAAAGAAAAGAAAGAAAGAACACAAAATCAAAGAAGTGCTAATACCAATACTCCTCAAATTGTCCCACACAATATAAACAGAAGGGTCATTGCCAAACACTTTTTGCAAGACTACAATTACCTTGGAAAACAAACTACACAAAGACACAATTAAGAAATTGATCAACAGACCAATCTCCCTCATGAACATTGATGAAAAAATGCACAATAAACTACTGCCAAATCAAATCCAAGAAAACATCATAAAAATCATCCACCCTGACCAAGTAGGCTTCATCCCAGAGATACAGAGATGGTTCAACATTCAAAAATCTGTCAATGTAATCCACCATATAAAGAAACTGAAAAAGAAAAAAAAAACTCTGGATTATCACATTAGATGATAAAAAAGCCTGTGACAAAATCCAAAATCCCTTTGTTATAAATGTCTTGGAGAGATCAGGAATTAAAAAAAACATACCTGAGCATAATAAAAGGAACAGGCAACACCAAAGGAAATGGAGAGAAACTCAATGCAATTCCACTAATATCAGGACAAGACAAAGCTGTTCTTTCTTTCCATATCTCTTAAATATTGGGCAATACAACTAAAGAATGGATAAAGAAAATTTGGTACATTTGCATAATGGATTATAACTTAGGGGAAAAAAAAACAATGGAATCTAAATTTGCTGGCAAATGAATGGAAATAGAATAAGGAATCATGCATGAGGTTACCCAGTCACAAAAAGACAAACATTGTATGTACCTCAGCTGTAGGACTCAGTTTTTCCAGTACTGACAGAAGCATCTGTCTCTCAGAGACTTCCCAATAGAAGGGGCCACTGCATGGATAGCTTTTAGATTTACAAAATTCCTTCCTTCTCTCTGAAATTTCTCTACTTGAATTTAATATCTGCAATCTTTCCTGAGTACTTCATCCCATATTAAAAGTAATATAAACAACTGGGAGTCACACATCTACATTTCCGTGATGAACATTGCCTATTATGTCATTGCAACCACTGCTTGTGCTGAAAAAGAAAAGAATGAAAATGTCCTATCTTAAAATGAGATACTGTCATCTAGTGACTACACATGGAACTTTCAATTTTCATCAGTTTGTGAAGGATATTGGTCTGTAGTTCTCTCTTGTGTCTTTGTGTTTTGGGTACCAAAGTAATGTAGCCTCATAAAAAGAGTAGTCAATGAACCTTGTGCTTCTATTTTGTGGAACAACTTGAGTAGTATTGGTTTTAGGTTTTCTTTGAATTTTAGGAAGAATTCTGCACTGAAACTATCTGGCTCAGTGCTTTTTTTTTTTTTTTTTTTTTTTTTTTTTTTTGGTTGGGAGAATTTTGATGAGTACTACTATTTCATTTAATGTTACAGGCCTATTTCAATTGCTCATCTGTTCTTGATTTAATTTTAGTAAGTGATAGCTATCCAGAAAATTGTCCTATTCCTTTAAATCTTCCTTTTTTTTTTTTTTTTTTTTTTTTTTTAGTACGGATTTTCAAATTATGACCTGAACAGTCTCAAGATTTCCTTAGCTCTATTGTTATGTCCCCTTTTCATTTCTGATTTTGTTAATTTGCATTTTATCTCTCTATCTTTTGTTTAGTTTGGATAAAGGTACAATCTTTGATTGTCTCAAAGAACCCACCCATCATTACATTGATTCTGTGCAATGCTTTCCTACTTTCTACTTTATTAATTACAATCTTACTTCCTGGCTTCTCCTCCTCCTGGGTGAGTTTGGTCCTTGTTGTTCTACAGCTTTCAGGTGTGCTGTTGATTCTCTAGTGTGACTATTATCCAGATTCTTCCTGTGGGCACTTAGTGCTATGAACTTCCCTGCTTTAAAGTATCCCATAATTATGGATGAGTATTGTCATGATTTTCATTGAATTTTAGGAAAACCTTGATTTCTTTCTTTGTTTCTTCGTTGACTCAGGACTGACTAATCTGATCATTCTTCAATTTCCATGAATTTGGAGGGTTTCTGCAATTTGTGTTGTTAATTCTGACTACAAACCATGGTTATCTGATAAAATACAGGGGACTATCCCAATTTTTTTGTATCTGTTGAGGTTTGTTTTGTTGCCATGAAGGTTCCATGTGGTGCCAGGAAGAAGGTATATTCTTTTCTGATAGGCTCGAATGTTCTATAGATGACTTTTTAATTAAATTAGGTCATAACATTTATTTGTTTCTTTGTTTCTTGTTAATTTTATCTCTGGAAGTCTGCATTGGTGATAGGGAGGTGTTGATGTCTCCCATTATAAGTGTGGGGATATTTTGTTCAATTTGAATTTTAGTGATGTTTCTCTTTTTAATTTAATTATTTTTATTTTACATGTCAATTGCAGTTCCTCTCCTCCTTCCCACTTCCCTTCTTCCCCCCAACAAAGGAACTCTAACTTCCCCTCCTTCCCACCCTCCATCCAGGTACTCCGTCCAGGTGGGGTCATGTAAATCTGACAACTCATTTGAAGTAGGGACTAGGACTTTTCTCCCTTCATGGGGGATGTGTCTGCAAGGTCTTTTTGTGAACCAGAAAACAACCTGGTTCTACTGTCTGAGGTCCCTTGGACTGTTCAGGCCTTCTAGCTAATAACCATGTCCACTTGATCTGAGTCAGTCACATGTTGGATTCCCAGGTATCAGCTTAGATCCTCCTTGTTCTGGTCAGCTGTCTCTATGGATTTCTGCAACCTGGTGTTGACTTTCTCTCTGCATTTGGTTTCTATTTTAACTCAGTTTTCAGTTATGGGTGTTTCCCTCTTTTTCCAACAGGTACTACAAGAGGGCTCCATGATATTGGATAAGTTAGTTATTGATCTCATTCTCAAGGAAGGACATTTATGGTAGGCTTTCCACTGTTGTTCAAATTGTTAGTTGGAGTCTCTAGATTTTTTTTATGTTCAGTTTTCTCTTCAAACCAATAATGGCCCCTATTTTATGTTCTCTCACTCTCTCTTTTCTGTCTTCTATTCCTACAATGACTCAATCTTCCTAGTTGCACGTGCTTTACTCTCTTCTCTCCACTTTCTCTTAGATCCCTCTCCATTCACTGCGACCCAACTTCCCATGTGCTCATGTGGATTTGTCCCTTCCCCCTTCTGTGAGAGACCTTATATGAATCTTTTAGAATTCACCTTCTTTCCTAGTTCCTCTGGCTGTGTGAATTATAGGATGTTGATCATTTATTTTATGTCTAAAATCTATATATGAATGAGTACGTACAATGTTCCTCTTTTTGTGAGTGTTTTACATCATTTAGGTTGGTTTCTTCAAGTTCCATCCACTTGCCTGTGACTTACAAGATTCCATACTTTATTTTTTTCTGTAGAGAAGCATTCCATTGTGTAGATGTGCCACATTTTCTTTATCCGTTCTTCAGTTGAGGGGCATTTAGCTTTTTCAAGGTTCTTGTTATTACAAATAATGATGCTATGAAGATAGTTGAGCACATGTCTTTGCGGCATGGATGTAGGGAATTTGGGTACATGCCTAAAAGGGGGATTACCAGGTCCTGTGGTAAACTAATTCCATTTTCCTGAGGAACCACCATACTCAACTCCAAAATGGCTGTACAAATTTGTATGCCCACCAGCAGTAGAGGAGTGTTCCCCTTTCTCCACATCCTCTCCAGCATGCCTTGTCATTGGTGTTTCTAATTTTAGCCATTCTTGCAGAAGTAAGATAGTATCTAAAAGTTGTTTTGATTTGCATTCCCGTGATAGCTAACGATGTTGAGCACTTTCTTCAGTGTCTTTTAGCCTTTTTGATTTTCTCTATTGAGAATTCTCTCTTCCGATCTGTACCCAATTTGTAATAGGGTTATTTGGTGTTTTGTTGACTAGTTTCTTGAGTTTTTTGTACATTATGGAGATCAGCCTTTTGTCAGATGTAGGATTGATAAAAATCTATTTCCAGGCTGTGGGCTGCCATTTGTTCTCGTCCACTGTGTCGTTTGCCTTAACAGAAGCTTCTATATTGGATGAGGTCCCATTTATTAATTGCATATCTCAGTGTTTGTGCTACTGGAATAATGTTCAGGAAGCAGTCTCTTATACCAATTTGCTCAAGGTTACCTCATAGTTTCTCTTCTAAGAGGAATAGTGTGTCTGGATTGATGTGGATATCTTTGATCCCTTTGAACTTGAATTTTTTTCATGGCAATAGACATGAGTCTATTTACAGACTTCTACAATCCATCATAAAACGGTACTAGTACCATTTGTTGACGATGCTTTCTCCTCCCATGGTATACTTTTAGCTGTTTTTTCAAAAATCAGGTGTTCATAGGTATGTGGGTTAACATCAGGGTTTTCAATTCGAGTCCATTGGTCTACCTGTCAATTTTTGTGCCAATTTCAGGCTGTTATCAGGACTATAGCTCTGTAGTAGAGCTTAATATTCAGGGATGATGATGCCTCCTGAATTCCTTTTAATTACAGGGTTGTTTTGGCTATCCTGGGTCTTTTTTTGCCATATAAAGTTGAGTATTATTCTTTCAAGATCAGTAAAGAATTATGCTGGAATTTTCGTGGGGATTACATTGAATCTGTAGATTGCTTTTTGCAAGATTGCCATTTTTACTATGTTTATTCTACCTCGCCAAGAGCATGGGAGATCTTTCCATTTTATGGTATCATCTTTAATTTCTTTATTTATAGACACTAAGTTCTTATTATATAGGTATTTCACTTGATTGGTAAGCTTAACCCCTAGATAATTTATGTTGTTTGTGGCTATTTTAAAGGGTGATCTTTCTCTAATTTCTTTTTCAGCCCCTTTGTCTTCTGAATAAATTGGGGCTACTGATTTTTCTTCTTTAGTTTATCTTGTATCCTACTACTTTGTTGAAGGTGTTTACCAGCTGTAGGAGTTCCCTGATAGAGGTTTTGGGGTCACTTATGTAAACTATCATATATCTGCAAATAGAGACAGTTTGACTTTTTCTTTTTCAGTTTGGATCCCCTTGGTGTCCTTTTTTTTGTATTATAGCTTTAGCTACAACTTCAAGTATGATATTTAAGATACACTGGGAGAGATGCAGCCTTGTCTTGTACTTGATTTTTAAGGGATCACTTTAAGCTTCTCTCCATTCAGTTTGATGTTGGCTGTGGGTTTATTGTATATTGCTCTACTTATGTTTAGGTATGTTCTTGTTATCCCTGATTTCTCCAAATCCTTTATCATGGAAGGGTGTTGAATTATGTTGAAGCTTTTTCAGAATATAGGGAGATGATCATATGGTTTTTCTTTTTCAGTGTGTTTATATGGTAGATCTCGCTGATAGAATTTCGTGTGTTCAACCATCCCTGGAACCCAGGGATGAAGCCTACTTGGTCATGGTGGATGATTTCTCTGATGTTTTCTTGGATTCAGTTTACCAGTATTTTATTGAGTGTTTTTGCATCAATGTTCATCAGGGATAATGGTCTGTAGTTTTCCTTCTTAGTTATGGTTTTGTGTGGCTTGAGTAACGAGGTGATTGTGGCCTCATGAACAGTGTTTGGTAATAAAACTTCTGTTTCTATTGTGTGGAACAATTTGAAGAGAATTGGTATTAGCTTTTCCTTGAATGACTGGTAGAATTCTGTACTGAAGCCATATGGCCCTGGGCTTTCTTTGGTTGGAAGGCTTTTGATGAGTGCTTCTATTTTGTTGGGTGTATAGATCTATTAACTTGTTTCTCTGTTCATGAATTAATTTTGGTAAGTGATAGTTATACAGACATTTGTCCAAACCCTTTGAATTTCAAATGTTTTGGAATAAAGATTTTCAAAGCATGACCTGAAAATAGTCTGGATTTTCTCTGTGTCTGTTGTTGTATCCCCCTTTTCGTTTCTGATGTTGTTAATTTGCCTGTTCTCTCTCTGCTTTTTTGTAAGTTTGGATAAGGGTTTGTCTATCTTGATGATTTTTTTTTTTTTGAAAAACCAATTCTTTGTTGCATTAATTTTTTATTTTTTTCCCTTGTTTCTATTGTATTGATTATTTCCTGGCCTCTATGGCTCCAGGGTAAGGTTGGAAGTTTTTGTTCTAAGGCTTTAGGTTGGGCTGTCAATTCTCTAATATGAATATCCTCTGTTTTCTTCACATGGGCACGTAGTGCAATGAACTTCCCCCAATAAAACTGCTTTCACTGTGTCCCATAAGTTCGGGTATGTTGGGTCTTCATTCTGTTGAATTTTAGAAAGTCCTTAATTTCTTTCTTTATTTCTTCTTTGACCCAGGTGTGGTTCTATTGAGCATTCTTCAGTTTCCATGAGTTTGTATGGCTTCTACGGTTTGTGTTCTTGTTAAACTCCAATTTTAAACCATGGTGTTCTGATAAGATACGGGGGACTATTGCAATTCTCTTGTATCTGTTGAGGTTTGTTATGCTACCGAGTATATGGTCAATTTTAGAGAAGGTTCCATGTGGAGCAGAGAAGAAGGTATATTCTTTTGTGTTTGGATGGAATGTTCTATAGATGTCTGTTAACCCAGTTGAGACATAACTTCTATTAGTTCTTTTGTTTCATTGTTGAATTTCTGATTGGTGGTCCTGTCTCGTGGTAAGAGTGGTGTGTTGAAGTCTCCTACTATAAATGTGTGAGGTTTTATGTGAGGTTTTTGTTATAGTAGCATTTCATTTATAAATTTGGGTCTCTTTGTATTTGGGGCATAGATGTTAAGAATCGAGTCCTTGTTTGATGGATTTCTCCTATGATGAATAGGAAATGACCATGTTCATCTCTTTTGATTAATTCTGGCTTCAAATCTAACTTGTTAGATATTAGGATAGCCACACCTGCTTGCTTCTTGGGTCCATTTGATTGGAAGATTTTTTTCCCAATCCTTTACCCTGAGTTAATATCTATCTATAAAGCTTAGATGTGTTTCTTGTATGCAGGAGAAGGATAGATTTTCTTTTCATATAATACTGTTAGTCTGTGTCTTTTTATAGGTGAGTTAAGACCAGGAGTGTTGTGGGAGAGTAAGGACCATTGATTGTGTTTGTTTGTTTTAGATTTTTTGTTGGTAGTGGTATTGTGAATATATTTCTCGGGCCTCAGTCCTTAAGCTTTTTTTTTTTTTTTTTTTTTTTTTTTTTTTTTGGTGAGGCTTAAGATTATTGCTTCTATCTCATTTATGGTTATAGGTCAATTTAAGTTGCTTATCTGTCCTTGGTTTAATTTTAGTAAGTGATAGTTACCCATTTGAATTTTCAAAATGTGGGGAGCACAGGTTTTCAAAGTATGACCTGAAATTCGTCTGTATTTTTTCAGTATCCATTGTTATGTCCCCCTTCCCCCTTCTGATTTTGTTAATTAGCTTGTTCTCTCTCTGCTCCTTTGTTAGTTTTAAATAACATTTTGAATATCTGGTTAATTTTTTGAAACACAAACTGTTTTTTGCATTGATTTTTTTTTTTTTTTTGTATTTTTTACCTGGTTTCTGTTTTATTTATTTCAGCCCTCAAATTGATTTGTTTTCCTGGTGTCTACTCCTCTGGGGTGAGTGGTGTGGTTTTGCTTATTTTTGTTCTAAGGATTTCAATTGTGCTGTTAATTTTCTAATGTGAGTGTCCTCCATGTTCTTCATATGGGCACTCAATGCAATGAACATCCGTCATAGCACTACTTTCAAAGTGTCCCATAAGTTTGGGTATTATTTGTCCTCATTCTCATTGAATTTATTAAGTCCTCAATTTCTTTCTTTATATCTTCTTGAACCAGGTATGGTGCAATTGCTCATTGTTCATGTTTGACAAGTTTGTACAGTTTCTGCAATTTGTGTTGTTGTTGAATTTCAAGTCTAATCATGTTTGATGATATACAGGGGACTATTCCAATTTCTTTTGTATCTGTTGAGGTTCGTTATGTTGACAAATATGTGGTTGATTTTAGAGAAGGTTCCATGTGGAGCAGAAATGAATGCATATTCTTTTCTGTTTGGATGGAATGATCTGAAGATGTCTGTTAAACCCAATTGAGACATAACTTCTGTTAGTTCTTTTGTTTCTTTGTTAAGTTTCTCACTTGTGGTCCTGTAGAGTGGTGAGTTGGGTGTTAAAGTCTTCCACTGTGAGTGTGTTAGGTTTTATATGAGATTTGAGTTTTGGTAGCATTTCTTTCATGAATGTGAGTGCCTTCATATTTGGTGCATAGATTTCAGAATTGAGACTTTGTACTTAGTTTTTGAAGATGGATGTTTCTGTCCTCCCATGTAATGCCTCCAGGTCCCACCACCCTTCAGTCCCTAATAAGCACACAGAAACTGTATTGGCTATAAAAATGATGGCTGAAGACGAGGGCTTCTTACTGGCTGGTTCTCTCTTAATTTTCACCAATAACTACTTACCTATGTATTCCTACAAGATCTTATCATACAAGAGAATGCCAGGTGTATCCTATCTTCCCCATCATTATATGGTATCACTTTATGGCACCTCAATCTGCCTTCCTAACCCAGCCTTCTCATTGCCTGGCAGTTCTTCTGCCTATGCTTTCTGCCTGGCTATCGACCAAACAGTGTTTTATTTACCAATCAATAAGACAAGCATATATATCATATATATGATATATATACACGCATATATATATATACATATACATATGTATGCTACTCCCATCATTTCCTCTTTTCCGTACAAATAAAAACTAATGTTTTAACTTTAACATAGTAAAATTATATTTAAAAAACACTTATCCAGGAAGAACTATAACTAATAATGTTTAGTAGATTAATTTTGGCAAATTTTGCCAAAATTTAAAGAAAATATTCTATATCTTATCTTTTTGAGTCTAAAGTTTCACATGTAATTTATCACTTATCATAACTAAAGAAATCCATAAACATAACTATCTGCCTTCAAATGAATCAAAGACCTCAAAGATTAACATATAATGTCCATAATTGAGAGAGACATCTAGATGCCTGGACAGTCACCAACGTTCTTTTATAATGTTGGGCCATCTATGTTCCGCTCATAGGCCATTGTTTGTTGGCACACTTCTCAGTGAAGCAGGAATTTTTAAACAGTCCACCTGTATTGGCAGTTTGTCAGTCACTTTATTTGAGTTCTGCAGAATGTCTACCAGACTCTTTCATGAAGAATCCTGATGGACTGTCCCATTATGTTTTGCCAAATTCAGCAGTCACTTTCCTGTGGGTTTTGCATGTCGAGGTTATACAGCACTCAGTCAAACAGTCCAGGAAAGAGTAATTTCTTGCCAAATGACTATTATCTGGCATGTTGTAGGAAAACTCTATAATGAGTTTCCTCAATGCATATGTAACTCTCTGACAAAATTGGTGTTCCCTGCAGCAGTTGTGCAATAAAAAACTCTAATAAATTATTTTAAATGTCATATTCTGTAGGTCTTTGAAAGGTTTAAAGTATATTTGGCATTTGAAATATATCTCTACATATCTAGAAAACCTAACATGATTATAAGTTTTTATTATCATAGGTGACTATCTATAGCCTACATATAATTATTCATATATATATATATATATATATTATATATATTCTTATTTTACATATCGATCCCAATTCACTCTTCCTCCTATGTCTTCCGAAGCCTGCTCCTGTCCCATTCCCCTTCCACTCCACAGCGATTGTGATGCATTCCAGGAGGGATCATCAAAATCTCTAACTCATGTGGAGTAGAATCTATGCCCTCCCTCTGGCCTTTAGGCTAAGGGAGTATTCCTCCATACAGAATGTGTTCCAAAAGTCCTTTTGCACACCAGAGATACATCCAGGTTTATCTGTCAGAGGTAGCTTAGACTGCCTAGGCTTCTAACTGAGATGCATATTTAGGAGTTCTGAGTTGATCCGATGCTTGTTTCCCACCTATCAGTCTGGGCGTCTATGAGATGCCCCTTCTTCAGGTCAGCTGTCTCTATGGGTTTCTGTACCCTGGTCTTGACCACTCACTCTCTGATATTGGATTCCAGGAGATCATCTCAGTGTTTAGCTCTGGATGTCTGCTTCTGTTTCCATTGGCTAGTATATGAGGGTTCTATGATAGCATATTAATTAGTTATCAATGTCATTATCATGGAAGGGCATTTAAGGTAGCCCCTCCACCGTTGTTCAGATTGTTAGTTGGGGTCATCCTTGTAGGTCTCTGGACATTTCTCTAGAGTCACTTTTCTCTTCTAATCGATAAGCACTCCTTCTATTATGGTATATCCTTTTTGCTCTCTGTTTTCGACCCCCTGACTCAACATCCCTGGTCCCACAAGTTCTCCTATTCTCCACTTCTCTTTATCCTAATGCCCTCAACACTCACTGTCCCCCCACTCCCAATATGCTCAGAAAAACTTGTTCCTTTACCCTTCTGTGAGGCACCTTGTATGAAATACTTAGAAGCCTCCTTGTATCCTTGTTTCTCTGGTGGTGTGAATTATAGGCATGCGATCCTTTGCTCTATGTTTAAAATCCATGTATGAGTGAATACATACCATGTTACTCTTTTTGCTACATGGTTATCTCACTCAAGATGGTTTCTTAAAGTTCTATTCATTTGCCTGATTATTTCAAAATTCCATTGTGTTTGTCTACTGAGTAGTATTCCATTGTGTAAATGTACCCAATCTTCTTTATCCATTAATCAGTTGAGAGGCATCTTAGTTGCTTCCAGGTACTTGTTATTACAAACAATGCTGCTATGAACATAGTTGAACATATGTCTTTGTTGCATGGATGTGGATCTTTTGGGTATATGCCTAAGAGTGGAATTGCCAGGTCCTGAGGTAGACTGATTCCCATTTTCCTTAGGACCAGACATACTGATCTCTAAAATGGCTGTACAAGTTTCTCTACTTTCTCTCCAGGATAAGCTGTAATTGATATTTCTAAATTTAGCCATTTTGACAGGAATAAGATGGTATATCAGAGTTGCTTTGATTTCCATTTACCTGGTGGTGTGGATGTTGAACAAATTCTCAAGTGTCTTTCAGCAATTTTGGATTCCTTTTTTGAGAATTCTCTATTCATTACTGTATTCCACTTTTTAATAGGGTTATTTGGTGTTTTGGTGGCTAGTGTCTTGTTTTCTTTTTATATTTTGGAGATCAGCCCTTTGTCAGATGTAGGATTTGTGAATATCTTTTCCCAGTCTGTGGGATGTCATTTGGTGATGTCAACTGTGTCCTTTTCCTTAAGCAAGTTCTCAGTTTCAGGAGGTCCCATTTATTAATTGTCCATCTCAGTGTCTGTGCTTCTGGTATTATGTTCAGGAAGTGGCCTCTTGTACGAATTTGTTCAAGAGTACCTCCCACATTCTTTTCTAAGAGTTTCAGTGTGGCTGGATTTATGTTGAATTCTTTGATCCATTTGGACTTAACTTCTGTATATAACAATAAACATGGGTCTATTTGTAGTCTTTTACAAACCATCATTCAGTTATTCCAGCATCATTTGTTGAAGATGCTTTCCTCCTTCTTTTGTATACTTATAGCTGTTTCATCAAACCCAAGTTTTTCTAGTTGTGTGAGTTAATATCAGGATTTTCAATTCACTTGAATTTGTCTACCTGTGTATTTTTGTGCCAATACAAAGCTGTATTCAGGTCTATAGCTCTAAAATAGAGATTGAACTCAGGGACCATGATGCCTCTTGAATATCTTTATTATACAGGGTTGTTTTTGCTATCCTGGGTCTTTTGTTTTTCTCTGTAAAATTGAGTATTGTCCTTTCAAGGTCAGTGAAGATTGTAATCTGCAGAACGGTTTTGTCAAGGTTGCCGTTTTTACTATGTTGTTCCTACCTAATCAAGAACATGGGATTTTCCATTATCTTCTTTAATTTCTGTCCTTAATGACTCAAAGTTCTTGTTGTATAGATCTTTCAATTGTTTGCTTACGATTTTCCAAATATATTTTATGTTGTTTGTGGCTATTGTAAAGGATGATGTTTCTCTGATTTCTTTATCAACCCCCTTATCGTCCTTTGTATATAAAAGGGTTACTGGGGTTTGTTTTGGTTTGTCCATTAGCTCGCATTGTATCCAGCCATTTCACTGAAGATGTTATCAACTGTAGGAGTTTCCTGATAGAAATTTTGGGGTCACACACACACACAAACATATAATCTGAAAGTAGGGATTCTTTGAATTTTTCCTTTCCAATTTGTAAAATCTTGATTTCCTATATCTCCCATACTGATCTAGCTACAACATAAAGAACTGTATGTGTAGATATGAAGAGAGTGGAAGGCTTTTCTTGTTCCTGATTTTAGTGGAATTGCTTTTAATATCTCTACACTTAATTTTCTGTTGGCTATAAGCTTGCTATAATTTGCCTTTATTATGTTCATGTATATACCTTGCATCCCTGATCTCTATAAAACTTTTTATAATAAAGGGTATTACATTTTTTCAATGGCTTTTTCAGCATATAATTAGATAACTGTGTTTTTTCTTTCAGTGTGTCTATATAGTGGATTACATTGAGATAATTTCATGTACTGTGACATCCCTGCATCTCAGGGCTCAGCTACCATCTCTGTCTGACTTCCTGCTTCAATGCTCCTCACCATTACAGCCTATGGAACTGTAATCTCCGATAAATTCTTTCATCTATATGTTGCCTTAGTTATGGTGTCTCTTCACAGCAACAAAATCATGGCTGACACTGGCATAAAACCTACCTACTGACGTATTGTCCCCAACCGTTACAGCTGATTGGGATGAAGGAAAGAAGCTGAGGTATCTATTTTACCCTGGTAAGTTTTTGAAATTCTCAGCAAACCATGGGAATGAATAACAGGAATGGGTTTCCTCCCCTGTTTCCTGTCCCACATGACTTGGCTGTCTTTTTCCCTCACTGGAGCTGGTTCTGGATGAGACTTGATGGTCTACCCACTATCATATCCCTCTGGTTGAACAGTGGGATAGAGGGCGGATCCAACAATCCCACACCTTCAGGGAACTTCCTGGTGCTGTTCTAAGACCTGCCTATCCAAGAGGGAACACCTGGAATCCCCAACTGCCTATTCTCTGAACCCCATGCCAGTCCTCTACTGGAGATCCTGGCCCTTCTCAGAGCTCAATCTATCCCCTCAGGGCCATCCTGAGTCCCTGTGGGGAAGATCCTGGACCCCCATCCCCAGGCTTCTGCCAAAGAAGCATCAGCTGGAGAGTCCCAGGCCCCTGGGCTAGATCTGCCTATACACACAGGAATATCCTGTGGCCCAGACTGCTGGATCTTTGACATTCATCACCAGTATTCTGCTGGAATTTGATCTTTGATTGCCTGAGGGAAACCTCCTAGAGTTCTTAGAGGACCCAGATCTAAAGACATCAAAGTTCTTTAGTAAAAAGCCCACCTGGGGAGTACCATAAAGAGAGATAGGCCTCACCTGCACCTACTGGAAGAAACAAGGGGAAGATGACAATACAAGAAAACATATAACAATAGAAAGACAAGCTTAATACACAGAATCTAGGAACTCTACACCAACTAGACCTGAACACCCCAAAGCAGATCAAGCAGAAGAGAACAACTTAAAAAATATCGTCATACAAATGATAGCGGCCCTCAAAGACTATGTGAGGAAATCCCTTAAAAATGGAATAAAAAAACAAAAACAAAAAAAACTTGAAGAAATGAATAAATGCCTTAAAGAAAGTACATAAAGCAAAGAAAAAAAAATTGAACAGGTGAAGGAAACTGTTCAAGACATGAAAACTGAAATAGAGACAATAAAGAAAACACAAACTGAAGGAATGTTGGAAATAGAAAAACTGGGCAAACATTATGGAACTACAGACACAAGCATAAACAACAGAATAAAAGAGATGAAAGAAAGAATCTCAAGCACTGAAAATAAACTAGAGGAAATAGACTCATCAACCAAAGAAAATCATAAATCCAATAAATACATAACACAAAACATCCAGAAAAATTGGGACACCATTTAAATGCCAAACCTAACAATAATAGTCATAGAGGAAGGTGAAGCAGCTGAGCTCAAATTTGCAGAAATCATATTCACAAAATCACTGAGGAAAATCTTGCCTAATCTGAAGAATGATATGCCCATGAGAGTACAAGAAGCATACTGAACACCAAATAGACAGGACCAAAGAAAACAAATCCCTTGTCACATAAAAATCACAACACCAAACATATAGATAAACAAAGAAAATTAAGAACAGGGAAGGAAAAAGACAGGTAACATTTAAAGGTAGACCTTTCAAAATTACATCTGATTTCACCATGGAAACCCTCAAGGCCAGAGGTCCTGGAGAGATGATCTACAAGTACTAAGAGTCCATGGATGCCCTGTCAGACTGCCATAACCAGCAAAACTCTCAATCGATATTGACAGAGAAAACAAGGTATTTAATGACAGAGCCAGATTTTGAAAATATGTATCTACACATCTAGCATTACAGAAATTCTAGAGAGAAAACTTGAACCCAAAGCAGTTAACTACACTTACAAAACCATAGGCAATAGATAATCTCACTGTACCAGAACCCAAGGTTAAATATATTCACAATACCACCGCCAATAACAAATCTAAAACAAACAAGCATTAACAATCAATGATCCTTACTTTCCCAAAACATTGATGGTTTTACCTCGCCAATGAAAACACACAGGCTAACACACACACAATACAAATATACATACAACACACACACACACACACACACACACACACACACAAACAATAAAAACAACTAAGTTTCAAAGATAGACATTACCATAGGGTAAAGGGCTGGGAAAAGATCTTCCAATCAAATGGACCCAAGAAGCATGTAGCTATCCTAATATCTAACACGTTAGAGTTCAAACCAAAATTAATCGAAAGAGAATAAGACGGTCATTTCATATTCATCATAGGAGTAATCCATCAGCAAAAAGTGTCCATGCTGAACATCTATGCCCCAAATACAAAGGCACCCAAATTTGTAAAAGAAATGCTATTATAATTCAAAACTCATATAAAACATGAAGCACTTATACTGGGAGATGTCGATACACTACTCTCACCGCTAGACAGCAACACCAGTGAGAAACTGAACAAAGAAACAAAAAATCTAATAAAAGTTATGTCTTAATTGGGATTAACAGACATCTATAGAACATTCCATCCAAACACAAAAGAATTTACCCTCTTCTCTGATTTCTGTGCTCCACATGTAAACTTCTCTAAAATCAACCACATACTAGTTGACATAACAAATTTCAACAGGTTAAAAAAAGAATGGGAATAGTTCCCTTTATCTTATCAGACCACCATGCTTTAAAATTGGAATTCAACAACAACACAAATCTCAGAAACCCGACAAACTCATTGAAACTGAACAATGCACAATTGCACCATACCTGAAATTCACATAGAATGAGGACACAACATACTAGTACTTAGGGGATTTTATTGCACTAAGTGCCCCTATGAAGAAAATGGAGGAAAATCACATTAGAGAATTAACAGCACAAATAAAAGCCTTAAAACAAAAAGATGCAAATTCATCCTGAAGGAGTAGCAGCCAGGAAATAATCAATTCGAGGGCTGAAATCAATGAAGTAGAAAGCAGGGAAACAATAAAAACAAATCAATGCAATAAAGAGTAGGTGTTTCTAGGAAATCAACAAGATAGACAAAACTGTATTCAAACTATTGAAAAAGCAGAGAGATAACATGCAAATTAACAAAATCAGGAACAAAAATAGGACACATAACAAAGGACACAGAGAAAATCCCGACAATTTTCAGGTCATACTTTGAAAACCTGTACTCCACAAAATTTGAATTCAAAGGAAATGGAAAATTTTCTGGATAACTGTTACTTACCAAAATTAAATCAAAAACAGACAAACAACTTAAATAAATCTATAACCTCTAATGAAATAGAAACAGTCTTCTAAAGCCTTCCAACCAAGCAAAGGTCAGGGTCAGTCGGCTTCTGTGCTGAATACAACTAGAAATTCAAGGCAGAGCTAATACGAATACTACTCAAATTGTTCCACACGAAAGAAAGAGAAGGTTCAATACCAAACTCTTTTTATGAGGCCACAATCACCTTGATACCCAAACCTCACAATGACAAAACTAAGAGAGAAAACCACAGACCAATATCTTTGATGAACTTTGATGAAAAAAATACCCAATAAAATACTGGCTAACTGAATCCTAGAATACATCAGAGAAATCATCCACTACGACAAAGTAGGTTTCATCCCTGGGTGCCAGAGATGGTTTAACATATGAAAAACTATCAATGTGATTTACCAAATGGCAAAACTGAAAAAGAAAAACCACATGGTCCTATCCCTAGATGCTGAAAAAGCCTTTGACAAATTATAACACCCTTTAATGAAAAAAAGTCTTGGAGAGATCAGGGATAATAGGAACATACCTAAACATGATAAGAGCAATAAACAGCAAACCAACAGCCAACATCAAACTGAACAGAGAGAAACTTAAGGCGATTCCACTAAAATGAGGAACAAGACAAGGCTGCACCCTCTCTCCATATCTCTTCAATATTGTACTTGAAGTTCCACCTAATGCTATAAGACAACAAAAGGAGACCAAGGCAGTGCAAATTGGAAAGGAAGTACTCATATTTCTATGTTTGCAAATGATATGATAGTTTACATAACCGACCCAAAACCCTCTACCAGGTAACTCCTATAGCTGATGAACACCTTCAGCATACTAGCAGGATACAAGATAAACTCAAAAAAAAAAAATCAATAGCCCTAATTTTTTCAGATGACAAATGGGCTGAGAAAGACATCAGAAAAATATCATACTTTACATTAGCCACAAAGAACATAAAGTAACTTGAGGTAATGCAACTCTGTGTCTTTAATGAAATTAAAGCAGATACCAGAAAATGGAAAGATAACCCATGCTCTTGTATAGGTAACATAAATATAGTGGCAATCTTGCCAAAAGCAATCTATAGATAAAATGCAATCCCCATTAAAATCCCAGCTCAAGTCTTCACTGACCTTGAAAGGATAATAATCAGCTTTACATGGAAAACAAAAGACTCAGCATAGCCAAAATGACCCTGTAAAATAAAAAAAAATCTCAGGAGGTGTCACTATCCCTAACTTTAAGCTCTAGTACAGAGCTATATATAATTCTGAAAACATCCTGGTATTGGCACAAAAATGGACAAGTAGACCAATGGAATCAAACCCAAAATCCTGATATTAACCCCATACTTACAAACTCCTGATTTTTGACTAAACCACTAAAAGTATACAATGGGAGTAGGAAAGCATCTTCAACAAATGGTGCTGCCACAACTGGATGATGGTGTGTAGAAGACTGTAGATAGACCCATGTCTGTCACCATGCACAGAAATCAAGTCCAAATGGATCAAAGTCCCCAATGGAAATCCAGCCACACTGAACAGCTTAGAAGAAAAAATGGGCAGTATCCTTGAACAAACTCATATGGGAGACCACTTCCTGAACATAACTCCAATAGCATAGACACTGAGATCAACAATTAATACAGTGGTCCTCCTCAAACATAGAAGTTTCTAGAAGACAAAGGACTCATGTGACAAGACCAAATAGCAGCCAGCAGACTGAGAAAAGATTTTCACCAATTCTACATCTGAGAGAGGGCTGATGTTCAAAATATACAAAAATTTACAAAGAACTCCAGAAACTAGTCAACAAAACACCACACAACCCTATTGTACTCCACAGCTAGTTTTCTTGTGTGACTGAAACACAGAACTATAACACAATTCACACCAGATTTCAACACTAAAGTTCATCTCTATGAAATACTTAATCATCTTCTGACCAAAACAGAAACTCTACATGAAAGTCTTCAGTGCAGACACTGAGTCCCTTTGGTCCACTGTCCTATTTTGTGACCTGAGATTGCCTGTTATAGGGCGGCAGTAGTTCGCTCACTAATATATGTTACCTAGAAGCTAAATAGTCTGATATCAGAGAGGGCACTCTGGAAATTGAGTACTTTTCCTCCATTTCTATCAAATGGAACACAAACCCCACTGCTGCTTCCTATTATGCCAAGAGGTTGCTGAAATGTGATGTGATTTCTGTAGGGCCACATACAGAGTTACTCCATGGCCTCAAGTGTTGCCCCTGTTGCTTTTTCTGCTTTCTGCCTTTACACGTCTTTAGTCTACACATCGACCTATAGCATCTAGCAGCAAAGGCCTGTCCTACTGGTCTTTCCATTCTGCTTGTTCCACCTGCCCTCATGCTGGCAAGTACTTGGCAGGGTTCCAAGGCTCTTCAGCTATGTCCTGTCTTCTTTTCATTTCCCAATGCAGGCTGTAGTTTAGTTCCCCTAGCCTACTGGCTCAGGGCTCACTGCTCAAAGCTCAATGACTTCTGCAACTAACATCTGGCGCTTAGCTCTTTCCTTAGCTCAGGTCCACCTTACAGACTGGGGAGGCTTTGAAATTTTGTGCCCTGGCTCAGCTGCCTCTCCTGATGAGGAGGGTCTACTTGGGAACAAAGTTCGTCATCACAGGAAAGCTCCAGGTCACTGGGTCAGAAGTAGCATAGAGCCCAGTGACCTCCCTGTAGTGCACAGGACCATTTTCTATATGTGATCAAAAGTGCTTTCAGTCTACTAGAAAATCAGAGTGTCTCTGTGTATGAAAATGGTGAGCAAGAAGAACAGGGTATGGGGGCAGGAGAGAGAGACAGTGAGAGAGAGAGAGAGATAATGAATGTGTGTATTCACAAGTGCACATGACCAGCAAGGTGGAGAAAGATAAATTTATAAAACATGTCAAGGTAAATATTTAAGAAAACTGAAAAATAGTGATAATACTCAACATTCTTAAATGTTTAAACAATGGAATATTCAAACCAAAATAACAATTATTTGATGTTTCAACATGATACACTCCCATGTTTATTTCTAGCTAGATGCCATGCCACTGCCACATTATTCATTTTCTATTTATACTGTTTTATGAAAGTGGCCACCTCTTACCTGCAAAGGAAGGCAGTGGCATTGTTTATGTGCATCACTGAGGTGTTAGTGTATAAAGCTAAAAGGCCAGTGCTGTTATGTAGCTTTTGCCTCAGAATCATAATTTTCCTCCTTGCCTTAGAAAGCAAAAGCAACTTAGAGACTCAGAGGGCTTACAACCTGGGATTCACAAGGTGCTTCCCCAGGGTTATGAATAACTGTGGAGAGACGATTCTTCAGTGGAGCTGCCTATCAGCTGAGTAGGGAGCGATGAAGATGCAGGTCTGATGAGCCATCTTTTGCCTGTGCTCAGTTAGGCTTTTAGTCATGGTCCCCAGAAGTAACCCTAATAAACTTTCTGATTCACTGAGAAGGGCTTGAGTCAATCTGTATCTAGATGTTTTCTGGAGTGGACAGATACATTTCTGTTCCCCAGAAAAGGATACATGATGTTTGCCCAGGGGAAATACCATACAATGTATATAACAGACAACAAGATGTAATAAATATTAGTGGTCACAGCTGTAACCTAACATGCTTAGCACAACAACTTAATGATATAAGAATAGGCATTTGTTAGGTTGGTAAGAAGGCTGAGGGGCATAGAGGACACATGACTTGGCTAAGGTCACAAATCTACTGGCAGAACTGTGAGAAGTTGGGCTCAGGGCCCTCTGACTGCATATTTATTATTAATACGTACAATTTAACTAATTCTCAGTGGATGGCAACTCTGATGTTACAGTCAACGAAGACCAAAAGGTTTGGAGAGCTGAGAGCATTTTAACATCCCACATGGAGATGCTTGGAGTTTGCCCTGCCGGTTTTAGGTCTTGCTTCTTGTGAGGAAATACTATATTCATAATCTCTTTGGAAATGCTAATGTGTACCCAGTATGTTGGAGATATGTGATTGCCTTTTTGCTTTTGCTTTTACATAGGCTTACAATTAAGAGGTTGCATTGCATCTCAGAAGAGGCTTTGAACTTGCAAACAATATGAGACTGTAAGACTATGTGGATTTTTGAAGTTGAATTAAATATATTCTGCATTGTTGTATGGCTATAATCTTATAGGGTCCAGGGATTGGAATGTGCTGGTTTAAATAAGAATGGCCCTCAATAGGTCCATATATATGAATGAATATTCATCAGGGAGTGGGACCCTTTGGTGAAGATTAGAGGGATTAGAAGGTGTGGACTTTTTGGAGTGAGTTTATCACTGGCATAGAGCTTTCAGAAGTAGCTATCTCAGCATGCAGATCAAAATGTAGCTCACAGCCATTGATCAACACCATGTATGCTAGTTAACATGCTCTCCACTACAATGATAGTAGACTAAACTTCTAAATCTACAAGCCACCCTCCAATGTGCCCCGACCATCGGGGCCTAGTTATTTGTGGGTCAAGGTGAGCTACCACCTGAAAATAATGAAAGAAGGAACGCGACCAAGCAATGCTTGTCAAGGTCTAACTTTTTTAGGCAAAAGAGGGTTTTTATAGCAAAGCAGGGAGGAAATGGGGAGGGGTAGCTGTGCTGAACTCTGGAGCTTTGGTATTTTCCCAGGCCAAAAATATCAGACCCTAAATGTCTGCTTATCTCTGTTCCTGGTGTCTTCTTTCATCTCAGTTCCTGGGTTGAATGGAACAGACTGCTTTTTCAGCAGTTTTCTGTTTTACCAAGATAAGGCTCAATTAGAGTTTTAAGGTATAAGTAATTCTGCAAGAGGATGTGACTCAAGGCCGGCTCCCAACACCAATGAATGCTTTATCTTATAAAAGTTACCTCGGTCATGGTATCTCTTCACAGCAAAAGAACAGTGACTAAGACATCTGCCAAGGACAGAAACCGGTGACAGTTCATAACTCTTTTCCTAATGGGGCTTATACTGTAGAGAGAGAAAGAGACCATAAAATGGATGGATAGGAAAATTAAACTGTGACAGGAAGACAGGGCTGGGTGTGGGAACAGTAAGTGTCATGTCAAAGTGGGGGCATCAATGACATTTGTCCAGTGAGAACATCAAGGGGAAGAACAAACCACATGGGTGGGATTTGGCTTCTCAGATAGGCTCTGGGGCTAGAATATATGTGGAAACCAGCATGGAAGCTGCAAGTGTCAGAATTGGGCCAGTGAAGAATCACAGACGATTTGATTTGTGGTCAGATATTGCAGAACTCAGTGAAAGTACAGAATTTTATTCTGCAGGAGATGGTGCAATGACATGAGACTTGCCACCCCCCACCAGCATCTTTACCAGTGAAGATGGCAACTCTTCCTTCTTTCCCTCCATTTTGCCACAACACTACTTCTCTTGGCAATGTA
This sequence comes from Phodopus roborovskii, assembly GCF_943737965.1. Lineage (NCBI taxonomy): Eukaryota > Metazoa > Chordata > Mammalia > Rodentia > Cricetidae > Phodopus > Phodopus roborovskii. Next base: position 40,948 of record NW_026126008.1, on the reverse strand, counting down.
AAAAGTCAAATTTGAGAGTGCACTATCCCTAATTTTAAAAGGAATTTCACAATGATAAATTTAGTTGCACATTTTTAAGTGGGCCAGGTGGAGTCTGATAGCTCAGAGCCACTAAATCTATGAATGACATAACCTTGTCCTGATAGTCACGCTGCCTGTTCAGGGTTCCCAATCTAGCTGTATTCGTAAGAAACAAACCCTGAGACTCAAAGTGAAATATCTAGTGTCCTCTCTCTCTGTGTCAGGTGGAAAGTACAAGAGAGGCGGACTTTTGACAATGTGCTTAGGGCAGGAAGGGTTTTTAGCAGAGGAGACAGGGGAAGAAGAAGACATCAGGAGAAGAGGTGGAACAGGGGAGTACCAGGGGAAAAGTAAAAGAAGTAAAGGAGAAAAAAAAAGAGGAGGGGACATAAGATCTTGTGTGGGTGTCTAACCTTCTAACATTGTGACTTGATGTTGTCATCTAAAAATATATTGGGCTGTGTTCAGAGCAATCCATGGGCTGTGGGCTGGATATGCCTGCAAGATGAACAAAGCCAAGGACTTATCTTTTCTCATCTCTGGTGCTTTTATATTGTTGAGAGACCCAGAATAAATCTTGCCACCTGCAACTACCCTTCGTTACCTGCAAGAGATAATGCACCTTTTAGCTATTTTAAGACCACATCTTAGATTGAGGTATGAATGTTACTTAATGCCTCTTTGACCTTCATCTCTCAGTGCCAAGCAGGGCTCCACTTCTCTCCCTGGTGCACCCCTTTGAGGGACATGCTGGGATAGGAATGTAACACTCAGAAGCTCACAGGTCAATGAGAAACCTGTAGGCTGGAGACCAGACAGGAGGAGCTGCTAGGGTGAGGGGCAGTGAGAGCTGTAGCCACAATTCCTCCTAGGGTCAGGATTAGGGTAGGGGCACTGTGTGAGGGATTTGGGGAAATGGAAAGACATGTATGTAGAAAGGGAGAGACATATGGAAATGTCAGGGGCATCTCATCCAAGGGAAGTGAGGTCAAAACACAGTGTTTTTCATTTTCAAGGCCCAACACCACTGTCAATGTTGTAAAAAGGAAAAAAGAAATTAGGCTTCCTTTCATCTGTTACTTTTGCTAGCTGCAGGGTGGACACTGAGTTTTTCTGGAACCACTGTCACTCTGTGCCTCTTCAAGCATCCACTGCATCTAATTTTCACAATTAGAGGGCTGTAAAGACTATGGTTTTTTTGCCCTCCGCCAGTCTTGTCCCTCTGCTGCTCCAGCCCCAATTAACACACTGAGACTCTGTGTTTGATATTATGCTGTTGGCAAGTTACTAGTTTCTTACAGGCTAGCTCTGTCTTACTTATTAACCCATTTCTATGTATTTTCACGTGGTCTTACCAGCGAGCAGTGGCTAGCAGTTCTATTCTCTCCAGATTCTCCATCTTGACTCCTCCTTCCTACTTCCTATTTCCTCCTTGTCTCCTAGTCCCTCCTATCTTCCTTTTCTATTGGCCAACAGTGCTTTATTCATTAACCAGTATGGGAAACATATATACAGAATGACATCTCCCATCAGAGGGCAGCCCTGCAACCCCAAGAGAGACTCCACCACTTCCTACCATTGGTTCCTCTGGAAATGTAGCCAAGCTTATGTGTGTGTGTGTGGGGGGGTGCTCCCTTTCTGTTCCTCTTCCAGCTGTGGCTGACTACTGGGCCCTCTGGAAAGTTATCAGAGTGAGCACTCAGGGACCTAAGTACTGAGAAGGAAATGATGATGTTCAGTAGGGAGGATCAAGCATTTGTAAGCACTGACATTGAGCAGAGAACCTGACATACTGACAGTGTGCAATAGCAACACTTAGGGAGGAACGTCCCAGGAAAAGAGAACAGGAGAAATAAAGTACACTGTATTCCATAACTATTTTTCATTGTCAAAAAATGGAACATAAAATTACCATTTTACGTGTACAGTTTAGTGGCATTAGGTATTCATGTTGGTATACCATCACCATTATGTCTCTCTCTAGATGTTCGTGTGTGGATGGGGAGATATGGGTGCACAGGTGTATAGAGGCTAGCTCATGGATGGAAATGGATGTGGAGGCCAGAGGACTAATTCAGATGTTCTTAGTGAAGTATCTTCCACTTCTTGTTTGAGACAGAGTTTATCACTGGCCTTAGATTTTGTCAATAGATACGCTAGCCAGCTAGCAAGTTTCCAGGGATCTACCTGTCCTGACTCATATACCATAGTAGCTAAAATGAGAAGCTCACATCACCAGGCCTGGCTTCTTATATGGGTCTGGGATAGAAAACATGTCTTTATACTCATGGAGCAATCATTTTGCTGATTCAGCAACTTCCCAAGCTCTTCTCTTCACAACATTTTGTAATTTTAACAAAGATTTTGTATCCATTATTCATAATCTATCTTTATTCCCCCTTGTGGAGGTTTCAATAAGAATGGCCCCCAGGGCTCATATGTTTGAATGGTTAGTCACCAGAGAACAGCACTATTACAAAGGATTAGGAGGTGTGAACTTGTTGGAGCAGATGTGGCCTAGTTGGGATGGGCTTCAGGTTTCCAAAAGCCCAAGGCTGGCCCAGTGGCTTCCTGTGTCTGCTGCCTGCAGACCCTGATACAGGTTTCTCCACTACTTCTCAAAAGTATGTCTGGCTTTTTGGTCCTGCTTCTGTCATGATGTAAATGAACTAACCCTCTGAAACTATAAGCAAGTCCCAATTAAATGCTTTTATAAAAATAAGAGTTGCTTGGTCATGGTGTCTCTTCACAGTAATAGAACACTGATAAGACACCCACTTCAGCCCTCAGCAACATTATTCTGCTGTGTGTCTCTGAACTTTCATAACTGAAGTCATATGTGTTTGTTCTTTGTGTCTGGATTTTTAACTTAGGATTTGCAGGGTTATTTTATGTTGTAGCATATATTATAATTTCCAACTTTTTTTAAGAGATCAATGAAATTCCATGCAATGGATACACCACAATTTTTCATTCATTCAAATATTTAACGATGGATACTTAAATTGGTTCCAGCCCTAGCCTATTATGAAGTATACTGATGTAACCATGGGCCTATATCTGTTCCAACCTTTTCCTTCCAACTCTTTTGTGTACGTACCAAGAAAAGAAATTGCTCCATTAAGTAGAAACTCTTGTGTTTAATTTTTTGGTATGTTTGTATGTGTGAATATTCATATTTTTGAGGATATGTGCATGTGTACAAGTATGAAAATGCATGTTAAGATCAGAGCACAACTTTGGTCTTGTTCCTTAGGAGCTCTCTCTCTCTGGTTTTTGAGAGTTAGTCTTTTACTGGTCTGGGTTTTGACAGTTTGTCTACACTGGATATTCAGTAAGCCCCAGGGATTTCCTGTCTACTTTTGCCATTGGGATTTAAAAACACATGCCAACACACCCATCTTTTAAATGTGGTTTTTGGGTCAAATCAGGTGTTCGTGCTTGCTCAGTAAGCATTATACTGAATGGGCCATTTCCTATGCTGTATTCTGTTTCCTGAGATGCTACTGTTAAGATAAAGCTTGAGGGGACCTTGTGTGGGGGGGACCAAGATGGATTCCATTGCAGACAAGGGTGATTGAAGCATGGACACACTTGCCAGGCCGACACAGTTAAGTGAGAAGTTTTATTGGAAAGGGGAGGGGAAAGGAAAGAGAACAGAGGTAAAAAAGACAGAGAGAGAAGTGAAGAGCAGAGGAAGATAGGAAAAGCCCCATCTTTCTCAAGGGAAGGGTGAGGAAGTGTTGGAAAAGAACATTAAGTGGGGGTGGGTCCTGTCGTTTAAAGGGGTCCTTTGCACATGCATGCAGACTACACAGTAAGGGAACCCTGGGCTAATCAGGGTACTGTATGACTGAATTCTGCCAGGTGGTTGAGGCAACCAACATAATGCCTGAATTCTTACAGCTACTATGATTTCCTGTGTTGTTCTCCATTCCCATAAGCATTGCCCAAGGGTTCCAGTGTCTCTGAATTCTCCCAAGTAGCTCTTGTTATTTCTGTTTCTGATGTTGAGGGATAGCAAGAAGGCTAGTGGGACTACTCAGAGTAAGAAAGAAACATGGAGCCAACACACAGCACCACATTTCAGAGTACATGGTCCAGAAAGTTCTATTTGGGAAGTGTCTTAGGCCACCGGAAGGGCTCTACCAATTTGGAATAAGAATGACAGCTTTTGGAGATATCTGAGCCACAGAATGTCAGGGTATGATGTTGTTATGTAACAGTTTCCTCAGTGATTCAATCCTGTAGGAACACTCGTTAAACAGGAAGGTAAGCAACTCAAAATGGCTTCAGTAAGTCCCTGAAACTGACTAGCTTCACTAGGGCCTGCCCTACAAAAGTAAGCATTACTGGCTGAGTGTACCTCTGACATGAGATGGACAGAGCAGCTGCCTTTTAGAAGCAGAAAACAGCCAAGCTAACTGGAAGAGGTTTAGTGAACTGAGGCACCGGAAAATACACTCTCTTGCTTGTTAAGCTGCCTGCAGGCTGTGCAGTGTGGGACAGGGTCCCAGCTCTTCTGAGCTGTCAAACATGGTGGGGCGGTCTTTGTGCCATTCATGAAAGTTACCCTTCACCCTTACTTTTCTAAGTAACCACAATAAAACTCATGGTTCACCAAGTTGGTCATAATTTCCATACTTTGGTCTTTCATAGATTCCCTATTAGGGATGAGATGTGTGTATTACATCTTCCCTGGAAAAGTTTTGTCACACAACAGCTATTTTTCATACCAGAAGACTCAGTGGCTGCTGTGAACATGGTTATGAGTGGTGGCATGTACAAATGCCCAGCCCAGTCCTGGATTTTGATTCTGGGGTTACATCCAGCAGTCGTTCTGTGAATGCAATCCACAGAGAGCTACACCAGAACTCTTTGACTTTGAAGAATCTCTTCATAGCCTCATCAGCTCCCATACCCTATGTCTTCAAACCCTGAGTGAGTGAAGTACAAACAGGATAAAAAAGAGAGAGAAAGAAAGAAACCCAAAACAACAACAAAAAAATCCCAAAATAACAACAACAAATATGAGGGCACAGGGGCAACAGTGATGGATCAAGTCACTTTCTTCAACTCCTTCCTTAGTAGATTCTAAGGACCCAGAAGGCCCTACTGTACTTGGTAAAAATACCAGTGGTGGGCTCTTCCATTAAAAATGACAATGGCAATAGTGACAAAATAAAAAGAAGACATTGTGGTTTATGAAGGTGAAAAAAATAATGACACCTCAAGACACTAAAGGTATAACAGCTCTACAAGTGGCTGCAGAAAAAATGTCCTTACCACTTCTTGTGACTCTAAAGGGCTTATAAAATGTTCTCTCAATAGTATAATATGAATCCTTTTTGCATTAAACATTATTAATGTTGTTGTTGTTATTGTTATTTTGCTATGCAAGTACTTTACTCCTTTAAATTTTATTTGAGACAGGTCTTGCTAAGTTAATTAGGCTGGCCTCTAAATCATTATGTAGCATAGGATGACCTTGAACTCTCCATCATCCTGTCTCAGCTTCCCGAGCACTTGTAATTAAGGATGTGCAACATCATGCTTGGCAGGATTCAACTTTGTAATGATTTTAAATACTTACTATATACTGGGAACTGTTGTAAACTCAGTCTTGACAGTCACCTGATGGGATGGCTCCATCACTCCCACTGTTTTATTTGTAGTTTGCTTTTGGAGATAGGGTACCACAGCAGGATTTTTCCTCCCCATATGGTCTGCAGGGATTTCTCAGACCCCCAGATTTCTGCAGGGCTCATTTCCTGGGTGCAGAGTGGTAAACAAGTGGTTCTTCCACAAAAATGCCAAATGTGGTCATATGTACCTGGCTTTCAATCCCACCTCAGAAACTTCCTAGCTATGGGACCTTGGAAGGAAACTAACAGAACCTTCCAACTTAGGGGCTTCCCCTGTAAAAATCCCTGCCCTGTCTCTGTCATTAGGCTGCATGTGGGGTTTGCAGGAGTGAAGAAAGGTATACTTTCTTCAGAGTGAAGCAACACTGTCATAAGCTGAACTCATATCTTCTGTTCTTAGGGTAGGACAGGAATTCTGGCTTAGGAGTAGAATGTGGGTTCTTGGCTCTGGGATAGAGTCCCTCAGGCCTACACAACTGAAATTTTAAGCTGGATAGTGGAAGCTGCACTATGAATCATGGGAAGTTCAGCAGCATCCCTGACCTTATTCTCATGGCTGCTATAACCAAAACATCTCTAGATACTGCAGAACATTGTCCCCCGTTTCCTTCCTTTCTCTTCCCATCTGTCTCTTTTCTCTCCTCTCCTTATTTCCTCTTCAATCATAGATGCTCAACACTGTTTAAGACTCTAGAACTGTGAGAAGCAGGAAGTGCTAGGGTGAGAAAAACTCAATAAAGTTCAAGTTTGTTGTGAGTGGATTTGGTGTCATTCCCATCATATAATCATCAACTGAGCTCATCTGTCCAAGACCCAATCACTTTACCCACAATCTGTCATCCTTCAACAGCAATCATGTGTGGATCACAACATACCAGGGTGGCATGCTCCTTCAAGGCAAGACTATGGGTCCACCTTGTTGCCACCATCCACTGCTGTGTGGACAGGTATGCCACTTGCCTCAGTTTAGCAAGAATGTGACTTACCCTTCGTAGAACATCTGTTGGTGTGGCGAAGTAACAGCGAATATCTGGGGTGTCAATGCTTTCTGAATTTACTAGTTGTTCCATTCATGAGTAAGTCAGCATAACTCAGAGTGCCTTCCATTTCCACTAAAGCAAATCCAGTAATGACTACCAAATACAGCTACCCTCCTATTTGCATTTGTAAATAAAGAAATGGAAGCATACAATATTGATCCCATTACTACAAGTCCCAAAGGTGCAAATGTGCAGAATCCATCTCCTTATCCATCTCAGCCTAGACAGAGCCCTGAGCACCTGAATACACCTCCACTCTGCTGAGGCCACCGACATTTCCTTCGAATAAACAAAATAATATGTCATAGTAACAACAGTCACTTCAAATGAGTCTTTTACTTCCAGAACCTTATTACCCCTCTTTCCCAAAACAATGTAAAGAGGGCAGTCCAGGGAAGGATTATAGGAAACTGGAAGCACAGAGAAACCTGGTAAGGACAGCAGACAAGTATGCCATAGACAAGGGATGAGTTACATTGGGAGCTAGGAGAAGGGATTGCCAGCCAGGCGTTTAAGTCCTACTTCAGATGTACAAGTCTACATTGCTGAGATTCTGTGTATTTGGTTTTACCACCTACAAAAGTAACAGTTCACAAGGCCACGGGAGAGAAACTGGGTTATAGATTGTAAAATCTTACCCATCTATGTACACTTGTTTCTTTCTCTCTTCCCTTGCTTATTTCCTTTCTTTGTTCCTTCCTTTCTTCCTTCCTTGTGACAGTCTTTGACTAAGTATCCAAGAATGTCATTGAACTCCTGCCTCTACTTTCCAAGTGCTGGGAATGTAAGCCTGCATCCCTATATTCAGTTTATGTGGTGCTGAAGATGGGAACCAGGCAAACATTCTACTACCTGGACTGCATACTCAGCCACACCAGGCACACACACACACACACACACACACACACACACACACACACACACACACACACACACACACACACCTTGATATAAACACTGTTAATATATGGGGTTAATTGTCTTTGTCATTGTATTATGAAATATACTACAATTCATAAGGTCTATAGGGGACAGATAATCTATTCTGATCTGATCAGATACCATAAAATAGTTTCTGGCCACACTGTGCAGAGTGTGCCTGACCTCCTAAGCTATCAGGGTTATGCCTGACTAGTGCTTGGATGGGATAATCCACAAGAAAAGAAGGGAGAGTTAGTTAATAGAGAGATGGACAAAAATGTGAGCACAGGGTTGGCTAGATAGGGGGATAAATAAATAAATAATTGGTTGCCAGTACTGATAGCCATTGTACAGAAATAACATTTTTTGACATTAAGACACATAAAATGTGTGAAAGAATCAAGGAATAAGAAACAATGTAAACTAAGTATCTGGTTTTTCCAAAATTGAACATGGGAATGAAATGATGTAGAAATGCAGCCTAGCTCTCCCTTGACCACAAAAAACCTAGAAGTTAAAACAGCCCTAAACACCTTAAATTCCAAACACGGTCCCCTGGCTGCAAATAGGTGAAAGATCACATTCTTTGCTGTACTCACAGGAACTGTGAGTACTTGAGCTTTGTTGCCCCACCCAGGAACCTGCAGGAATGCAAACCTCTGGGGCTATAGGAAACTGATTGTTCTGTTAAGCAAGAGTTTGGATGGTTTAAACTGATTGGTCCTCACAGCACTGTCTCTGGATGCTATGAGATGATTGGTTTAAAATGTGCAGGCTTTCCTGTAATCCTATAAAAGCTACCTTACTTCCCCCCGGGTGGTACTTAGTCTTCTGGCCCTGCATGGTACATGACTGTGGACCCCAGTGTACTTGGAATATAAAAAACCTCATGCTTTTATACCAAGACCGCTTCTAGTGAGTGATTTGGGGGGGACGCCTTTCCTGACATGGAGCATGAAGGTCCCTGTTCTGTGGGTCTTTCAGGAACCACTAAGCAAAGGAAGGAAAAGAGCAAAGGGAAGTCAGTCTTACCAGTGTAGGAAGGGCCTTGGTGGTGCCTAAAGACTTTGGACATTAGCCCATAGACATTGAGGAGCCTGGGCCATGACGTCCAGCAGAAGCCAGAAGGAGATGAAAGCAATTGTACAAGAATATACCACATTAATGCCTTTTTTTATATGTAGGCACTGGAGATCAAACTCTGGTCCTCCTGTTTGCCCAGGAAATATTTTACAAACTGAGTTCCATGATGGGTTCCACCCTGGATTAATTAATAAGCCTTGGGTTCCTATTAGAGTGCAAAGGCTCAAATGCTGTATGTAAGTACACTTGAGCTGGGTCTTCTGGAAGGGACAGGGAAGTCTGTTCTCATTGTAGCCTAAGTGGTGCAGTCAACAGGAGGCCTGGCAGAAATATGGAGTGGCCAAGCAAAAATGGAATGGCAAAGCTGGGGCAGAGATATGATGAAGAAAAAAGGGAGATGGGAAGGTGCAGGAGTCACAGGCCCAGGATTTTAGAGTACTGGGAGACAGAGTAGTGAGAAGGGAGCAGACCAGGGCAAATGGCCCGCTGAGGTGATGGAGAAAGTGAATTTGATAATGGCTTGTTTCAGACAGCTCCACTTTATTGCATGGCTCTGAATATACTCTCTGTCTTCTAGCATTAATGGAGCCAATTCTTTTCTCAAATAGCAGTGATGAGCAGGGCATGATACTAAAAAGAATACAATGGTGAAATCTCCTATCCACAAGTATTTACATTTGATCCTCCTAGCTGAGGGTAGTAAGCAAGGATTGGGTGTCCTCTTCAGCAAATGGTGTGCTGAGTGTCTGCATCCAGCCCCAAACCACTACTTCTACAGCCATCTCCCAAACACAGCATGAGCATGTGCACTCAAACATGAATATGTGGTCTTACCATTCAACAGGTTAATCAGACTAGTGTCCATGTGCCCCTACTGCCTCTAGGACACAGTTTTCAATTGTGCAGTGTCTTAGTTAGGGCTTGTATTGCTGCTATGAAACACTATGACAAAAAAGCAAGTTAGAGAGGAAAAGGGTCATTTGGCTTATACTTCATCATTGCTGTTCATTGAAGAAGGAGGCCAGGATAGGAATTCAAACAGGTCAGGAAAATGGGTGCAGGAGCTGATGCAGAATCCATGGGTGGTGACACTTACTGACTTGTTCCTCATGGTTTGCTCATCCTTCTTTCTTATAGAACCCAGAACCACCAGCCCAGGGCTGGGTACTCTCACATCAGTCACTAATTCAGAAAATGTCCCATAAGCCTGCCTACAGCCTCGTCTTATGTAGGCATTTTCTTAACTGAGGCTCCTTCCTCTCAGATGAATTTAGCTTGTGTCAAGTTTGTACCCTTATGGAAATGAATTCTCTACCTCCTGTTCTTGATTCCCTTCCCATAATCTTTGTCCCAATTTCAAATTTGTTGTTGTGACAAAAAAGCAAAACAGGAGAAGAAATGGCTTATTGGATTTATGATACCTTGTTAGAGTCCTTCATTTTGTGGAAATCAAGACAAAAATTCAAGCAGGCAGTCACATCTCATCCATAGTAAAAGGCAAAAAAAGGAATTAACAAATCCCTGTTTGTTGGCTATCTCAATTTGATCTCCCCACTCTATACAGTAAAGGTCCCCATGACTAGGGACTGCCCTGGGTTAATTATGAATTCCCAATAGACATGCCCACTGGCCAACCAAATGTTGACATTCCTTCAGTGAAACGTTCGTCCTGGGCAACCCTCACTTATATCAATTGGACATTTAAAATTAACCAGAACAGTCCTTTCTCATGCACTATATCATCTGATTTTTTTCCATATGTGTCAAGCTAAGTAATAAATGAGTTGTTTAGCTGGAAGACCTGAGGTCCACATTTGTCCATTGATTTTCCCTTAATTGTTTTCTACAAACTCCAGCTGATAACCTGCTTCTCTGTGAAGACTCTCCTGAAAATGTCACACAGCTGAGAAGTCTTTGGGAAATATAAGATATTATGTATTACAGTCACTAGATGATGAATTATTTGAGGTTGGAGGACAGCCATTAATATCAAGCACAAAGCAGGTGTTCAGTGTCGTTGAATTATAGTGAAAGAATAGAAGAAACAGTGTCTGTGCCCCTGGACTTATGTTCAGGAAGTATTTTCCTATACCAATTTGTTCAAGGGTACCTCCTACTTTCTCTTCTAAGAGGTTCAATGTGGCTGGATTGATGTTGATGTCTATGATCCATTTGGGTTTGATTTTTGTACATGGCGACAGACATCGGTCTATCTGCAGTCTTCTACACACCCTCATCCCATTGTTTATAGCAGCACTATTTCTAATAGCAAGAACCGGGAAGCAACCTAGATGCCCCTCAATTGAGGAATGGTTAATGAAGATGTGGCACATCTACACAATCGAATACTACTCTGCAGAAAAAAATAATGGCGTCTTGAAATTCGCAGGCATGTGGATGGCACTTGAGGAAACCATCCTGAATGAGGTAACCCAGTCACAAAAAGAGGAACACAGTATGTACTAACTCATATATGGATATTAGACATAGATCAAAGGATCACCAGCTCATAATTCACCAGAGGGACAGGGATACAAGGTGTTATCTAAGAGATTCGTATAATGTCCCTCACAGAACCGGGAAGGGACAAGTCCCCCCCCCAGAGCAAAGTTGAAGGGTGGGGAAGCGAATGGAGAGAGAAGTAGGAGAAAAAATGGGTGAGGAAAGGAAAACATGTGCAACCAGTAGGATTGAGCCCGGTTAGGAGTAGAAGACAGGAAAGAGAGAGAGAGAGAGAACATAAAAGAGGGAGCCATTATTGGTTTGAAGATTAAATTGAACACAAAGAAAGGTCTAGAGAACTACAAGATTATTGCCAACAAACAATTTGAGCTTCCATGGAAAGTTTCCATAAATGCCCTTCCTGGAGATTGAGATCAACAACTAACTTATCCATGAAGCCCTCAACTAATGCCTGTTGGAAACAGGAGCAAACATCCATACATAAACACTGAGTTGAAGTAGAACCCAGATGCAGATGGAGCGGACCAGACCAGGCTGCAGAAACATATTGAGACAGCTTACCTGAGCAAGGAGGACGTAACGGGCCACAAGACTGATAGCTGGGAAGCCAGCATGGGACTGACACTGGCGCCTCTCAATATGGGTCTCAGCCAGAAGGAATGAGTAATCTAAGAGACCTCAGACAGTGGAGCCAGGATGTATCCCTGGTGCACAAAATGACCTTGGAACACATCCTCCATGGAGGGATAACTGCCTTAATCTAGAGACAGGAGAGAATTCCTAGTCCCTAATTCCCATGACCTGCCAGATCTACATGACCCCAACTGGATGGCATTCCCCTACATATGGAATTGTGGTGGGGGGATGGGAGGGGAGTGTGTTTAGAGTGCATTGAGTGGGCAAAGAGGGTAAAAGTGAGGGAAGGAGAAAAGGAGGGAGCTATGGAGGGAGGGAGGGAGAGGGAACTCTGATCGGATATGTAAATAATTAATAATAATAATAATAAAATAATAATAAAAATGCTTTGACTCCAAAATTTAAGTTCAAGGACAAGTTACTGAGGAAAAGGATTTCTATTTTTGTTTCCAATGAAACTGAAAAGCTGTGGATTCCTTCCAGACTAATGTGGTTTGATCAAGCCAGACTAACAGAAAAAGAGTACCAGCTGATCCTACATTCAAAACAGCTGGATAAAGCAGCCTTACAGACTACAGCCAAGATTTCTGCAACTTCTTAGAATCCCTCATGACAGTGCCACTTACCAACAGGTAATAGTTTGGAAAGAATGACGCCCAGATTCCCAAATATTGTCTATAAATATTTGTTTTCATTTAAACTGACATGGTTATATAAAATAAAATAAAAGAATAGAAGAAACAGTGTGTGTGTGTGTGTGTGTGTGTGTGTGTGTGTGTGTGTGTATGTGTGTGTGTGCATTTAATTAATATATAACCTTCAAGAAAACAAAGGGCTTGCTGAATTCTCCTTTTGGATATCAACCTAATTTCCACTGGGATCTCCTTGAGATAATGGAGGCACGGCACGTGTTAGTGAAGTGGAATGGCAGTAAGGAAACCTAAATTACCTAACACAGTAGCTAGAGGCCAGACCTATGAGTTTGGCATCCTGGTGTAAGACAACAGCATCCATGGTAGTGTGGTAATACATGTGTAATTTCAGTATGTTAAGCTGGGATAGCCTTGAGCTTGCAGTTACAATGAGTACAAGTGGAGCATGGAATTCATAGTGAAACCCTGTCTCAAAAAGAGGAAAGAAAGATGATGATACCATTCAATTCCCTCCCTTTCATTGTTATTGGTGCCTAGGAAATTATGCCTGAGGCAGGGATAACCTCTCTCTTGTATGCTTTCCCACAATTTGCCATAAATTCTTCAAGATTTAGCTCATGTCCTCAATCATACCGGGGTGATAAAAATCTCGTCTAACAGAGAAAATGAGGCAGGCCAGAAGGAATATCCAACTGGCAAAATGGTTCCTGCTGTGTTTAGAATCAGGGAATCTGCCAAGCACAGGGGACAGAGTCCCCCAGGACCTGCTGTCCTTTGGTCATAAACTAAGGGTAAGTACTGCAGTCTAGATCCCTCTGAAGAAGGCCTTTTATAGGTCAGTGTTGAAAATATGAATCTCATGAGGTTAGATTAATCTCTTTGTTATTAAAACCATTAAGAATGAACTAATGGCTTCTTAAAACTATGAACAAAAATGAAACAACCCCATTCACAGGTGAGAGAATGATGTAGAGAAAGCAATGCCATATGGGAGATGAGAGACTGTATATTCTGTGCTTCAGTCTACACCTCTCCAGGAGTGATGGGGCTAAGCCTCCTTTGTAACTTCTCACGAATTCTTATTGACCTCTACTATCTGGTGAGGCGAAACATTGGGAAAGTTTACGAAAGACCAGCCCCTGCCAACAATGATGCAGTTGACCCCTACCTAGACATTTGCAGGAGGAATGATACAAGAGGAATGACAAAGTATGAGCAGGAGGCCTGCTACACCAACCACAAAACCCCAACTTGTTTCTGAAGTAAGGCAGTTAGCTGGTTTAAGTTAAGAACTCCAAACTGAATATTAGCATTCAGGTAGGGCATTCTGCATAGATAGAGCTTGGAAGATCCTTCCTCTAAGATGGTTAACAGTCTCTCTGTTGGCAGCAGACTGAGCTATAGCAATCCCTGCAAAAGCGGCAGCAGGCGGCAGCACAGCAATGGCAGAAAAGTATCGCAGCAGTAATACCAAAGTCCCTTCTTGGTGGTAGAGGATAATTTCTGGTATCCCATGTCACTTGTCCATCACCATGGGGGCGAGGACAGGAACTCGAATAACCAGGGCACCGGCTTCTGTCCGGGGCCAGCAGTTGCTCAGAAAGCAGGTTCTGCAAGAACAATTGAGAAATTCTCCCTCCCACAAGGACCCATTAAAGGTGTAGCACAGTGTCCCCAAGGAAAGTGCCTAGGCAAGTCATAATTTTGGGGGGAGCTTCCAGCATAAGGGGCCATGTATTAGCATTTTCCTGTTCCCCCTGGAAATTTATGATATAGGACCACTCTAAGTCCTAAGCAATTGCTCATACTGGTATTGGAGTGAAAATCAGCAATAGATGCATTACTCAAAGCTATGCTTGACACTTTGAATGACCCATTAGGCAATTGAGAATCATTAAGCATTCTCTGGAAGCAAAGTCTCCCCTGTGTCAGGAAGGTCAAATTACTCAGTAATGAAGTTTCCAGCCACCCATTGGCAGTCAGTAGTCCCAGGGCATGTTCTCTCCTGACTAACTAGCATCAGGACGTTGGGGTTCCCCATCAAGGCCCAAACCTTCTGTCCCTCCATGGGCCAGTGATTCCAGTAAAGCAGGAGTAGATTCATATTCAATATCCACAGGGTAAACATGTCATTCTGGTATCCAAATAGGTTTCACAGTTCCTGGGGGAAAAACACAAACAGCCCCTAGGACCCTAGCTAATAGGGTGTGGGCAGTTGTCATTTTCCTGTAATTATATCTTTCCACCTAACCCATCCCAACATTTCAGAGGGTTTATTCCAATGTATCTTCATGGCAGACAAGTTATTTTTATCTAGAGTTAAGAAATTTAAAATATAAAGTACGACAGATAATTGAGAATTGGGGGAGGTCGTATATTCCCCCTTCATGAGTGTGTTCCACGATGGCTTGTCCCATAGGGTTATGTGGGATGCCAAATAAGTGATTAATATAATGTTCCTTGCAGAAGGAAGCGAAGCAATGGCTAGCATATGCAGAGCCATTGTCTGTTTTCATGATATAAGGAATACCCATATAAGCAAAGTCCTATAAACAATGAGAGATGACATCTTTAATCTTTTCTCCAGAGTGTAGAGACACAAAATCCACCTTAGATTTTGTATCTATAGAATCATGCATGTTTTAATTTTTTGCTTGAGTCAGATGGGTGATATCCATTTGTCAAAGGTTGTTAGCCCTTAGTCCCAGGGGATTGACTCCCTCATTGCGGGAATTATGATAAGGAGCATAATTAGGGAATCAAGAAGTATTCTGAGTGGCAACAGGCAAGGAACAGTTAGTATGAAATTTAAGAGAATGTGCATTTAGCTCATGAAGCTGTCGAGGTTGTTGCTCCTCTGTGAACATGACTATTGCTGGCCGAGTTAAAGAATGAGGAAGTGGATTGCCCTCTCAAGCGGTCATGGGAGGCCTGTATGGGCACATATGTACCCCACAAATGCCGGGTGTATCTCCTGCCAGATAAAATGTTGAAGCTTAACTAGAAGAGAATGAACTTGGGAGGTGGGAAGGATATATGGAGAAGTCCATTAGGCTTTACAATATTAGCAACATAAATGCTATCAGTATATAGACTAAAAGATTCTTTATCAAACAACTGAAAGGCCATTATGTAAGCAAGGAATTCAGCAGCCTGGGCGGACATTTGCCCTGTAGGTGTCCTCTTTGCATTTGACTAGAATCTACTACAGCAAAACCCTGAGAGGAGCCATCTATAAACACTGAGTGAATTCCCTGAAGGGGGGCCTCCTTTATAAACTTAGAAAAAATTACAGGGTGCTGTCTAAATAAAGACAGCAAGGTGCTATTTGAGTAGTGGTTATCAAATTTAGCTCCTATAGATGTGATAAAGACTGTCCATCCATCATGAGAAGTCTGTAAATGTTCAACTTCTTCCTTATCTTAGGGGAGAATAATCTTTTCAGGGGGATTTCCAAAGGTTTAGATGCGAAATTTATGCACTTTCCATAACAATTGTAATATCAAATCATAATAGGGGGACACTACCTTCGTAGGGGAGTCAGACAAATGAAACAAATGTATAGGATCATTTTGCCAAAAAACAGCATTGGGTGAAAAACTGGAAGAAAGTACATCCCTAACAGGATATTCATAATCTAGGCAGCAAAGAAAGGCTTTTTAATAATGATTGGATGGTATCCTTGGCCTCCCGTGTAATTTGTCTGGAAGAGCTTGGGGCTGGATCCCCTGGAAGAATACCATGAAGTGGTCTAAGCTCCCCTGTTTTAATAGAAAGAGAGGGGCAGATCCATTGTACATCTTCCAAAATCTTTTGCCAATCATGAAGAGTTTTCTAAATTTGAACAATCAATTTGAAGCCTTTGAAGCCAGAGGCCGGTCTATTGGATTTGATGGCCTAGATAGGTGTAAGGAGGTTTTATTTTTTGAAACTTCTCAGGGCCAAAATAAATCCATGAGCCTCCAGGAGCTCCTGCAATTTAGCAAATGCTTCAAGACATCTCCCAGCAGGCACTGCCAGTAGAATATCATCCATATAATGGATAATGTAAAGATCAGAAAACTTGCACTTGTCTTTAGGAATAGCCATGGGTGAGGGCAAGAAGGGATGAAGAGATCCCATAGCCTGCATTGTTGCCTTAATGCACCTCAGATCCTGGAGCAATCTCCATTTTCCTGAAGCCATTTTAATCACAAACATAGGGGAAATCCAGGGAGAGGTGGAGGGGACCACATGTCATGCCTCTAATTGTTCTTGAACTAGCTGTGAAGCCATGAGAAGTTTTTTTTGTGGTTAAGGGCCACCATTCCATCCACATTGGATGTCAGTAGTCCATGTAATTGGTATGAGGACTGGCAGCTCAACAGAGACCCTTATTAAAAATGGCCAAATCCTTTTCTATCACTTGTAGTCTGGGTGTCTAATGGGAGAGTGGCCACAAAGCGAACTTCTCCTTATCTAGCCCTTGTCCTTTGTCCCATCCAATTTTACATATCACCTGGAGAGCTTTGTTTCATGTTGTTGTGCCTTGGGCAAGGGTTTCGGTAGTACAGATAACTCCCATCTCTTGCAAGAGATCTCATCCTCACAAATTAGTGGGGACACCATCCAGGATATAGGACTGGAAGTAACCTGAATGGCCGTCTGTTTTTGTCAGCCTATCAGCTGACTCATTACCTTCTGCCAGTGTGCCAAGAAGGTTTGAATGAGCTCAAAGTGGCCCACAAAGCATGGTGCCATTCTTTGATGAATGGCACATTGAATTTGCACAAACAGTCATTTAACCTGATTATTACTAGTTCCAATGTAGGGAACCATCTCTATAACTTGAAGTGATCAGATAACAAAATGACTATCAACATATGAGTTAAATGAAGCATTCATTAGAAGCTGAAAAACAATTGCAACAGTTCCTAATTCATATACCTTAGCAGAACCTGGATCTGTCTGTACTACATATTCCTTTCCATCAATAACATAGGCTGCTTTTCCATTAGAAGAACCATCAGTAAAAACTAACACAGAATTTTTAACAGGATTACTCCTTAAAATTTTAGGGAATACAAAAGGATGCATTAAAAAAGTTGCAACAGTCTATGAGCTAGAAACTGATTATCAATTTTTCCCAAAAAACTGAGTAAAAGCAATTGTCCATGAATCACTATTTTGAAATAACCAATCAACTTGCTGTTTGTTATAGAGAACATGAATTACATTTGGTTTCCTGCCAAAATATCTTCTAGACTCCATATGGCATTTTTGTACTACATAAGCTAAAGCTTTAACAAACGGATTTAACACTTTGGCTGAGGAAACAGGTAAATGCAACCTTAAAAATGGTCCCCCTTGCCATAAGTCAGAAGTCAGACTATGTTGTGTGGGAAGCACATAAGCCTCTCATGGTTTCACATAGTCAATATAGCATATCTGCTGATGTTGTATTGCATTCTCCAATTGTAAGAGAACTTTTCTACTCTCTTCAGTTAGCTGTCTAGGTGAGTTTGGATCACAATCTCCTTTTAGGATATTGCTGAAAGGTTTCAAATCGCCAGTAGGTGCTTTTAAAAAAAAAAGGATATAACCACTGGAGTATTTCCTAATAAATTGTGAAAATCATTCAATGATCATAAGCTATCTTTTCTAATTTCTAATTTGTGAGGCCTAATTTCTTTTGGAGGTTTTTACCTCATTTTTAAGTCCCAAATACTTTTGAAAGCTTTTTCGTCTCTGTCTTGTAAAGCTTTAATTAGCAGACATGGTTGCATTTTTAGGTGATGCCTAACAGGGCTGCAGTTTCCTGAGGCTTTTTTTCAATAGCTTTACTCAATTCTTATATTAACCTGCATTCTTTTAATTTCTGTTTTAACCACCAAAATTTAGGAAGATTTCTGTATTATCTCCTCTGCTGAACTCTTTTGAACCATCCATACAGCATTCTCTGGCTCTCAGGCCATGTTGGCTTTGACCATTTCATGCTTTCTCACTCTGCAAGACAGCCATGGGAAATGCACATCTCCAACCTTTTCAATTAAGACAGTGAACTGATGTCTCTCTTTCTTTTTTTCTACTATATCCCAAGCAATTCAAGAACTACTTATTGTTAGAATTCACACATTCACAATCACACTTCAAACACTCATGTCTGGCCACACCATACATATAGAACATACATACATCTTTCAGCTCTCCTTTTGTTAGACCAAGATTAGCTTGTTGAAATAGAACATCTCTAACTGAAATCTCTTGTAATGCAGCTGTTGTATCTCAACCTTGAATTATGAACATCCAAAATCTGAACCAATCACAACATATGTCACTTTTTTTCTCTCTTTTTTTTCTTTTTTATGAGGGCTTAAAACACTTTCTGACAGGCTGTTTTAATGTTTCCTTTCTTTTGGCTGGGGAGTAGCCACAGCAGTAGCCCCTAAAGCAGCAGGCATCTAGGTATCATCCTGCATTGATATCTCAGCCCGGTTTAGCCCACGGCAGCTCATCTATGACTGCAGCTTTTTGAAAATCAAGCAATCACCATTGTACCAGCTCTGGGTTCCTACTGACCTAGTGCATAAGCCGAGCCACCCCTTTCATTCCCCGAGCCCTGGTGCAGCTCTGAGACAGCTATGGTGGTGGCTTTAAGGAAGGTGCCTCTCCTTGGAAAGGACCTGTCTTTCCTTGAACATACAATCTTTCTCTGATCTGCAGGGGCAGCCAGTGTCTTTTTCGATAACCTCTTGGGCTCGTCTTCCTCAATTTCCAACTCAGAACAAATTAACAATAACTGTGGAATCTCTGTCTCCTGCATCTCTTTTAAAATATCTTTAATAGCCTGTTGAATGGAATTTAAAAAGCCTATAAGAGTTTCTGTTTTACTGCAGTTTCCTGTTCCTCTAGATGTTCCTTTAATTGAAATTCTAATTCAAACTTTCTGGTTGTATTCCCCATCTCTCATTTTCCTATTTATTTATTTACTTATTTACCCCAATATGTCCCAGCTAGCACAAGGGATCACCCCATCTATTTACCTCACTTTCAGAATATTGGTGGGGACCTTCAATTGCTGTGCCTTCATGGGGTGGAGGTGGGGAAAAGGGCGAGCTACTGAAGATACTGTAGAGTGTGTGAAGATTGATAACACAGGACTCTTGCTTGATATTAAGAAAGCTCTTATTTATTATTTTACACTGGGGGCTGGCACATATACCCTGGGAACAGATGGAGGAGGGGGAAACAGAGGGGGGGCAGTTAGTCAAATCAGGTTCCAAGGACCTGTTAGGGCACTTGCAGGTGCTTGACTCAAGGTTGCTGAGAAAAAAGTTATACCTTGACTCAATAAGCCAGCTTTTCTTTTCCAAGGCTTACAGCTGCCTGCCCAGAAGGATGCAGGGGGAAGTGAATTCTTAGCCAAGGTCTTAGTTCCTATATAACCAGGAAAGTGGTGCGACCTAGATCAGGCAGCTCTCCTAACAGAAGGCATGTGTAAAAGAGGATTGATGATTGAGGGCTATTCAAAGAAGTGAAAAGTCTGTCACTCTGTTTCTCCCTTTTACTTTATTTTCTGTTTTAAATTTCATCTCTTGTGTGTGTGTGTGTGTGTGTGTGTGTGTGTGTGTGTATGTGTGTATATAATGTGTATATGTAAGTATAGGTGCCTGTGGAATTCAAAAGAGGAGTTTTAGCCAGTTGTGAGACTCTGAACTTCGAATGAGTCACTTTTTTTTTTTTTTTTGATATGAGTCACTTTATGTTGCTGTGATAACATATCCATGACCCAGGGCAACATTTGGAGGTTTATTTGAATTTATGATTCCAGAGGGGTAAGAGTCCATCATAGCATGTAAGGGACACACTGCAGTAGGCCTAGGTGTAGAGAAAGGAAACTGAGGTTTCACATCTTCAAACATAAGCTCAAAACCGAAAGCAAGGAAATGATGTGAAGCTTTTACTCTCAGAGCCTTTTCTCAGTGTTATACTTCCTCCATCAAGGGTGCACTACCTAAACCTCTTCCAAACAATGCCACCAACTGAGATTTAAGTGTTCACATACCCAAGCCTAGGGGCAACATTTCTCATATATGCCAGCATGAAGTCCGGTCTTCTTTAAGAGCAGTATATGCTCTAAACTGCAGAGCCATCTGCCTAGCCCCAAGTCCTTCATTCTTCAACTTATATTACGGCAATTTTGGATGGAGTCATTCTACTGTGATGAATTAATTCTATTGTCACACTAAGCCAAAGTTTGAAGTGACATGGGTGTAGCACCGTCTGTGAGAAAAAAGTTATGGAAAAGAAATTCTGGAATGTCCCTATGACGCAACTCTAGGCAATTGTTAAAAGAAATGTGATAGTAAATGACAGCAAGTATAGTGACGTACACTTTTAATCCCAGAACTCTATAGGCAGAGGCAGGCAAATGTTGGAGTTGAAGGTTAGCCTGGTCCACACGGTTCCAGAATAGCCAGGGCTACATAGAGAAAATCCTGTCCCCAAAATACAAAACAAAACAAAAGAATAACAAACAACAGTACCCCCCAAAAAAAAAACAAATTGAAAAACATCATTGCTGTATGTAGAGAAGTAAGAGAATATGTATTTTGTGCAGCAAAAGGAGTAGATTGTAGTCAGAGAATTAGTATTTAGCTCTACATTCACCCCTTCAGATATTTTCTTATGAAATAAGAGTTCAAACACAGAGTCTTTATGTTCCATATTCTTTTGTCTCAAGTGTCCATCTTTGTTTCTACTGATGGAAGTTATTTAAGCAGGAAGTAAAGTGGGAAAGAGGCATCAACCTATTAACTTCCAGGGTCATTTACATGGGCTTCACTGCCAGCAACAGTAGTTATACACTAGTGGGTGCCAAAAGACTAGTGGAGATATGGCTTCATGGTCTCCCTGGACAGTTACAGCAGTGATAGCCATGAAGAAAGATTGTTGAGGCTCTGAGAAAAGGGACTTCCCTTTTGATTCAGTTGTAATATGTCCTTATTCACTCCCTCCCACAACATATCTAGAATCACTTCTGTGCCTTTGACTGTTCTAGTCTCATTTTTTGTCACTGTGAAAAGATATTCTGATAAAAATCAACTAGGGGAAGAAAGGCTTTATTTAGCTTATATTTCCAGGTCACACTCATTATTGAGGGAAATCAAGGCAGGAACCCAAAGGAAGGCCTTCTTAATAGCCTGCACAGAATTACTTGTGATGAAAGAACTCGTGTATAGTTAGAGAAATTAAATAAAAACCATGGAAGATACTGCTTCCAGGCTCATGTTTAGCTTTCTTTTCTAAAGAATTTAGGACTATCTGCCTACAGGATGGTATTGCCCATAGTAGGCTGGGCTTTCCATACATCTGTTTTCAGTGAAGACAAACCCCCATGGACATGTTTACCGGTCAATCTGATCGAGGCAATGCCTCAATGAAGATCCTCTTCACAGATAATTCTAGGGCATGTCAGTTTGACACTTAAAGCTAAATAGACATCACCAACAAGCATTTATGAACATACATTGTAGCTTCATATCCTGACATACCTTTACACATTTAAAACCTTTCTAGAAAATCCCAAATGATAATGATTATTCCATGGAAGAAAACAAGATCATTAGGGACAAAATCTGATGAAGACTTTTCCTCAGATGCCATTTTGTACCCTTTCAGTTTTTCTTTTTTCCAAACAAAAACTTTCTCACAGCATTCACTATCACCTATCAAAACAATAGGAATAAAATTTTCAGACTGTGTTTCCAACAGAAGACACGTTTAAAAATATTTCACACCCCAAATTCTCTCAATGTGACGATTTATAGTTGGAAATGATCTGGAGCAGATAATATTATCTTCATTTAGCAAGATTCTCCTAAGACATTTTCTTGACTTTTTTTAAGAATGAATCTCTCCCGCATCACCTAATGCAATGTGCATGTACTCGCCAAAACCTACAGTACAACCCTCTCTTGAGTATCCATCTGCTTACACAGCCACACCCAAAACCAAGACCTATTTTTCAAGTTTGTGAATATGACGGTGATGGGCTACACCTGCCAGCCCTGATGAGGAACACCATGGTAGAAAACACAAAGACCACATGAATAGGAAGGCCACTGACACCAGCCTAGGCTAGTATACCAGGCAAAACTCTCAATCACTATAGACATAGAAAACAACATATACAATGCCACACCCAGATTTTCAAAGTATGTATCTACAAATCCAATCCTACAGAAATTTCTGGAAGGAAAACTCCAACCCAAAGAAATTAACTATGCTCACAAAGACATAGGCAACAGTTAATCCCACTTCACCAGAACCCAAGGGTAAAGCAGGACAAATATATTCACAATATCCCTGCCAACAACAAATCTAAAACAAATCAGCATTAACAATCAATGGTTTTTACTCACCCTCAACATTAATGCTCTTAACTCCTTGTTTGTTCAATATGTTAGAGGACCCAGCAGGAGGAAGAAGAGTTCCAGAGCAAGATTGGTCATTGAAGACATCTTTTTGTGTGTGTGTGTTCTAACTATTGTATTATATGTGTATTTTATTCATGTCAATCCCCCCTCCTCTGTCTCTCTCTCTCTCTCTCTCTCTCTGTGTGTGTGTGTGTGTGTGTGTGTGTGTGTGTGTGTGTGTTTGGACAATGCCACGTTTTTTTTGGGGGGGGGGTGATATCTTTCTAGATCCTCTAAAGTGCCTGACATATTTTATAAGTAGTAGTAGTAGTAAGACAATACATTATGTAAATACATTTTTTGTTAAGATTCATTTGAAATAATGTTTGGGAAGAAATAGGTTAAGCCCTCCACAGTTGACCAAATTGTGTTTATTCCGAAGTTTCTTTCTCGTAGAAACGTAGAGCTGTAAGTCACTACTCCAAATGTGGGCAAGAAACCACTTTCCCATCCAGTTTGGCTTTCCTGTGTACATAGTATATACAAAGGACAAAGGCGTCCTATTCACAACACCTAGTCACTCTAGATGTTAAAAAGGTTGCCAGTGTATGACAAAGTAGAAGTAGTAGAACATATTTTGTACTTTTGTGTTAAAATTGTTCTTTCTATGTTAAGAATTTTTAATTATTACTGTTACAGGTGTGCTGTTTACTGGACTGCTGTGTACATAGTGGACAACAGTCCTTACTTGAAACATCTGGTCTTTCTAGATGTTTAGAAGTACCCAACATATGTTAAATGTAGAGGTAGTAAAATATCACTTTGTAAATATCTTTTTGCTAGAATTATGTGAGTAGTGCTGTCTGTACTTTGCTTAGTGCTGTAGAGAGGAAGGGCTGGGAGGCAGGGAGGTCATGTGCTAGTGTGTTTATATGTGACCTTTTCAGATGCCCTTTCTGTATATTTGCATTTTGTTTTGCTGTGTGTATACTGCATACAGTGGACAAATATTTCTAAAATTTTCAGCTTCTAGTCTCTAAATGTTAAAGAGGTTGCCATTGTAAGACAAAACAGTAAAATTAGCACATTGTGTACACTGTTAAAATTTATAGGAAAGATTGCTCTGTAAATAACTTGTGGGATATGAATTTGTTCAGCAATTTCTAAGCATTACATATCTCGATATTTGTCTACTGGTTTGAGGGCAAAGAGAAGGGAGAAAAGAAAGTGGGTCAAAAACCCAGATGGTTAAATTTAGAAAATGCCTCAGATCATAACCATTGCTTTACATAGTTTTATTCACTAGTGCATTGTGAATAGCAGATAAGGTCTTACATGAATTACCTAGTATTTCTAGATATTTTTAAAGTGCTTGGTACATTTAAAAATAGAAGTAGTAGAATAAAACTTTGTGTACATGGTTTTGAAAAAATGGAGATATGATGTTTAGCAATAGAATTGCTAACCCACCTATGAGAACAGTACCAAATGTACTTGTTCAGTGGATTGAGGAGGTGGGGAGGAAGAAAGTGCAAAATGATTCCCTTTGTGTGCTAGATAGATCCTTTTAGCTTACCCATCACCCTGTATGTTATATACATTTCATTTAACTTTGCTATATTGTACATATTGGACAAAGAGGTCCTGATTTTATGATACCTAGTTTTAGGCATTAAAGAGGTTGCTGATGTATAACAAAAGAAGAGTTAGTAAGCTAGCACATTGTGTATACTCTGTTAAAAGTCACAGCAAGGCTGTCTTCTGAAAGGAGATGTGTATCATCCCAATGGCAGGTGCCTATGTCAGCGTGACACAGGAGAAGGGCTGGTGCAAAAGGAGGCAAGAGACCAAAATGCTCTCAGCAGAAGACACTTTGAGTTCTAACCATTGTTACGTGTGTGTGGTTTCAACACTTTTCTGTATATAGGGGCACATTTATGTCCTCATCTGAAACACCTAGCCCTTCTAGGTTTTTAGAAGTACACAAAGTATGTTAAAGGTAGTTGTAGTAAATAATACACGTTGTAGATTATCCTGTTTAAACTTCTCATGAATTGTTCTCTTTTGGAAATGGAATGCTAAAACTACTTCTGAGCAGTATATACTTGTGCTGGTTTGGGAGGGAGAAAGAAAGAAAGCATATGAAGTGCCTAATACTAATGTCAGTTTTGGTAATGCAAGATTAGCCATTATCCCATTTATCTGTGCATCTTATTTGTGCAATGCATGGTATATGCAGAAGTCAGGCAAGTCTTAGTCTTTGTAGGTGGTGAAGAGGCTGCCAGTGTATGACAAAGTAGAATTAATGAAAAGACATGTTTTAAAGTTGTGTTAAAATTCATAGAAAAAAACCTTAAAACCACTTAGGAAGTGAAATTATTAATAATCCCACAAAAAAGTTACATAAAACTGACCCCTGAGTTGAGAGAAGGGAGAGGTTCTAGGCCAGAACATTGCTATTTATACATGCAGTTTATTTACTGTACTGCGCTGTACTTATGCTGGTGAAACAGAAGTGTTATTGGAAACATCTAGTCTTTAGACTTTTAGTGCATAATACACTTTGTGTGGTAATGCACACCTTTAATCCCAGGTTGAGGCAGGTGGATCTTGTGAGTTACTGCAGGCCAGCCAGGACTACATAGACTCTGTCTCAAAACAGTCAGAAAATGTGCAGAATGGACTTGTGAGGGCTCAGCAGGTAAAGGCGCTTGCCACCCAGCTGGTGGCCTGAGTAATCTATGTCCAGGGTCTACATCATAAAAGGAGAAAACTGATTCACAAACTGTCTGATGGCCTCCATACAGGTACAGTGGCATGCATGTGCCCACATGTACTAATCAATAATTGTAAAAAATGCACATTGTAAAGAATAGAAGGTTAACACCTTTTAAGGATTATTTCATAAGAATGGTTGGGGGTGGAACTGTTAAACTTTGTTTTTGAGCAGATACTGTTACCAGGTGGTGGATAGGGGAAAAATAGTGCAGAGCAACGCACTGTGCCTATGGGTTGGTTCCACTGTCTGCCATTGTTCAGTGTGCATTTCAGTTAATGCTGAATGTTACCAATTAGAGGGTAAAACCCAGTGCCCAAAGGAAGAGCTGTCCTCTGTGGTTGACTTTTGTAATATTGTCAGGACAATGTTCCTGGACTGGAGTTGTGCAGAGAAGGTGGATGAAGGAGGTGCTTTTTGCTATAACCACCGCATCCAGAAGACAGAGCTATATGCAGGGATCCATGTGTGCATATGGGAAGATACTTGTGTTTATTGTACACAAAATTCATCCAACAACATCTGAACTGCAGGAATGTCCTTAAGGAGAACATACGGTTAAAAGTATAGCTTCATAGGTTGAGAGAGACATAGGTGCCTCTTGAACATTGAATTGTTAATCCATGTCTGGACAGTGAGTTAATTCATGTTGCTAGGCTGACTGGAGGGGCAGAGAGGTTCACAGGGCAACATCTGCAGCCCTGTGAGATTGACATCCTGAGGATCCCTACTGCAAGTGCATAGTTAGTACTCCACAGGAATACATTAATTGATCAGGAAAACACTTTAGTATTTCAATATGTAGATCTGATGATAAACTTAAGAATGCTGTACTTAGTTGGTCTGTTGCTTTGTGTTTCCTGGTAAGCTGAGCATTGAGGGAATGCAGCATTTTAATTGTACCTTTGACAGTATTTCTATCTAGAAGCCTGCTGCCATTTTTTTATTCTGTGAAATTTTTGTTGGCAAGGAGGACAGGATTACAGTTTTGTCTGAAAGATTGAGATGCATTCTTGGTTATCAAAATACTCTTGTAGCATGGGGTTTTTAGTTGGTGAATATTCACAACGTGGGGGAAAGCATGGTACATACTGTATAATCTCAATTAGCTGAATGCATGTACATGTGCAGCATCAAGAAGGACACATCAAGCTTAGTTGCTTGTGACTGGGAGACTGTTTCATGTTTTTTGTTTCCTGTAATGGAAATACTCCAAAATAAATAAAGGCTTCTTTTAAAAGCTTAAAAAGAAAGATGGAAAGAAAGTTGGAAGAAAGAAAGAAAGAAAGGAAGGAAGAAAGAAAGAAAGAAATGACAGAGACAACTCGACTGGTCAGTCACTCAAAGTTCTTCTGTAATGTTCCATCCTCAGCCCATAGGCCATAGTGTGGCAGAGTGCCCAGCACTCTGCAGACTGTCTGGCAGACTCTTCCATGAAGCAGGAAGTATGTACCTGATCCACCATATAAACAAACTCAAAAAGAAAAACCACATGATCATCTCCCTAGATAATTCAAATGCCTACGGCAAAATTCAACAGCATTTCATGATAAAGATCTTGGAGAGAACAGGGATAACAGGAACATACCTACACATAATAAGAGCAATATACATTAAACAAATAGCCAACATCAATCTAAATGGAAAGAAGCTTTACGTGATTCTTCTAAGAAAAAGACAAGGCTGTCCCCTCTCTTCACATCTCTTCAATATTTTATTGAAGTTCTAGTTCAAGGAAGAAAACAAAAAAACGAGATCAATTGGATGCAAATTGGAAAGGAAAAAGTCAAACATTCTCTATTTGCAGATGATATGATAGTTTACATAAGCTACCTAAAAATCTCAACCAGGAAACTCCTACAGCTGATAAACACCTTCAGCAAACTATCAGGATACACTATAAACCCAAAAAAAATCACTAGCACTACTTTATTCAGATGACGAAGGCACTCAGACAGAAATCAGAGAAACCTCACACTTTACATTAGCCACAAACAGCATAAAGTATCTTGGAGTAATGCTTTCCAAACAAATGAAAGACCTATATATAAGAAATATGTGCCTTTAAAGAAAGATATTAAGATACCAGAAAATGGAAAGAAGTCCCATGCTTTTGGATAGGTAAGATAAACCTAGTAAAAATGGCAATCTTGCCAAAAGCAATCTACAGATTCAATGCAATCCCCATTAAAATCCCACCACAATTCTTCACTGACCTAGAAATGTTAATAATAAACTTTGAATGGAAAAACAAAGACCCAGGACAGATAAAACAAACCAGTACAAAGAAAGAAGTTCAGGAGGCATCACGAACCCTGACTTTAAGCTCTACTATACAGCTATAGTCCAGAAAACAGCCTAGTATTAGCACAAAAATAGACAGGTAGACCAATGGAATCTAATTGAAAGTTCTGATATTAACCCACGTACCTGTGATCACCTAATTTTTGACAAAAAGTTAACATTATACAATTTGGGGAGGAAAACAAGTTCAACAAATGGTGCTGGCACAATTGAATGATGATGTGTAGAAGACTGCAGAAAGACTCATGTCTACCACAACACACAAAACCCAAGTCCAAATCGATCAAAGAACTCCACCTAAATCCAATCACACTGAACCTCTTAGAAGAGAAAGTGGGAGGTACCCTTGAACAAATTGGTATAGAAGGCTGCTTTCCTGAACATAACTCCAGGAGAACAGATACTGAGATTGAGAATTCAAAAGGCTCAAAGATACTTAAAAAAGTGTTCAACATCCTTAGCTGTCAGGGAATTGCAAATTGAAACAATTTTGTGATACCACCTTACTCCTGCCAGAATGGCTAAAATTAGAAACACCAGTGACAACTTATGCTGGAGAGGATATGGAGAAAGGGCAACACCCCTCCACTACTGGTGGGAGTGCAAATTTGTACAGCCATTTTGGAGATCATTATGGTGGTACCTTAGTAAAATGGGAATTAGTTTATCACAGGGCCCGGCCAACTGCCTTTTAGGCATATACCCAAATATTCCACATCCTTGCAACAAGGACATGTGTTCAATTAAGTTCATAACAGCATTATTTGTAATAGCAAGAACCTGGAAGCAACTTATATTCCCGTCAACTGAAGAATGGAGAAAGATGGTGTGTCACATCTATAAAATGGAATACTAAAAACAATGGAATCTTTACTTTTACGGGCAACTGGATGGAACTTGAAGAAATCATCTTGAATGAGGTAACCTGGTCACAGAAAGAGAAACATGTTATGTACTCACTCGTATTTGGATTTTAGACCTAGAGCAAAGGACCACCAGCCTACAATTCACACCGCCAGAGGAACTAGGATACAAGGTAAAATCTAAGAGATTCATATATGGTCCCTCACAGAAGGGGGAAGAGACAAGTTCTCCACAGCACATGGGGAGTGGGGGGCAGTGAGTGCAAAGAGAACTAGGAGATGAGGAGATGAAAGTATGTGTGACTAGGAAGATTGAGTCAGGGGAGGAATAGAAGAGAAAAGAGAGAGAGACAGGGGGAGAGAGAGAAACATAGAGAGATAGAGAGAGAACATAAAGAGGGAGCCATTGTATGTTTGAAGAGAAAACTGAACATAAAGAAATGTCCAGAGACCTACAAGACTGACTCCAACTAACACTTTGAGCAAAAGCAGAAAGACTACCATAAAAGCCCTTACCTGATAATAATATCAATGACTACCTTATCCACCATCATGGGTCTGTCATCTAGTACCAGTTGGAAATAGAAGCAAATACCCACAAGTAAACACTGAGCCAAACTAGAATCCAGATGCAGAGAGGGAGGACAAGACCATGATGCAGAAACACCTAGAGACAGATGACATGAACAAGGAGGAGCTAATGAGCCCCCAGACTGATAGCTGGGAATCAAGCATGGGACTGACTCATCTGCCCTGAACATGGTCTCAGCTGGAAGTCCTAAGCTGTCCCGTGCTACCCTCTTGCCAGCAAGAAGAACATGGCACACTCAGGATCCTTCTGCAGTAAAGCTTTAATGCATCTTGAGAGGGAGAGCATAAGCTTACAGAGCGGAGACCCCAAACATCCAAAACCCAACCCTTATATAGGTTTACAACCTTCCCCTTAGACGTGTCACCTCCTGATTAGCTGCAGCCCATCGGCCCATATGACGCGATGGGGGAGGCAGAGGCCAAGGGAGGGAAATTCACCCTGCACCTGTGCACTGACTTGTTTACTCTCAACGCCAGCCAGATGCAGGCGCCATCTTGTAATGGAGAATGCAGGGACGGCTCCCTACACTAAGCAGTCTAAGGGACCTCAGACACTGGAACCAGGATTTATTCCTGGTGCACAAAAAGACCTTGTGGCACATCCCCCATGGTGGGATGCACCCTTAACCTAGAGACAGGAAAGAAGTCGTATTCCCTACTTCAAATTTCTTGACAGATTTAGAAGACCCCTCCTGAATGTCATCACCCTACATGTGGAGTGGTGTGGGTTGGACGGGGAGAGTGGGAAGGGTGCATGTTAGTTGGTGAGATAGGGAAAGAGGGAAATGCAAATCAAAACCACTCTGAGATTCCATCTTACACTGATCAGAATGGCTAAAATCAAAAACACCTATAACAGCTTATGTTGGAGAGGATTAGGAGAAATGGGAACACTCCTTTGTTGCTGATGGGAGTTCAAACCACTGTCGGACATTTACCCAAAGGAGGCACATTCATACCACAAAGATATTTTCTCAACTATGTTCGCAGAAACATTATTTGTAGTAGCCAGATGTTGGAAATAGCCTACATGTCCTGAAAATTGGATAAAGAAAATGGGGTATATTTACATAATGGAGTACATCTCAGGGGTAAGAAATAATGACATCCCTATATTTGCAGGCAAATGAACAGAATTAGAAAAAGCCATGCTTAGTGAGAGAACCCAAAACCAGAAAGATAAATATAGCATGTACTCACTCATAAGTGGATACCTACATAAAACAAAAGATACACAGCCTATAATCCATAACTCCAGTGAAGCTTGAACCCTCCTCCAGAAACAGATGAAAGCAGATGCAGAAATCAACAACTAACCAATGGGCCAATTTCCTGGAGTACAATCAAAGTGGGGATGGAACAAATATATAAACAAAGGAGTCAAGACCATGTTGGGGAAAGCCATATAAACAGCTGTCCCATGCTAGTGAGGGATCACTGATTCAGGTCTGACAACATGGTGTAAGGAGTTTGGTTTTTCTGCCCGCTGCCTAGTCTTGTACCGCCGCCGTGCCAGGCCCAAATAATGCACTGAGACTCTGTATTAGATATAATTCTGTTGGCCCGGTTACTTGTTTCTTATCGGCTAGCTCTGTCTTAATTATTAACCCATTTCTATGTATTTACAGGTGGTCTTACCTAGAGCGGAGGAATGTCGGTCCTGTTCTCTCCAGGCACTCCATCCTGACTTCTTCTTACAACTTCCTCTTCCTCCTTGTCTCCTAATCCCTCCTATATTCCTTTCCTATTGGCCAACAGTACTATATTTATTAACCAGTAGGAGAAACATATACAGAATGACATCTCCCATCAAAAGGGGAACCTGCATAAGACCAAACTAGACTGCCTTAATATAGGTGACAACGGTGTGACTGGGACAATATATAGGCACCACTGACAGTGGGTACAAGATCTAACAACTAATGCATAAAATGACTTAGTGGAGTCCATTCTATATGGAGAGATACCATGCCCAGCCTAGACACAGGGGTGTGGGGGTAGAGAT
This sequence comes from Phodopus roborovskii, assembly GCF_943737965.1. Classification (NCBI taxonomy): domain Eukaryota; kingdom Metazoa; phylum Chordata; class Mammalia; order Rodentia; family Cricetidae; genus Phodopus; species Phodopus roborovskii. The sequence goes on along the minus strand of NW_026126008.1, from coordinate 9,550 downwards.
GTGCCTTGGTCCTGCCTCAACAAGATGATGTGACAGACTTAGTAGACTTCCTATAGGAAGTCTGCTTTCCATGGAGCAGATGGGAAGAAGGGTAATGGAGGGTTTGAAAGGAAAGGGAGGAGGGGTAACTGGGAATGAAATGTAAAAAATCATTTAAAAAAGTGAACAAAAAATAGTTATCTAAAAACAAGACTTACTATTAAAACTTATTTTCTTAGAATTTCATACATGTAAACAGTGCATTTTGATTATATTCACTTCCCCTCTTTCCTCCCCTTTCAGATCCACTATATCTGATTAGTGCTGTGAACATGTGTGTGGGTGTGGGGCTATCTATTGCAGAATGGTCAACTTACAAGAGGCCATGTTGAGAGAGAAAACTGATTCCCCACCCTTAATAGCCACCAGCTGTCAATAGATCCTCAATGAGGGGTGAGGACTTATACCATCCACCCAATAAAGTCTAGTCTGAGAAATGTTAAATCATAGACAAGTATGAATTGAAGACTAAAATATGCATAAAATTGGGGTGGGGTGGGGGAGATATACACTAGGATAAAGTGATTTCAGCACAATCACAAGAACCTGAGTTCAGATCCTTAGCACCCACAGAAAATTTGGGTGTGGTAGTATAAATCTGTAACTCCAACACTTTTCAGGGAGAGACATGTAGATAGGGGTGGGAAGATGAGAAGGATGGATGCTCTTACCTAGCCAGTTTAGCCCATCAGTGAGCTCCAGGTTCAGAGAGAGACCTGTCTCAAAAAGGGGGGTGTGTCCCTGGCATTCACACACACACACACCTGGATATATGTGTGCACATATTGCATATAACATACATACTGAGCTCCTCTAAACTGGAAATCTGAATTCCCAAATGTTCCAAGTCCAAAAGTATTTGAGTGCCAACATGACCACCCCTGGCCTCATACAATTACTCATTTTTATTATTTTGAATAATGTTACTTTAGAAAGAACTTGACTCTATACAGCAGGTTTAGGGTGGTTTTTGGAAAAAAGTCTTTTTATAGGAAAAATTCGTTGGAAACATGGTATCACCATATGCATGCTGTATAACTAAGGAAATGGGCTCAGATAGACAAGTGCACTTGGAGCTAAATCACCAAATTATTCTGTTTTTTTTTTTTTGAGACTTGGAATTCCTCTGTTCTTTTGGAGACTGTCCTTGAACACATTCTGAAATCAGGCTGGCTTAAAACTCACAGAGAACCATTTTGTCTGAATCCCTAGTGCTAATGCGACGGTGTCATCAACACCTAGTCAGTCCTTTTTCTTTCTTTTTCCTTTCCCTTGGTCTGTAAATCACATTTCTTCACTCTTCTTTTCTTTTACTTTCCCCCATCACTCCAGACAAGAATCTAAACCTGTGTGTTGTTTTTCTTTTCATTTAAGACTGTGCTGTCTCACTCAGTAGAGCCTCCTCACAATTCCTCACATGAAAATTGGTTTTGAGTTCCCCCTTTTTAGAGACTAGGAAACACAAAGAATAAAAAGAACCTAGAAGAGTAAGTCACATGGTTCATTTTGTTTGTTTGGAGACAGGCATTCTCTGTATCATTGGAGACTCACCTTGGAACTTGCTCTGGAAACCAGAGTGGCCAGAAACATACACAGATTAACCTGTCTCAGCCTCCCAAGAATTTGGATTAATGGCATGTGCCATCACCCACCAGCTTGTATTTTTCTTTCTTTACTTCTTTTTTTTTTAATTTCATAAAATATTTTCTGACCACAGTTTCCCTTCCCACAATTCCTTCAACATTCTCTCTTTCCACCCAGCAAAATCCAAGTGGGGCCTGCTATTAGGTATGGTTTGTTCACTCAGTAAGTAAGACTATGTTGGAGAAAAATATTTCCTTCTTGAGAGGTTTTCAACTAGAGTAACTTCTGGCTTAGAAACTGGATTCTTCTACACAGTTTCCCTCTCAGCACAGGGACCTCAACTGGCTCAATCTATACATGGCCTAGATATTTTATTTATTTATTAATTTGTTTGTCTATTTGTCAAAAGCAGGCATACAATTGACTGCACAAATAGTGGCAACTGGCTCCTCTTTCAAGATAATACTGTGTAAAATTTCCTTAATAAGGAAACTTGAAGGGATAATGTATAGGAATAAGATTGCATGATTTTTGTGGGTTTGTTTGGTTTGCTTTGTTAGTTTTCTTTCCTTAGACATTGGTCCTGTCCTGTATTTTTAGCAAGATCTGGGTAATTCCTTAGGTAAGATAAAATTAAAAATAGGGAAATTCAAACATTTTACCTCTCATTTATAGAGCAGCTCTAATTGAATAATGATATTATACCTGAGGATCAATCTTCCCCACTTCTTCCTTTCTTTCCTCCCCTCCTTCTTTCCTTTTCCTGAATGGATCTAAAAATTGGATGCTTCCAGATATAAGTTCAAGTAATTTCTAGCTGAAACAAAGGTGGGTGAGTAAGAAGGACCACCCAAGCATAAACAATAAGAATGTGTATCAGTTGCTCTACCACAAGTTCTCCATTTTCTCATATTTATCTGTCTATAAAAAAACACACTAAATATATATTATTCCAAATGTTACATTCTGAAACAAGTATTTGTGACATTCTGTTTAATTAAAGGATACTCTATGTTTGGGTCCCTTTCATCTAGGGACCAGTAAGTACAGAGTACAAAAAAGACATTGGAAAGACATTGGCTAAGAATTCAACCGGGTCTAAAGAGTGAGTTCCAAGATCCAGGACAGTCTCCAAAGGTACAGTGAAATTTTGTTTGGAAAAATGAGAGAGAGAGAAAGAGAGAGAGAGAGAGAGAGAGAGAGAGAGAGAGAGAGAGAGAGAGAGAGGAGGAGGAGGAGATGCTCTTACGTCTGCAAGTGAGGGACTGTCCTATCAGAATCCCCAAAAAAGGCTTGAATACTAATTCCTGCAACTTCTTTCTCTCATATAATGTAGACTTGGTCTCTCTCTGCATAGCTCTGGAAGTAAGCAAAATTAACTGTAAACACATACATTTCTCTTTTTCTTCTTTCTTATCAGTGTGCCCCCTCTCTGTGTGTATGTGTGTTTATTGCCCAGTGCCTCAAGTATTTTTATTTTAAACATTCCTTAGATTAAAGAAGTAAAAGGAAGCCTAGTAGAGTACTTCACAACTTTCTTCCCAGCACTGGGGAAACAGGCAGCTGGATTTCTGAGTCACATTTGGTGTGACACACAGATACAATTTCAAGACAGTAATTTCTACAAAACAAAAATCACATTTTCAAATAAAAAGAAAATAAAATATAAAAGAAACCTGCATGGCATGGAGCTGCCTGGAGCCCAGGTCTTACACATTCACTCATAAACAAGATCCCGAGCACTGGTGTCCATTGAAAGTTTTGAAATAGATTGTATTTGTGTTTATGATTACTTCTTTAATTTTTTTTTCAAGACTTGATCTATTTGTGCATCCTGCCATTTGTGAAACTAGCTCTGTAGACCAGGGTTACCACCAATCAAACAAAGGAAAACAAAAAAAAAAAAAAAACATCACACAGATCCTAATGCTTTGCCAGTGCAGAAGACCTTTTACAAGGACTTCAACTTGTGGGCATATTATTTAGAGAATGGGCAAACATTCTGTCACTGGCGTTCATAGACTTTGCACTTAGTGCTACTTCGCCACAGCATTAGACAGGCACAGGCCAACTTTCAAACAAGATAGCCTATCATTCTGGGGAGTTGATAACAGCATCCACATTGAAAAGCAGAGAAAGATGGGGTTGCGTAGGTTTGGTGACACACCTTTATTTCCAGCAGAGGCCAAACAGGACTATATCCAGTTCCAGGAGAGCAAAGATCCCACAGTAAGATCCAGTATGAAGAAAAATACAAGACAAACAAACAAACAAACCACAACATCAAAAAACAAAAAAAAAAAAAAAAAAAAACAAACCAAACCAAACCAAACAAACAAAACATCAAACAAAAGAAAAGTACAGAAAGCCTGGGAGATTGCTTAGTGGATAAGAGCACTGCCTGCTCTCCCAGAAGTCCAAGGTTCAGTTCCCACCACCCACATGGCAGTTCAGAAATGTCAATAACTCTTAAAATATGACACCCTCACACAGGCATACATACAGGCAAAACAACAATGCACATAAAATAAAAACAAATAATGATTTTAAAAATTGGAAAGTGTAAATGCCTGTATGCTCACTCAAACCCAGGACAAAACGCCCACCCAATGCCTTGAGGTTTCTTCTTCCCACCTAAAGTAACCCAGGTAAACTCTTATCTACAGAGGCAGAGTACATCTAGATAAGCACTTCTTGAGGCTCTTAAAAGGTAATTATACAGCAGAGAATCTCATGGCTCCTGATGCTTCAGTCTTTTAAACACTGTTCCTTGTTGGGTGATGACCCCCAACCATAACGTTACTTCCTGCTACTTTACAACAGTAATTTTTCCAGTAATGAACCTTATGCAAATATCTGTGGTTTCTGATGGTCATAGGCAACCCCAGTGAGAAGGTTGTTTGACCACCCCATGGGGTCCAGACAAACATGTTGAGAACTGTTATTCTAGAGTGTTCCCCAGGATCCTCCTTGCATCATCTAATGAAGTGATTAGGTAGACATACAAAAATCCCATCCTTTAAATCTCATTATAAAGATACAATTATAGTTTACCTGCCCAGTGATGAAAAGACACTAGCAGCATCTACAATAGACATGGGGGTGGGAGGGGCTTTCTGGAGGACGCAGCATTCAAATCAGAGATGAAGAGTCTGTAATTTCTTGAGAGGTCTGGTTAGTCCTGTGTGGTCCTTTTGTCCTTTTTCCTGACCACTAATTATAGTTTGTGTACATCAGCTAAAAATTTATTTACACTTTGGTTTAAAGGAAAAGTATTTCATCTTCATGTTCTATTTCCTTTTTTTTTTTTTTTTTTTTTTTTTGTAGTAAGTGAGCTGTGCTAGAAACTGTTGCTTCAATGGTGGAGGTGGCACAAAGAGGGGTTTTTAAAGCAAAGCAGGGAGGAAATGGGGAGGGGTAGCTGTGCTGACTCTGGGGCTCTGGTATTGTCCCAGGCCATAAATGTCTGCTTATCTCAGTTTCTGGTGACTTGGTTCATCTCAGTTCTTAGGTTGAATGGAACAGACTGCTTTTTTTTTTTTTTTAGCAGTTTTCTGTTTTACCAAGATAAGTCTCAATTAGAGTTTTAAGGTATAAGTAATTCTGCAAGAGGATGTGACTCAAAGACGGCTCCAACCATATCCCCCTATTTTATTATTTTTTTATGGAGGGTCTGTCTTAGGCTATGCATTGGGCTCCCATAATCGGGACCCTGGGGATGGGATTGCCACTATGTGATAAATGGTTAGGACAACTGTCTTAGGCTACATTGGCTGCATCCGCCCTCAGCACTCAAGGACATAGTCAAAAATAAGGCAAGAAACTCGGGCAAGATGAGTGGGCTCCTGAGAGATGGCCCTATGCTACTCCTGTCGTTGAGGGACCTACAGCAGAAGAGGAGGGTCTGCATCCGCATTGTGGCACCGCCCTACTCCCGTCATTGACATCTCTATATCTGAGAAAACCAGGTCCTCTGTTTTTCAAGTACTGTGAAATCAAGTACTTGTCTAGGAGGATCAGAATTGGTATTGTCACCATCCTCAACAGGTCAACAGGTTCCTCAGAGGAGTCCTGTTCCTTTTCCAAAAGCTGATGGTAGTGTACAGAAATAGGATTTTGGAGTATGGAATCAATTTGAGTTTGGATCAATTGAGTTATTCTCTGGAATGCCTAAGGGCCAAAAGTCAGTAGTAACAGTAATGCCACCAATGGTCCCAGAAAAAAAGAAGCAGGGTAGAAAGCCAAGGGGAGTGGAAAACCAATTTTTGTACCACGACACTGCCTGTTCCGGCTATCGTTTATGTTCCTCAAGATTTTTCCTACTCTATCTAAGCTGTCTTCCACTGAGCCAGTCTTATCAGCATAAAAGCAACATTCCTCTTTTAAGGCTGCACAGAAGCCACCCTGTTGCAAGAATAATAGATCAAGCCCTCTTTTGTTCTGTAACACAACTTCTGCTAAAGAAGTGTGTGAATCCTTTAGATTTTTTAGTCCATATTGTAATTCTTTAATATCTTTGTCTACTGCCCCTGTGAGTCGATTGAAATGGGAGTTAGTCTATACCAGAGAGGCTATTCCTGTCCCTGCCCCAGCAGCTCCAAGAACTAGAATAACAGCCAAGGTAATGGCAGTTACCTGTTTTCTTTTTACATGGCTGAAAGTATCTCGACCCCAGAAGTTAAGGAAGGTTTCTGGATCATGTATATTAAGTCCAAGTACCAACTGGACCAAGGTACAATAGTCTCTTTCTTTAGAAAAACTTAGACTACCACATAAGTAGTCAAATCAGAGGAGCAGGCAAGATAGGTTCCTTCTGGTGCTGTAACATAAATGTATTGTGAGGAAATTACGACTGTTTGGTTACATATTGGAATTAATGAGGAGGGAGGAATCATGTGAGGGCCAAGAAGACAAAGATCCAGTCCTGAGACTTGGCCAATGGTTAGGCCTTGTTCTGTGGGGGAAGTAGGGCTCCATCTTAACTGGCTAGTATCATTAGTAAAGATAACATTATCAAAAACAGCAATCCCTTCGTAAAAAGGGGGACCTGGAGAAAAGCAAATCCAGCATTCTTTTAGATCTGTATTATTGGTCAGATGGAGGGTATGAATAGTTGAATTGGATAATGCAAGAATCAATTCTGCAGAGGAAGGATGTAAGGTGGGTTGAAAAGTTCCTGTGACCTTCACGGGGGAAGGGCAAAGTTTGGCAGAGGGTCTAACAGGAGGCCTAATAGGGACATTACCCTTCTGGTGTAATTATGGATTGGGGCCAATAGCTGTTTAGGGCTTGAGGGAAGAGATTTTTGTGGCTGTATTTTAAAGGTAAGGCCTATATTACTCCTGAAATGTATATGCAAAGACCCCATTGACCCCCTCCAGTGGGCCAATTTTGTAATTCTTTTCTCTCACAGGTGAAAGAGATCAACAAAGGATTACACTCGTGATTGGAGCATTGTGGATTATAGGAAACAGGTCCTGAATTTTACTCATAAGAAGGGGTTTTTAGGCGCCTAACTGTTATAAGGTTCCCAAATAGAGGAGGGTTTCCAATAAGTGTCCTCAGTGGTCTCACATCCCCAGAGAGTGCAAAAGTAATCTTTTTAAAAGCCATATTTGTCCTGTATAGATTGGTCTCAATGGGATCCAGGGCAGATATATACAGGTGCCACAGTAAGATAAGTCCTGGCCTGCCCATTAAAACATCCCTGTAGGGAAGTAGATCTAGTATCTGTATTGTCAGGTATGGACAAGGGCAAGTAATAGCTAGGTGTTACCTACCTGGTTTCAGAAGCCCCCATAGCCAGGGCACAGATATCAACAACTGAGGAATCAAAAGAGGGTTGGGGCCCAACATGTGAGGAGGTATTGGCTACATCTCCTGCTTCATTGAATATGATCCATGTATAGTTGTAGATTCGATACTGGTTAGAGATGGCAGGAACTCCCAAAGACAGCAGGCTGTATGCGGTCCAGAGAAACAGCATCTTTGTATCTAGAATTTAAACACAATTGGAATTTTTCTCAGGGTTTCCCCTGGGTGGGTTATATAATTTTAACAGGCGGTCAGGCAGCTATCTGGAATTATTGGCCTGGTTATCAAATATACAGGTATGTCCTTTTCCCCCAAATAAGCACTGGATCTGGTCCATGCCATTGGTTGATATGCAGATCTTTCCATAATGCCTTGGTATGATCATGTGCTGTGGTCGGATGCCAAATGCGATCAGCAGCTGACTTTTCATATTTATCATAGGTAAGGAAATTAAGCACAAACATGGCATGGTTTAGAAGATTTTTAGGATTATTTTTATCGGGATACAATTTTTCTCCCCCAGAATACAGTTTATAAAGCATATTTTTAAGTGTCTGGTGTGCTCTTTCGACGATTCCTTGACCTTGAGGATTAAAAGGAATGCCAGTAAAATGTTTATTTTTTTTAATGGGCCCAAAATGTTAAAATGCTTTACTAGTATATCCAGATCTATTGTCTGTCTTTATAATTTTTTGGAACTCCCATGTAAACAAAATATTTCAAACAGTGACTTATCACATGTTTAGTGGCTTCTCCAGTTTGTGTAATGGCCATTAAGAAGCCTGAATACATAGCGACTGTCACGTGTAATAATTTAATCTGCCAAATTTTGTAATGTGAGTAATATCAATTTGCCACAAATGATTAAGAAGCAGGCCTGATGATTTACTCCTATATTAGTTACTGTTAAATATTGTGGGCACATACCACATTGCTTGACAATTTGTTCAGCAGTCTCTGTAGTTAAACCAAACTCTTTTTTTAGACTATTAATTTTTTTTTAATGATGCCACCTTCTTAGGGGAGGCTGGCAAATGAATCCAATATATAAGGCCATTTTTCCAAAAACCAGTGGTGGTTGAAAAACTGGAGGAAAGTACGACTACAATTGGCTGTTCATAATCTAGGTGGCAAAGATGGGCTTTTTCAATTCTTTTTAATAGAATTGGATGGCCTCTTTGGCCTTGATGTAATTTGTCTGGGAGAGGTCAGAGCTGGATCCCCTGGAAGAATATCATATATTGATTGGTCTACGCTCCCCTGTTTTAATGGAGAGAGAGGCGGATCCATTGAACATCTCCCAAAATCTTTTGCCAGTCCTGAAGAGTTTTTAAATTTGAACAATCAGTTTAGAATCTTTGAAGCTGGAGAGCAGTCTCTTGGATCCGATGGCCTAGATAGGTGTAAGGAGGTTTCTTTTGAATATTCTCTGTGGCCAAAATAAATCCACGAGCCTCTAGGAGATCCTGTAATTTAGCAAACACTTTAAGACATCTCTCCTCAGCAGGCGCTGACAGCAGAGTATCATCCATATAATGGATAATGTAAAGATCAGAAAACGTGCACCTGATAGGATCCAGGCAGGCAGCCACACAAGCCTGGCATATTGTAGGACTTTAGCCATTCCTTGGGAGAGCACCACCCATTGAAAGTGAAGGGCATGTTCCCGAATAGAAATTTAATTGAAGTAAGACTAAATGCAAACCTGGGGCTAACTTGGGAGTGCAGCAGAGTGGAAAAGAAACAATCCTTTAAATTAATAACAATTAGATGTCAATCTATGTAATAACCATAGGTGAGGGCAAGCCAGGTTGAAGAGTTCCCATATTCTGCCTTGTTGAATTAATGACTCTCAAACCCTGGAGCAAACTTCCTTTTCCTGAAGCCTTTTAAATCACATATATAGGGTAATTTCCGGGAGAGGTGGAGGGGATTACATGTCCTGCCAAAAATTGTTCTTGAACTATTTGGGAAGTCACCAGAAGATTTTCTGCATTTAGAGTCATTTTTCTATCCACAGTGGATGTCAGAAATCTTTGTAATGGGAATGGGGGCTGGCAGTGCAACAACATCCCTCTTTAAAAATGGCTAAATTCTTTTCTATCACCTTAAG